>NC_137943.1:11950669-11986669 GCF_963969265.1 Rhamphochromis sp. 'chilingali' | reverse complement strand
CTTTTACCCTTTTTGGAAGATTGGGAATAGTTGCAAAAGCCAATCTGTTTTCTGCAGTGTTGACCACAGTTTTAGTAGCAGTTCCACTTCAAATAAAAAAAATGTAAAAAAAATCTTTGGTCTTGGAGCATTTACCACAAAGAAGTCTCCTTCTGCTTTCTTTTTACACTAGCATCACATCAGATCGCATTACCTTCAAAATATTTGTTTTCAAGTGTAGCCAATGCAAAGAAAGTGAGCATCTACTTATAAAAAATGCTCTACTGTTGGTTAAAACCTCCAAAGAAAAGTACCTTTTAGAATTTAATAGATTTCTGCATAAATGTGACCAAAAACAACTTCAGATTTTCAAGTCCTAAAATGTATTATTTTAGCATTAAGTATGTGAACCTCGTGGATTATCAGTTAATCTGAAATTGGAGTCAGATGTTTTCAATCAGCCAGATTACAATCAGGTGTGAGTGCACCGCCTGTTCTGTTTAAAAAAGAAAAAGAAAAAAAAAAGAATCTAACTGTGTTTGTGGAACGGCATCATGCCAAGAACAAAGGAGCTCTCTGAGGAACTCAGGAAGAGGATTGTTGATGCTCATGAAGCTGGAAAGGGTTACAAAATCATCTCAAAAGAGTTTGGACTCCACCGTTCCACAGTCAGACAAATTGTGTACAAATGGAGGATATTCAAGACCACTGTTACACTCCCCAGGAGTGGTCGACCCACAAAGATCACCCAAGAGCAAGGTGTGTAGTTCATATGATCATAAAGGACCCCAGGGTAACACCACTTCCATGCTGGCAAATGTTCAGGTTCATTAAATTGTTAAAAGGAGAACACCAAACAGCAAAGCTGTGCGTGGCAGGGAGAGGAGCAGATGGTTGTATCATGGTTTGGGCCTTGCTTGCTGCATCTAGGCCGAGATGCCTCTTCATCACTGATGGAACAATGACTTCTGAATTATTCCAGCAAATTCTAAAGGAAAACCAGGACATCTGTCTGTGATGTAAATCTCGAGAGAGAAAGTAGGTCGTGCAGCAATACAATGACCTTCATCGCTAATATTTGTACTTAAAGGTTAAAGAAGAATAAAGACTATGCGGCCAAGTCAGAATCCTAACCCCTAACCTAGCAAGAATGTTAGAGCAAAAGCAAAAAGCACATAGTTTTACCTCTCTTATGTAACGTTGGATTATTGAATAAAAGGAATGATGTAATATTTTTTATCTTGTTTAACTGGGATCTCTTATTCTGGCAGCAGGTCATATTTATGCAAAGGGTTCACAAACTTTCAGGCACCAACAGCAGCAGAAATCTCAGCCTGATAAAACTGTGTAGCTGGAAACCAAAAGGAGCTGCGATGTCCAAATCTTAGTTATATTTAGTCCACCAGTGGTTATTTGTGTGCTCCCCAAGGTAAGAATGTAGGAGGGCATCAGCTTTTTGGAGCTTTAGCAGAGATTTTAATTGCAGAGCGACCTCTTGGTGGCTTCAAGTTGTCAGGACCCAGTTTTCCTGCAGGCGCACATCATCACACTTTGATCTTGGGCCCTTTCTTAGCCACACTCGACCATGCATAATACAGCAAAAGTCAAAAACGTCCACACATTCAAAGCCCATTCAAAGAACTCTTGCTGAAATGTCATTAGACAATTTTCCAGTGTTCATCAAATATTTTCATCCATTATAATGTTAAATATACTGTAGTGTTAATGTTGGGCTGTAAATGAAATTCTGTCTTTCAGCGATTGACTGTAAAGCAGTTAGGACACGCTCAAGGCCTGGCTCAAAAAAGAAGACACTGCCCTTAACTCAAACACCAGAGGAAATGTACAGGCTCACCTGCAGGTAATGTGTTTGCTTTTTTTTGTTGTTTTTTTAATCCCCAATTCATTTTTCCCCAGTCTCAAGCTGCCAGATAACCTGGTTGCCTGGTTTTGCATTTCTTTGTGTTTCCAGGTTCTGTGACCTGGTCTTCCAAGGTCCCTTGTCAGTTCAGGAGGACTGGATAAAACATTTACAAAGACACATAATGAACACTAGCGTCCCTCACACTGGGCTAGGCATGGTAGAGGTCACCTCGTTGCCCACAGACACCCCAACCTTCAAGACTGACCAAGATGGCTCCTTGACAGTCACACATGCTGTCTCATGAGGCCAGTGGGGACCTTTTTAGATTTCACTAGACTGTATGTGTATGTATATTCGATGTTCACTTTTGGGTTTTTTTAGTCAACAAATTACCGGCCAAAAGTACAATATTGCCTGAGATATTGTACACATTTGGACAGATGAAAAAATCAATTATTTTGGATATTGTTACCCTGTCTGTTTTTACATGGTCCATTTTTTTGGAATACAATTCCAAGTGGACAGACTGTTTTGTTTTATGCAGTAATGTAGTGTGGAATCCATTTCTAATGAAGACAACCTTTACCTCAGATTTCTCATGGTTTGAGTCAGTTTCTGGGAGCACTTCTCTTCTGTATCAATATTCACATCAAGTCATGTTTCCTTTGTATTGCAACATGGTCAAATCAAAACCCACAGTCTCTTTTCAGGCCAGAGTTACTGAGAGAAATATTTTGAATGAAAGTGCAAAACAACAAAAAAAAAAAAAAAAGAGGAAAAAATGAAAAAGAAAAAAAATGTCTGAAAACTTGTCATGCATAGAAAGAGTGTTTTATAGTATTTCAGTAACTGCATTGTTTCTAACACAAGATTTAAACTGAAGGTGGTTGAGGAAGAAAAGAGGTAAAAAAGAGAGAGAGACCTAACACGCACAACCCGTGCTGACCAAGCCCTTCATACATGTCACCTATATTTAATGTTTAAATATACTGTTTTGAAATAATTTAATTTTAAATGTACTATATCACACAGATACAATGCTTAAAACATTTGTGTTGTTCTAAATAAAAGACAAAGAAACAATCTGACATTTTTCAAATTATTTATGCATTCATGTTTTGTTTTTGTTTTTTAACGTAGCATATTTTGATGTGGACGGTACAAAGAATTAGTGTTAACAAAACTGCAAGTTTAACCTTCTACAAGCACCCAGATGGAGATCGTCTGGGAGCAGCTGTAGTCAGTGCAACGCAAGGCAGATGAGAAATGGGAATCCGTATATAAACAAAGAAAAGCTGCATTGTGTTCACAGGCCCACAACAGCATGTCTGTCAGCATTAGACACGAGTACTGGGACAGCAGTTTTGTGTGGTAATGAAGAGTAAAGTTGACTGCTCTTCATCCGCAGCATCTCAGTGTAAACAGTCTCATGACAACATCACGTAAGTTCTGTCATTCGAATGGGCTGCCACCCTGAAAGAAAAGAATTAGTTTAGTTACATCTGTAGAGCTCCAGACATGCTGAGTGCACACACTTTAATTACTAGTAATTACTCCTAGCTCTGCAGGCTATCATTTGCTTCTACTAATCGAGCTAGTGTACGGAGAGTGAAAACAAATGCATTAATAAGATTTATGGCTTCAGTTACGTTTCACTTGATACATAAAGATAAAGTTATGCTTTTATGTACAATGTTGCGTTTCAATTTGGCTTTGATGTCTCACTTCACACAAAAGTGCATTAAAGTTAACTCTGCAAGACAGAAGATTACATTCCCTGCACTTACCTACACACTAATAAGACATATTTTACTTATTTGAACTCATATGAATCATGAATATCTTCTGCATATGAACTGTCCCCCATTAAGAACTGATTTTTATCTTTATTTAAAAAATAGCCAATTCATTTTAGTATTAAGTTTGAACTCATTAAATTTGGTAAGTAAAAAAAAAATCATTCGCATCTACCCAATAGTCTCATATTACTTAAAAATATCAAAATACATCATGCAGTAGATGACATCTGTATAACTGATTAAGATCCAAGTAGCCCAGAGATCCTGGATAAATGTATAGAAACATAAGGAAAGTGATAATACCAGGCCCAAATATAAAGTGAAGACTTTCAGCTTAGGTTTAACAAAAATTATGCCTCAAGTGTTTAGGAAATAGAACCAGTTTCATACACAGACTTCCATCTACAGAGCCTCAAAGGTAACTGGACAAACTCTAAATATAAGGATTGTTTTTAATACATGGATAAAAATCCTTTGTACTCAATGACTGCCTGAAGTCTAGAAACCCATGGACGTCCTCAAATACTTTGTTTCCTCCCTTGAGATCCTGTACAAGGCCTTTACAGCAGCTGCCTTCAGATCCTGCTTAATTGTGGGTCTTTACCTGTTTGTTGTCAGTTTTACCTGTAAAACATGCTTTGTTGTTTTGAGATCAGGTGACTAATACTCTTGGGTTGCTTTTGTCTAATGCTGTCTAAGCAGTTTGGCAGCATTTGTCTAAATTAGAGCAGAGAGTATAGCCGTGTGCACTTCACAGTTCATCCTGATACTTCTATCAGTAGGTATTTCATCAATAAAAACTACAGGCAGCCATACATCCCCATATCTTAACACTACAACAACCACATTTGATTTGGATGAGCTGTTTCTCTCCTTGCCCGTATATTTCTCTTCCCATTATTGTTCTTTAAGTTCATGTTGGTTTAATCTGTCAAAAGATTTATTTCCAGTTGTACTAAATAAAAGACAAAGAAGCAAGCTAATGTTTTTCAAATTACTTCTGTATTCAAGTCGGGGGGTTTTTATGTATCAAATTTTGGTGTGGAAGCTACAAATAAGTATTAACAAAACCGCAAATTTAACCTTCTACAGTACTGTGCAGACTCCTTCTGGCAAAGTTTATTCTAACCTGTCTGTTCTTAACCGTAACCGGTGGTGTGCACCTTGTTGCAAATCCTCTGTATTTACAAGATGAATTTTGATATCAGACTTTCTTCACTTCATTGCCTGACTAGCTTTGACTACATGAGAGGGTTTTTTTTTTTTTAAACCAAGGAAAGAGACTGTTGATTTAGCCACTCTCTCTTTTTTCCTTTTGTTATGTTATCTCTCTGAAAGGTTTATTTCTGTTTGGCACCCTAAGAGATGCCCTCCGTCTCTAACACTGATAACTCTTTGGACCTCATATTTAGAATTCCAGCCTACAAAAGGCAACAATTGAAACCAACTCCAGATCTTTTACCTGGTTAATTTGTCATGGAGTAAACAGGCCTCAAAACTGGCCATGAAACTCCTAGTCAATCAATTGTCGAGTTACTTTTGAGCCTCTTGAAAATGTCTGCAATTTCTAAAAAGCGGACACAATACTTTCGTTAAAACCTTTGAAACCGCAGATCTTCATAGTTTCACTCAAACTCCACTGCCATCTTAAACAGAGGCAAAATTACCAAAATCCTATTATTGTCCAAACACTGGATAGCTTCAGGTACTCGTTTTAGAAGCATCATGTAGAAGATTGAATTTTGAGTACACTTAGTCCACAATTGGACAACTTAAGAAAATATTAGGTCAAAATAACCACTTTGTAAAAACGACTGTTTAAATATTAAAAAAGTCTAAGGCCCCAGCTGCTTTTTTTGGCTTGGTAGATTAATGTTAAGCAGCTCTGCCAGCACACTGTGTACACTCTAGATAGTTTGGAAATCTCTTGCAAAATACCTTCAGGAAGTGTTCAAACTGTGGTTTGAGCTCCTTCATCATGGCTTCTGCTTTGCTGAGGCAAGCATGTCTCCTATGCACTTCAAACTCCTTCGGGAAAGTCAAACAATCACAGTAAACAAAAAGGATATTTAATGAAAACACATCTGTGTTGTTGCACTTGTAGGACAGCAGCATTACCTTTGTGCGAGAGAGGTGTTCCTCAGAGGTGATGTGAGCCTGCACTTCAGCAACAGATGTGGATATGTAAACTTTGCAAGCAGCACAATGAAACATTTCCACCTTTGTCATGTGGTTATTTTCCTGTAGAGCTGACAACACGATAGGGGTGAGTAGGATGAAAGTATTTCTTTTTTAGTCTGTCATGAACATCATGACTTTTCATTTCAAAACATGTATTTACTTTGAAGAGCGTTGTCCTCTACCGCTTGGCTACAATAATGGCTCTTATACAGCATCACTTCCTAAAAAAGAAAAGATCTGTTGGACATCTATCTATGGATCTATAGTACATGCAGAGTGCAAACTTATGATACAGAAGCCAGAATACATGACTGGGAAATTCGTTTTACCATTTCTGTCAGTGATCGTACCTGAAGGAACGCTATCATTACGTCATCGTATTTATTATTCTGCTGAATGTGCTCCAGGGTGTCCCAGTGACATTTGCTGTCCAAATGATCCTGCAGCTCCTGCCCATTGGCAAGCTCAACCTCACAAAGGTCACAAGTGATGGGCGTTCTAGAAGAAAAATGATTTGGGCAATTTAAAAATATTTGGGCATTAACTAATCCAGACTGCCCCAGTAGGAGGTAAAAGGTCAAACCTGGAAAATATTATGATATAAAGCAGCATCTGAAACAACCATATCAGCGTAGTGCTTCAGTCCCACTCTTCAACTGATCTGCTACATATTGCTTATTTTAAATATGTCTTTACAACACATGCACTGCC
The DNA here is from genome assembly GCF_963969265.1 of Rhamphochromis sp. 'chilingali'. Taxonomy (NCBI): domain Eukaryota; kingdom Metazoa; phylum Chordata; class Actinopteri; order Cichliformes; family Cichlidae; genus Rhamphochromis; species Rhamphochromis sp. 'chilingali'. Next base: position 11,980,135 of record NC_137943.1, on the reverse strand, counting down.
TGAGACTCAGAGTCTCTTGCCTCCTAACATATACAAAAGAGCGACAAAACTGCTGTGATGGAAATGTACATAACAAAATAGGAACAGGTCTGTGTAATAAGGAAAGTTAATTTGTTTTTACGTTACAGCTCATATTCATCAGGACTTAGCAGGGCTTTAGTCAGTAGAGCTGTAGAGTTTAGTCAATCAGGTTTAACGTATTAACGTCTTGTGGTAACTTTCAGGGGTGAAAGAGGAAGCCAAGGTGGAAGTGACAAACTGTAGTTCCAGCTTTAGCAAGAAAATGAACATGTTTACAGCGTGGTACCGAAACCAGAATTTCAATGACGCAGCTCATCGAGCTTACTGCAAAAACCCGTGACTCACAAGTCACAGGTTATTGTGATGTGTGTAAAGTACAGAAAAAGAGAGAAAGGTCTATTATTAGTTGGCTGTATTACACAAGATAATGCGAATTAAAAGGTCAACGCCGAATGTGGTTAGACCTTGAGCACATTTCGGGCGAGGACCTATTTGATGAGCTTTATATGAAAAATTGAATAAATTCTGAACACTCAGGGAGTAGAGAAGCTTTTGTTTGTGAAGGGATGGATCCCTCGCGATGACGTGACTTGAGCTTATTGGTCCTTCAGCTGGATGAGGTACAAAGTATAATTAGCGTGTTCAGTGGGAGAAACGTTTCGTCAGCTTACTAACTGAATTTGCTTCTGTGCACTTGTACAAATATGGTTACTTCTGGTTCTATAAAACCAACATGGAAGCGGCCAAAATGCTGACATCACTATGAATACTTCCAGCATTACAAGCTTCAGCTGCAGCAAAAACTAATTCTGCAAACTCAGCTGGACTCAGTGCGTCTGACAGATTATTAACACTGGCAAAGTTACAGACTGACCTGCAACATCTTAACTAAACTGTATTAGAGTACATGGTGAGAGGACATGTGATTTCACTTTGTCAACTTGACATCAGAAGGAACAGTGCTTACTTTTCCAAAGTCACAGTTTGGCGCATGTTCCTTGTCACCTTTGTAGAAGGTAGGTCTTGGTCCCGTCCTGTAGAACAATATAATACAGAGAATTACTCAGACAATGTGACGTGATTAAAGCATCTAGTCCTTTCAGCCATTTCTTGCTGTTAATTTGAAATAGTGAGACAAACAAGGTAACCCAGCTACCATTACCTTTTTTCATATAGCCCACCTGATGCTGATAGTCCTGTGACCTCGGTGGGGATAATCTAATAGCCTAAAGAGGACAGAAAGGATCGGTTATCACACTGGATTCAGTTGAACCACAGTAGCCAAACTGCATAAAAATGATTCTTTATTCTCAAAATCTATACCTCCATCTTATATCCTGGTACTGTTATCGTCTCCTCCCCATTGGTTCTCTGTCCATAAGGCACAGGAAACTGTTGGGTGGAGGAGCTGTGAATACGCCTGTCAGGGGTGCCACCTCTCTGGCCCAATACTTCACTCAAGGAGCCAAAGCTTGAACAATTAAGTGATTCAGCTTCTGGGCTATAAATCTGTTGTTCATGCTTTCTAATTCCTGCACTGAGACCTGGGATTTCTATAGGTCTGGTTCCAGTGCCAAATTCTCCTCTGTCTAGGGGTCCGCTTCCTGGTTTGGAGTAGGTTGAGCCCCAGTGTCGGCCTTCGGGACAGTCTCTCGCTGAAGTTAAACACTGACGCTCCACACTGTTATCCTCAGTGGGTGGGGAGAGTTTGTGGTCTTGGTCCGGTGGCATCTCAGGTTCAGAGTCTGACGACAAAGGGTTGTAAGGGTCATAAAGCCCAGTCCTAAGATGAGGGTAAGAAGGATTAATTAATTTTTTCTTCTTTTTTTTTTTTTTGGAACAATGACTGAACGTTCACACATTAAACAAAATGTTTTGGCTTTCATTGGGCAGACAGACACTATTTCTACAATTTAATTCACTACATGAAAATATGAAGCCTCAAATGTGGGCCAGCCTTGACCGAGGCTACAGGAGACACAACTCACTTTTCTGTGCTGCTTTTGTCCTGAGAGTCTTCATCTTCATCACCGATTGGTTTGAATGAAGACTTCCATTTGTCAACTGAGGATGAAGCTGCAGTATAAAAATGAAAAATGAAGGCAACGTATGTTCAGAGAATACACGCCTCCAGATATGTAATCTAGTTAGTCTGATTACTGATGAAGTCAATGAGTTCGTTGTACTCAAATAGCCTCCGGAGTCACCAGATCTCTATCCAGCAGAGCAGCCTTGCAATGTGGCAGAACGGGAGATTCACATCATAGATGTGCAGCCGACAAGTACGAAGCAACTATTTGACACTACATTGTCAATGCGGAGAAAAATCTTGGAGAAATGTTTCCAACTCCTAATTGAAACTGTGCAATGAAGGATTGACGCAGCTCTGAAGGCAAAAGTGCTTTTAAGGTGTACCTGATAAAATGTCCAGTGAGCGGTAACTTTCAGAGCCTCTGCGTTCTCATATGGGGACATTACATTTCGGGTTTTCTAGGTGTAATTGATTACTAATGAACTTGTGATTCTGCTGTGTGTAACTTATTTAAAAAAAAAAAGACACGAGGTGACGTCTGCACTGCCCTAGTTCCTGAAATCTTTTTCATTATAATTCAAAGACACGTATTAGACTCAGAAATTAATCAAATCAGGCAAAAGGTAAACAAAAACAGCAGTTGTATTTGCAGAGTGGTTATCTGCGACGCAAAGACAAAGGAAGCGTTGAGCTAAAGAGTAATAAAGCACCTCTGTGAGGACGCGTGTGCGTGTTCGTTCTTGCATGCATAGAGGTTACCTGTACCTTTCTGTGCTGCTTGAGTGTTAGCAGCCATGTCTGGTTGTCCTCCCGATATGCGTTTCATAGCATCTATAAAGTCTTGGGGTACTCTGTTCATCGAATGAAACAAAAATAAGCATAAAATGTCAACGCACGTAAACGCAACATTTAACACTGAATGTATCACCGGCTAGCCATTCCTGCTATTAGCTTTAGCTGCACAGCTAGACTCACAACAATTTGTTGACAACAAAGCTTTATGCACCGTTAGCTGGTAGAATTAAATGCTTGCACCGTTAACACCCACTCGACAAAAGAAAAACTGAGTCAGAAATTGAATTAACAGGCACCTTAATGTAGGTTGTAAATCAGAAACTTTCCCAAATAACAATTTTAGCCCCGTTTAAAGAGTGCAGCCTCCACATACCGTGTAGTCGGCATTTTATTAAATCCTGAAGTAGCTCCTTTGCTTCTTGCCTGGGCCTGAAACGTTTCCACATTGTGACGGTTCATTATTTTTAAAAAAAAATAGAGGATATGCTTTGTTGGTAAAGCTAAAGCTGGTTCGCCTATTAAAAGGTTGTTTAGATGATACTTAGAGCAGCCGACAGATGGTAGCAAAGTGCAGCAGAGAATGGATCGATTCATGGATCACATTCATTCTGATCCGACCTTAGGTGGGTTCGAGAGGTAAAAACCTTTTCATAATAACTTACATTCACCTGATACCCGAATAAGCATTTCTAATCAACTGCTCATGGGCAAAAATGTGTAATCAGTCAATCACATACCAGAAAGTCAATGTAGCCATCAGTGGCGGTCCTAGCCTGTTTGGTGCCCTGGGCGAACACCCCCTCTGGCACCCCCCCCCCCCCCCCCCCCCCCCCGCCTCCTTATATTAAGGATTGTACATTAACATATTTTACTGTAAAAAATGTTATTGGAACCATACTGAATTTAACAAGATAAACACACACACATACACACACACACACACAAATATATATATGAAGAGAGAGCGAGAGTATGCATAGTATGCAAATAGGACAAATCAGCAACTGACAATGACTAATTAATATTGTGCTGAACACAGTCCAAAAGATTCAGTAAGCTACATCAGTGTCTACTGTTTACTATCACAGCCAAGCGGCTAACAAACGTAAAAAGAAAATGTGGGGAAATCTTCTTGGCACACTTTGGACCCCTTATTACCAACTAAGGACTATTTAAATGCTACAATCCACCTGGGTATTGTTGCTAATTCATCTCTGTCCCTTTATGAACACAGTGTACCCATTGTCTGACAACTGCTTCCAGCGAGACAATGATTTTACTGTACTGAAATTGTCTTTACAGTCACCAGAAATTCAAAATGCTCCCCAAAGAAGATATCAATTTGAATTCAATTTATTTTTAACTCTATAAAGAAGTACAACTACATTCAGATGTTTCAGTGTCGCACATCTTATACTGAACAGATAGCCTACTGAAGATAACACGTTCTCTGTGCATATTAATTTTTTGTCATTTGTCAAACACAGCTTTAAAAAAAATCTCCTTTTTTGATTAGTTTAAAAATGTTCCAGTATTAACTGTGTTTAAGTCTATTAAAACAAGCAGGACCTCAGTAGGGTCTTGTAGACTGCTTGCTCATCTAATTATATATAGATGAATGCACAATGTTGAATTCTTTGAGTGTTTATAAGTTAAGAAAAACTTACAGATAAGAACAGGGGATTAAACAGACAGCAGTGTGAAATCTGAAAGAATTTGTTTAAGAATGAATGTGTGTCAGCACAGGCAGACAGAAACATGACACTACATGCGGGCATGTTTAGTTCCAGAGGAGGATATCTCAAGGACAGGTGTGTTCTCATAATTCTCAGAAAAATCTGGTCAAGACCTACCTAGAAACAGTGCTGTTATTGTTCTTCCTTTGGAGGAATCAAACACATTGTTACTTGTCTGCAGTGCAGCACCAAATCTAGCCCCTGCTTCTCAACGGTCTGATAGGATTCACATTTCAGAAAATATCTCGTGCATGACGATATGGAGGAACTCAAGACATTTACTTTATCAGTCATTAACTTTTAGACATCGGATGACTACAAAAACATTATTTGAACTGCTGAGGTCAATGTAACATTGTCAGTTGTCTCTTGGCAACATTAACAAAAGAGCCGTGACTCTGGGGCCTTTGTACTCAAGCCCTTAAGGGACGTTTTAAATCTTTCTTGAGTTTCTGCTGCAGACAGGAAGCAGAAAAGGGTGGAGGGGGAAAAAACTGTTTTTCCAGGAGGAAAAATGTAGAGTGAAACAAACAAGGGTATAATAAAATGCTGGAATGAAGTACTTACTGAGAACGAGCCACCCTTAATATTTTTGGTTCTTCCTGTATATTTTCTGCTGTCCCTGTGCTCATTTTCTTAACTGCTTTCAGGGCTGTGGGGACTGTCACAGGGTGAGAGATGGGTAAACAGTGGGCAGACTGTCCATCTTCACAAGGCTAACACAGAGAGGCAGACAACCACTCACATCTACGAGTACCATTTTAGAATCACTAATTAACCTGAAATAACTGTGAGAGGAAACTGATGTACTTCATACAGGACAGCTCCATTAGAATCAGGAGGTTTGCAGCCATGATCTTTTTTGCTGCGAATCCAACGAGAAACAGAAACAAGTGTGAGCCAGGTCAGAAAGAAAATCCAAATTAACTTCAAATAAATCATAGACTGTTCTTAAAAGGTTTATCTCCCTACTGGTTTGTTGGATTAAACACAAACACTTGAGTTTGCCATTAGCTTGTATTTTTTGGGAAGTTTTTTTGGAGCTTTGTTAGTGTGAAAAACTTATGCCAGGGGGTTAAAAAAAAAAAAAACAGGGATGATCAAACAACACCATATTCAATAAGAAGCATGTTTAGTGTCAATATAACACTTAAGCCAGTGACAAACTTGAAGTGTATTAAAATTCTATTTATTTTTAAAATTATAAGTATATACTGTTTTTAAATAGGTACATCTGTGGTATATTCATGTAGACATGGTTAAGCAAACCGAATGGGGAAGATAGGGGACTTTGATCGTGGCACGGTTATTGGTGCCAGAGGATGGAGAATGAGCTGACATGAAGTCAAGCGTTACAACCGAGGTATGCAGTAGAGCAACCTTCAAGGCACATCTGTGAAAGAGATGGGTTACACCAGCAGAACTTAACACTAAGTGCCACTCCTTTTACCTAAGAACAGAAAACAGAGTCTACACACAATTTACACACAAAAGAAAATTGGAAAAACATTTCCTGTTCTGACGAGTCTTGATTTCTGCTACACAATTCATGGTCGGCTAAGAAAACACTCCCAGACTGACTGCTGATTGAAGCTTCTATTTAAAACCAGTTAGAACAAAGTTTGACGATGGTTTTATAGGCTGAAGTCAGGGGGTTGTACCAAGGCCCAGAGTAAGGATCATTTTGAACTGTGACTCAAGTCCAAGAATAGAACAATGAAAGTGGAAACAAGTGGGGGGAAAAAAAAGTCAATTTTGAAAGAAAATCTGTTCATTTTCCAATGATACAGTTTTAAAATGTTGTTAATCCACCTTACATATTTAAAAGAATAATCTCCAAACTTACAGATTTCACTGCAGGACAGCAGCAAGTGTCATGAACCTGAAGGCGATCGATAATCATTAGACGTTAATCTGGACTGTTGTTTTATTGTACAATAAAAATGTGAACTTTGAGCAGAGGCTCATCAAGGTGGTACAGCAGCTCTGAAGAACACGTATATCAGGCCTACACAGAAGTACATTGACAAGAATGAAGGCAGATGTCATCATCTTTACATGATTGTGACATGTGGGACCAGTAGCTCAACACAACAGATTCAAATCACACTTCAAAACATGGTTTCAAAAGCTAGTCAACCGATTTCCCTTTTATTAGTTCTCTCAGCAGGACATTCACCAATCTTTACATCATTAGGGTTTCAATGTGCAAATGAATTACTGGAGGCTTTCATATACAATCTTTACTACAGTGGGGTAAAAGTTCATTTCTGGTCTCCACCTGAGTTTACAACTCAAATTCTTTCGGCTACATAGGTATGAAGAAAAAAAAAAATACACTGGTTACTTGATTTCAACAAGTTAAAAAGTACCTTGATAGTTTCAACACAAAAAGAAAGAAATCTGACAAGAAATCATAAATTATTAATTTTTGTCCTGTTGTTTGTGAAAGCCCTCACTGTAAAAAAACAAAACAAACAAATAGCAGCAGTTAAGGCAAAAAGATTGTTCCCAATGGTTACATTTATACCTGAGTACCTAAAACAATAATGACAAATGTATATAATGTGCCACTGAAATGGTTTTGGTCTATAGAATAATATACAAAGAAGCTGGATTTTTAATATCTCAAAGCTATCAAAAAAGCATAATAACAATGTTGCATTAGATACATACTTCGCAATAACAAAAGCTCTGTTTTCTTATGCTGTATTTAAACAGAAGCAACTAAGACAGCCTAAAAATACTAATCAAGAAATGCATGGATAATACAATACAAAAATAATGGTTGAAGCCATCCGTCTTTTTAGGTGGCTTTTGTGCTAAAAGGTTTCTCGGCTGATACTTTCTTTAGCGTCCACGGGCAGTGTGTCAAAAAGATGGTCCTCCACGATTAGGCAGTTTCTGCGCAGCAGGCGGCAATTTCCTAACTGGGCAGGCACTCTGTCCAGACAGTTTCCTTTGAGCTCCAGCTGAGTGAGCTGGACTAGCTGACCCACAGCCTCTGGCAGCATCGTGAGCGCATTGTGCCCCAGACACAGCACCTTAAGCTTGGTGCATCTGAACAGAGGCTTGGGCAGCCCCTCCAGCTTGTTGGAGTTGATGGCCAAGTGCTGGAGGTTGTGGAGGAGACCCACATCTGGAGGAAGCACCGAGATGGAGTTGTGGCCCACCTCCAAGTGTCGCAGTTTGGGCAGAGTGAACAGGGCAGCAGGGAGGGTCTCCAGTTTATTGTGAGAGAGGTAGAGAGCCTCCAGAGACTTGATGTGGCCGATGGTGGCTGGAATGGTGATTATTTTGTTGTGCCACAGTTTAAGGCACGTCAGCCTCTTGAGGTGCTGGAAGCTGATGATCTCCTCTATGGTTCGAATATTGTTGGATTTCAGGTCAAGTTCTTGTAAATTGGTTAAGCTGAAAATGGCATGGGGAATCCTATCAAGTTCACAGTTGTGCAGCTCCACTTCAATCAGATTTGTCATCTTTTTCAAACTGTTTAGGACCAGCAATTTTGTACCATCATTGTGAACCATTAACCGAATCAGATGCGGAGAAAGTTCTGTTATGTTTGTGGGGATTTTTGTGAGGTTGCTCTTCAGGCATAGCGTCTTTAAATGCCTCAAATCTCGCATGGACTCCAGGCAAATCATTTTGTTGTTCTCTGAGCTCAGGTTGCCAATTAGGTTAAGCTCCCTCAAGTTCCTAAGCAAATAAACCCAAGCCGGGATCTCGGCAACGTCGGTGAACTTGACATGAAGGCAGCGGAGATGGTCACGGAGGAAAGCAAAGCCCGTCTGCTCAACTTTGGCCGGAGAGTTGCAAAGATGCAGCTCTTGCAAGCTGGTCATCTGGGAGACCTTTGCAGTGAACCTCACGTCAGGAATCAGCTCCAGTCTGAGCACTTCCAAATCTGTGAGGTCAAACACTGCATTCGGGAGTCCAGAGAGCATGAAGAGGTGCAGCTCCTGCTTGTCCTGTGCATTACGCGTGACAAGCTGCTTTAATTTTTCAAAAGTCCACTCGTGGTTGAGGCTGATCTCCCTTAGCTTATTTTCACTGACCTCAGACAGAAAAACGCCAAAGCGCTTGGAGTAAAGTTGGTCATACTGGTCAATCATGTGTAAAAGGAATGCAAAGTCATTTTTGACATCAGGAATGTCACTAAAGCTGCTCTCTTCCCTGACCTTCTCAAACGAATACTCTTTCAGGGGTCGCCGGAACACCCAGAAGAGAGAGTACAAGCATGTCATCCCATAGATCATTATCAATGCCACATAGGTGACGAGCAGTTTGCTCAGCATGAAAGCCATGTTGTGTGTACAAAAGAACTTTGTATATCCTGTTAAATGTTTTATATCAGGCTTACATTCATGTGTGAATTTTATTTCGGCTAAAAAGGTTGAAGTGTAGCACAATATCAAAATAAACTTCACAGATTTGACAATGGTCTGTGCTACATAAAGCTTGTAGATAAAATCGCTGTCCTCCACATGGGCTCTGAATTTTCTCACCTTCTCAAAAAGAGCTTTGGCCTGCTCCCCATCTTTTTTATCCAAGATCGTCATGCTACTTGGGACCTCCGCAATAGGCTTATCTGCAGAAAATTTCACCCCAAGCATGGGTGTGGATGGGCTCACATTTGTGCTGTCATCGTTCCCCTCTATAGACACCTGCTTTGGTGCAGAAGAGGTGCCGGTCAGCCTCTGTTTGTTTTCCTCCGAGTCCTCGCAAGCAGTTTCAGACAAAGCCTTTGTTGTCCAAGGAGATTCAAAACACCGTCCCAGAATAGAAACAAAATGCTCAATCTTCGAACTTGTTTTGGGGTACTTGAACCAGAAGTTGCTACTGACCATGAGAATGAGAGTGTGGATGAGGGTGAGGTATGGAAAGTATTTGGAATACCAGGGCAAGGCATCATGGTAACACTTTTGGTTGATAAAGACATACTGTTGAAAGTCCAGGTTTGTTTTGACCCCTGTTGGAGGGGCTTGTAATGCAGTAATCTTACTGACCGCTTCATCCGTTAGGTCCTTAGTGACCGGTGGGATGGTTGTTCCTACAGGGGCTCTGGTGGATGAGGTTACATCCTCAGGTCTCTGCTGGGGCAACGAGCTTGTTCCTGAGGCTTCCTCTGCATTATCTATACATGGAAGGCAAGCTACTTGGTCCTTGGTGATCTGCATGGTCATTGCAAATACGGCCAGCATGAGCATGATCAGACCCAGGTAGTCCATGAAGACGTCCCACCATGGCTTTAAGATGCGGTATGTTGGCTGGATGTCGTTCAGGGATGCAATCTCAGTGAGAGTGAACATCGCTGGAACAAAGAGACAAAACTCAATTTTACTTATACTATTTATTTTATGGTTTTTTTGGCACTAAACTTGAACAAAACAATTAACTGATTAATTCTGATTATTTATAAATTGGTCAGTTACTTTTCTAGTTCATCCTCATCATGATCGTTAATGAAAGCTGATTGTATTTGGGGTGTGCACCATGCCTGTCGCATAAAACATGATATTTGAATATTTATAAAACCTACAGACCTGTAACCCTATTTAAACCAGACGTGTCTCGGGACTTTTAGCTTAAACCAACACAAAGTTTATACCACCACAAAGACACATTTTGATATGATCACTGAGGTGCAGCAGTGCTATGAGATGCATTTAACTATAGCCTTTGTAAACACTGTGGTCCAACAAAAGGACCTTTTCCATTAAAACCTACTCAGATCAGCTCGCCAAAACTCAACTGGTTTTCTATTACAATCGAGTACCACATAATGTGCGTGGTCATTGTTACAGCAACCCATCCGTGCATCCCTTGACATAAGCATGTGACACGAAGGCTACAACAAAGATGACCGTCGAAGCGATGATATAGCTACTGCTCAGTTTGTGGCTTTTCGTGTGGCAGTTTTGATTTTCATGAGAAAGAAACTCTCATGACTCATTGAGTGACACCACTGACCAGCCAGTCGCTAACATGCAGTCTGACGATGTCACATTTTAGTACCTACTTGGATCGCTTAGAACCGGTGGCCAAGTAGGTACTATTTTAGCACTTGGTACCAGGTACTATGGCCAACTAGAAAACCCTGAAAACTAGCGAACCGTGGCGATCAGATACTAATAGAAAAAGGGTTAAACATGCAACAGGAAATTATGACACGAGTGCAGGATATTGTGGTACTTATGCCCTGTGTCCTTTTGCAAGAACAGATGACTCTGTCCAACTACTTTAATATTAGTATTTCAAACGGTATGTTGGTATGATATCCCATGCTTGTAAAATCTGACATTTTGCTGGGAACTCATGGACATAACAACTGCACAGGGCCAGCTGGACATCTTGGAGATATTTTAAGTCCTCTTTCAGTTCTTGTCATGAGCAGCCCGAGTAAGAAAACAAAACAAAAAAAAAAAAAAAAAACCTTCCAAAATAACTTGACACATTTTGTTTAGAGGACAAAGTTGATGTGGATTTATGCTTCAACAGGAAATCTAAAACCTACGCCGTAACTATTGTGATTGGCCTGTTCAATACTGTTGATTCCTCCTATACATGCTCAGCTACTTTTTCACTCCAGTTTTTGAATTTATCAGTGAGATGATAACAATCACTGTCTCAATATAAGAAATAATAATATTAGCATAAATATAAGGATTCTCAAATGTCAGAAAATTCCTGAGGGAATGCACAAAGTTGTAGAAAAGCTTGAGCAACATATGTTTGCCCCTATAAGGAGAAAAATAAACAACAGGTATATATAAAAAAAAAAAAAAAAAAAAAAAAAAGACCGGAAGGGAGATAAAGTCCCAGCATTTAATTTGTTTCCATCATGGCCTCCTCCATATAAAACAAATCTAAATCCATAGCAAGTTACCAAACTGGAGACTGATTTCATGCATTCAGCTAAGTCTGCTGGAGTAACACATTTATCCTCCCGCTACATGAGCCATGAATCAGTGACTACAAGTATTAAAGTGCCCTATCATTTTATCATGGTGTGAACTACATTGAACTCTCACTTCCTTTTCATAGTGTTTAAGCACCAGGCCAAAACTGTGCTAAATCCAGACATATTACAACATGCTGTTTTTGGAACAGAGTCCTTTGATGAAGCCCCAAATCCACCAGTGTTCTTACTCACTAAGACCTTTGGCAGATGTGCATTTCCTTTAGTGATGCATTGAAAATTGTTCTCTTACTTAGTGAATGTTGCACTTTTTACATAGTTTGGAAAACACACTAAAACATCATAATATGATCTGCATTCAAATCAGCAGTTAATCTGCTTTGAATGTTTCAACATCCTTCAGATATATACAAGTCTTTCCTTAGAGGTACGAATAGTCATTTGCAATTTAAAAATTCACTTAGCGTGACAGCCTTACATGTTACAGGATGTTTTAACTAAGGCTAACAGCTTGTCTGTGTATCGGCCACGAGGTAATCCCTTGACCATTACTCACTCAGCTTTTAGTTCTATTCAGCATATACAGCATTTGGTACAGTCACATACATGAATGACCATCTCAGACGTCATTACTGTTAACGTGTTTTTCCCTCAGTTTCCACAGTAAGAACACAAAATTGACAGTCAAATGTTTGCACGAAGGATTGTGCATGTAGTTTTGGTGTGGCCTAATGCATCCATTGATCACACCGGATTGCTGGTTCTACGTTTTACTGTGTGCCCATAAAGAAAATGCTGTTTAATTTTTTTTAAACTATGATATCCAATTGTTTTAACATACTGCATGGATTTAACATAGAAATGAATGAACATAGAAAGAAATACTGAATGAGAGGTCGCATTTTGTTACAGCTACCACTATGACTTAGCACTATTAGATGCGGTCACACTAATAGCTTGGCTGTCTAGTCATTATTAGAATGGTGTTGTGTCATAGTGCCACATTATTAACCATATATTTTACCTAAGACATATGTTTGGGAAATCTGTGGCTGTAAATAAAACAGCAGTGTACTATAAAAGAAGTTCAACACAACTAGGCTTTCTTTGTGTTAGTTTGCTGGACAAAATCTAAAATGCAAATCCCAGTCAGAAAGAAAGGGTATCATGATGATGGTTATCTCCGTTTTTTCTGTGAGCCGGGCTTTCTGCTTCAGGCTCTTTGCACACTCACAAAAAGTGGGCATTTTTTTATCATATGACTCTTCTTCCGCACAAAATGATCCCTGTGAGTGCAACCTACTCCAATCAGAGACATTAACGTGTAATGAGCAAAAATGGTGATTAAAAATCTGCAAATAGTATAAAAACAGCAGTAAAATGCAAAGCTGTTGCAAACAAAGAGATTTACACTGCAGAAAAATCTTGAGCTTTGTGTCACAGAGCCGTAAAATAAAACTTTTAATTGAAGCTTATTATTTTAACTGAGTACACCCTTAGGGCTGATGTTTAATTCCAACATGCCGGATGCACTTTAGAGCTTTCAAACTTTAACTGGACCATTACAGGTTACTTACATCAGCCTAAAAAAGTACACGTGGAATTCGTGAAATTACTTTTATTGATTGAACAGGTATTCAGAAATCTCTGACTTTAAACTCAGCATATGATGCGAAATGTTGCTTCTTAGTACACCACTGTGAAGTCATCAGGAATCACCATTAATTGTTGTTAGTGGCAACTGTGATAGCCTATAGATAATATATAGTTATATTTATTTCTATTATATGTCTCTTTTGTTTTGTATACATTCCTCTTGATTGTATACATTTCTTCTGTGTGTCATTTGTTCCTGCTGTTTTACTATTTATGTTTTAGTCCTGTACAGTTGGCATGGAGCACCCATAATTTCATTGTACATGTACAGTGGCAATAAAGGGCTATTCTATTCTATATCCTTGCAAAGCGGAGCGAGTAATCTTTATCAAACTGTGGCAAAGCTAGAAGGAGCTTGCATTATCAGCCCTCCCCCAGTCTTTTGCATATGATAAATGGCCTGTATTTGTATAGCGCTTTACTAGTCCCTAAGGATCCCAAAGCCCTTTACACAACCAGTCATCCACCCATGCACACACACATTCACACATGGGCGAAGTAACAGATCCAAACAGATTAGAGAGGGGGGAGGCGTTGCGTGAGAGAATGTGGGGCCCCCAGGAAAGGGTGGGGCCCTCGGTTATTATAGGCGGCCCTGGCATCAAGGACGGGCTAGCGTTGGCGATAGTTTCCTGATTAAACTCGTAGAGGAATAACGCTACTCGGTTCAGGGTGAATTACGACTTTCACCACGTGACAGCAGCCGCTTTGCTCCAAGTCAAGTTCATTGAGGACTGAGCAGAAGTTTAAAGATGGCCAGACTGAACTTTAGGTCATACCTGAAGTTACAACACCAGCTCCAGGCACCACGATGTATTTAACTCGTGGAGACCTGCGCACCCACATGGGACACCAGTCATCTCTACCACAGTCTGACGAAACTGCTGATTTTTTTTGGCGCACGCGATGGTTCTTTCCATTTCTTTCTTTTTTTGCCCGCTGTGCGGGATCAGGTGATTCACCCAGACGCGTGAGAAAAGAGAAGCAGCACGTGTCCCCGCGTTAAACATTCATCAGCCTCTTATCTCCGTTAGTCAATAAACAACAGGTTGCGGGTTATTAAAGCGATTTATTTTTATCCCTTTAGTAATGTGTTGAAAAGATAACGAGAAGAAAATATACTTACTGCCAGCGAGGCGTTATCTCAATCCAATTACTTCTTCTTCACCCCGCATGCCACTTTTCGCTCCCCTCTCCAGGTGCGTCTTTAACCTAATTTCTCGGCCCCGTTTCAAAGCAAAGGGATGACGCTGCTCGCTCACGCAAACCTCCAGAAAACATTCGTTTGCAGCCCTGCGGTCTGTCGGCGGGTAGCCCTCATACCTGAACCCGCCTGACTGCCCGGGGCCGTCCGTTTGTTACTAGACAGTAAGCGAAGCCTCACCTCCGGGTCACCACATTTCTAAGAAAAAACGACTGATCCAACATGGAGCTGCGCGAACCGCTGTTGCGCGTGCGATGGGCGCTTCTGATTGGAGGATAGCGTTCACGGCAACTTCCCGAATGCTCCACCCACCAGTTCGTCTCCTGGTGCTGCGTTCACTGTGGCGGTGGGGAAAACCGGAAAAGTCACAGACGGTCAACGGCCGGCCGCAGCACTGCCCGTACGAGTCCGCGTTACGGCCGTGCAAGTAGTACCACGACAGGGGTCGCGTGGAATGTTTTTATAGCTGGTCTTAATTAAACGTCAACTCGGTAGGAGAAACATAAAAGTGGTATTTTCTACAAATAGTGTACACTTTCACTTAAGTTACAGTAAAAAGATAATTTAAACACACACACACAAGGCAGGGGTACACTGTGTTACTGTGACTATGTATCAGATTCATTCCTGATTTCCAGCTCTTTCTGGATCTGGCTGGTGATGGGTGGAGGAAGTGTCTTTTCAGTAGCAATGCATACAGGTTTCAACCGGTCGAAGGCTGCTGGCAGCTGTGCTCACGCTACTTCTGTACTCTGAGAGGGGGGGGGCAGGAGGAGGCAGGAGAAGAAAGACATGAAAGAAAGACGACTCAGAGTACATGATGTGTGTAAAAGAAAAAAAAAAGAAGAAGAAGCGCAAAAGAGGAAGTGGTTCCTGACTTAAACACGTGTAGAAGAATTACAGTGATGCATATTTTTGTCTCTGTAGAAAGCAGGTAGAATCCATACAGTGGAGTATATCAAATGTATTATTTCTACTGTGGGGCCAAATGTTTACTCAGAGTAAGTAACACCATCTTGTGATGGCTGTGTTTGCACAAAGAGAAGTGAATGAAAAAAGAAAGTGGACTCACTTAACCTTCTGATCTCACAAAGTGCTGTTACACAACTCCCAGTCACTCCATGACCACCTTTATAACCATTCATAAGGTTTAAATTTGGCCACTGCCCTCATGTCAAACCTCTTTTCGTTTAGGTGACTGTGGTGAGGCTTACAAGTGGCATAAATTATTCAGCATGGATCTCCTTCTAAAGAATGCGCTGCACAACATCACACTCTTGCATCAGCCTTTGCATTAATAATAAATATGAAATAACTGCGCATGTATACAGGTGAGGTCCCTGTGTAGAAGTAGGAAAAATAAACATACATTCAGCTTCTTTTCAAGCCACAAAGCACCAACAAAGACAAACAAACAGACCTGTTTCTATGGCAGTTAATTTCCCCCACATGCACTGTAAACACACAGCTCTCACCCACACACAAACACACACACGCACAAAGTGGAGAGGGAAATTCAGCCTTTGGTTAGTTAGACTAACTAATCTAATGCTGGCTATGTGCTGGGGGAGGGCTTGGGATTGGTGGATGAATGCAATCAATAAAGATTTGTTGGGTATACTTAGAGAAGAAAATGTAGTAATATGACAGTCATAAAGAATGATAATGTGGTGATGCAGCGGGAAAATGATGGATAACAACCTCTGAGGCCCTGAGGTAGTTGTTACTCTGTGTGCATCTGCATGTGTTTGAGACAAAGAAGCAGACTGAGCACATTACCATTTTTATGTCATTATGCTGTGATTTGTAACAATTTCTCCAAGTGGAATCTGCACAGAAACAGCTGGCCCATTCAAGGGTTTTCGCTATCAGTGATATTAAAAAGCATGAGTCAGGCAAACATTTCACTAGAAAGACAAAGATTATACTGAAAGACAAACAAAAAATATTTGAAAGGCTTGGGGGCACTTTTGGTCCATTGTAAAAGATTTGAATATAACAGAAGATCAGTGATTCCAGTAATTTGGTGAAACAGTATTTTATCTTGAGACACTGAATATTGAGCCAGACGTTTCTTGTTTGTTTTTTAGTTATGAATCATTAAAGCATACAGAATGACCCTGAATGACTCAAGAGATGAAATGAGTTGTGTCCACACACAACAGACAGCTTAGCAAAGTGTCAATTTTAAGTTCAATTTCTCGGCACTTTGTTACTAGCGGCACATCACAAGAATCCTACAATCTGTTCTAATTTCTTTAGCTGAATCTTCAAAACACACAGGAGATAAGATAAGATAAAACTTTATTAATCCCTCGGGTGGGTTCCTCTGGGAAATTCGGTTTCCAAAAGCACAGCACCGACAGAAGTTACAGTTACAGAATATTATATATATATATACACACACACACACACACACATATATATAAATACAGAGACATATATAAATAAAATATACGAAGGGGATAAATAGAATAAATAGGAATAAAAATAAAAATACAAGTGAATTGCACATTTCAAGTATTGAGGTCTATTGCACCATTGACTATTAACAAAAGTATTGCACAAAAGGTATTGCACAGTGAAGTATGATAAGTTTGTAGCATAAACCTATTCGCTGGAATGTTCAAGACAATTTACTACACAGCAAAAGCAAGACACAAGTAGGCAAAGTTCTTTGTGTTACTCGTGCATGAGGGAGACCTGCCTGGAGCCAAGTGTCATTCCACCCACTTGACCTCCGTCAGACTCTCAGCCAGGTTCCCTGTAGCACTCCTTTTATTGCGGTCACATGAATATGCATAGGTTCATTAACATATGACGTTTCATAT
The DNA here is from genome assembly GCF_963969265.1 of Rhamphochromis sp. 'chilingali'. Taxonomy (NCBI): domain Eukaryota; kingdom Metazoa; phylum Chordata; class Actinopteri; order Cichliformes; family Cichlidae; genus Rhamphochromis; species Rhamphochromis sp. 'chilingali'. Next base: position 11,962,938 of record NC_137943.1, on the reverse strand, counting down.
AGGTATACATGTGGACAAAGAATACCTTGTCTGTGTGTGTCGTGTAAGTGTGTGTGTGTGGGGTCAAGATGTGACCCCGTGAAGACTCCCCAAAGCTGGTGCCAGGTGTTAGGTTTGTAGCATAAACCTATTCGCTGGAACGTTAAGACAATATAATTACACTGCTAAGCAAGACACAAATAGGCAAAGTTCTTCATGTTACTCGTGCACGGGAGAGAACCGGACAACCGCTTGACTCCAGTTGGTCTCGTCCGTTCTCCCATACACTGTCCTTTTATTGAGGTTACATGAATATGCATAAGTTCATTAACATATGACGTCTACATACAAACAAAGAGTACCTTGCCTGTGTGTGTGTGTGTGTGTGTGTGTGTGTGTGTGTGTGTGTGTGTGTGTGTGTGTGGACTGCTGATCAAAGGGTCAAACATCCTTGGTCAGGAAGAGGGTAGCCTCCCCCTCACCCTAGATGGTTCATCCTAGATAACACGGTGAGGAAGTCCTGCAGTTCATCTAAACAAAGAGCACTTAGACTAGAACAGACGCAACTACGTTAATCCTACCATAAAATAATAAGACACGGTATGACCTCTCATGCTCCCAAAGTGCTGTCTAATACACACAAAGTTTGCAGACTATCAAGGATCAAAACCTCTACCAATCTACAACTAATTACAAAACTCTAAGCATACATAAGTAAATATTTCTAAGCATAAATGACAATCAACAATACAAATCTAACATTTCCCCCCTTTTTGACCTTTATGCCTGAAAAGTTCCCAGGTATGAATACCTCATGTCTGACAGTTTCAATGCAAACATTTTTATACTCAACATATGTCAATTCACCCTAAATTACTGAAAAGGTACACAGTTCAACAAATGTATTAGCAGTTATCCCATTCATTGAGCTCATCTCATGGCAAACTGCATCTTACGAGCAAACAAAGAAATTGTTAATTTAATAGTGAAAATAAAAAAGTAACATTTTCAAAAACATCTCAGCTTGGTAATGCTTCCTCCAGGTGTGCACATCACATGTCTCTCTGCAGAGTGGTTTGAGTTCTGCAGGGCGTCATGAATGTCTCTTCCAGTTGTTTCCATCGTTGTCCATAGGACCAGAGTCCAAATGTATGTAGAATAAACATTCAAACATACCAGTTAGTTTTGTTGTTTGTCAACATGGTTCTCAGCTATTTCCAGAGCTGCAGACCTCTCAGCACTCTAGTTTTATGGCCTCCCATTACCTCACTTCAGGCCTTCATCCTGCGAGGGGGATATTTATGACTCCTTCATTGTCCACGCTCTGCAGAGAAACACCTCTGTGGAAAGGGTGCAGGGTTCTCTTGTCTTACTGCTGTTATGATCCCAGCAGCCTTCAGAGTGTCATCGTATGCACAGTATAGTGGCACAGCATTAGGTGATGTTCATAGGAAACTGCTGTCATCACCACCATAGCTTCTGGTTCCTGTGCTTTCACAGAATCATGATGTCATCCTCGAACTCCTTCTGCGCTGTCGATGGAGCTTGGCACGCTCCCCTCATCCCACGAGTTTTCATGTTCCAACGCTGCTGAAGGTTTAAGGCAGAGCACGTCGTACACCTTAGTAGTCTTCCTCAGCGTCAATATTGAATCTTTCATTTTATTTAAAATCTTGCTGTGGGAAGTCTCCTCTTGATTTCCTGGAAGCTTAGTAGCACAGCTCTCTGTGTGATGTCTGCTGTGCTGAAGATGATCTCTGATCCTCCTGAAGCCTCTCTCCCATCTTGTGGACGATCCTCTCCTCTATTTTGCAGGCAGTTTCATGGTCCTTGCTGTGGCTCCAAGGTCTGATTTCATGATGGGCCCCAACCAGCTTGATCTTTGACCTCAACCACTGCCTGGTCCTGTCAGCTATGCGCTTCTCACTGGGCCTCTGAAGATTTCTCAGGAGATTACTGCTGCACCTGTATTTCCTTGCTAGGAAGACAAACTATTTGGAGAGTATGTCAACAATCATCAAACCACATTCTTTAGTTCAGTGAACTTCACTTATAGGCCATCAAAGCCTCATCTGAACATGGGTGCACCACTTGCATAGGTTTAATATTTGTAAATAAAACGGCTAATCACACAAATCACTGCAACAATAATAAAAAACATTGTTTAATGTTAATCCTTGGACCCCTCCTCTTGACGCATGGACACACCCATGAGTCAACTCATCAAACCTGGATTCCAGTCTTAAAGAAAAAGATTAGCTAGATCATATCCCAGGCAACATCAGGGCATCTCCTCCCCTGGAGCAGCACCACCCTGGACCTATAATCCTGCAATGAAAATGTTAGTGTGCTTTGCATATTAAGTTTGCTTAACACCTGGCTCTCCCAGGAGCCTGCATACACACCATCATGGCCTGGAAAACAAAATCTGGAAGTAAAATCAAACTCCATACCTGTAAACAATTGTATCATAAGGACAAGAAGCATTCAACATCAGCAAGACAAGTGTCATGTGCAGGTTTTCTCAAATCAGCAAACTACAATTATTTTCATAAGTCACCTCAGACATGGATCATCCCATGTACTCAGGCAACATTAATGTAATCGGTGACTGCTCTTAAGCAAAGTCACTCCACTTATATATTACTATGGGCTCAAAAGTGGCCAGCTAATGAGCCCATATCAAACTATCCCAGAAACACTGTATCTCTTATTTGTTTTACTCATGTCACTTGTCCGTTTCAGCTGAATCTTCCACAGCATTCTCAAAGAAACTAACATTAGCAATACACATTGACTGTAGTCAGACAGAGGTCAGACACAGGTCAACAGGTTCCAGAGGTGCCATAAAAACACCATAAAGTCAACCCTAGCTGTGGAAAGAAGTAACACCAGTTCTCAACACAGGAAATTTCACACATGTTATTCACATTTTCCCATCAACACAATGCAACAGCATCACCACTCATAACCTGTAAACACAGTTTTCCTCACACATAAACCCAGAAATCCTGTAGTAGGAAAAAACATCAACCAGTTGTCCTGGTATAAATCGCATCATCAATTCACATGAAGAACTGGCATGCTGTAAGAAAAGAAAATGCAAATATTAACGCTTGCGCAGGCGTATGCATACTTTGTCACAGATATCTCTGTGAGCAACTCAAGCCTATGAATAACACACCTGATAAATGCACAGACACAGAAAATGGCATTTAAAAGGTTAAATCATCATGCAACCTCGAGTGTTGCTGTCATCTTTCTGCTCCTGTAAAGGGAAGCACACACAGACTCATCTGCACCCCTGCCAGGCGGGGGTCAACTTCACACAGTCGTGTTACATCAGTAAAGTCTTGTCAGCTTTTACCAGTCAGTCAGTTTGTTTTCCTTTCACTCACTCATTCATGCATTCATTCTTTCTTTCTTTGCTGATAGTGGAACCTATCGTCGCATTTAGTTTCCACTCTCAGCAAAATGACGTCATTTCAAAAAGAAAAAGAAGAACTTTAGTTTGGATTACATCGCTGAATCCTTTTGGACTGGGACTGTCATTTAATAATTGTCCCAATAAGTGGCTTTCTCCAGAGTCCATTTAAATGTGGAGAACTCACTTGGCACAATTTTCTCGACGACGTGTAGCATTTTTAATTCCCGACGTTCAGATCTGCTTAAAGAAAAGAAAATAGACAAACAAAATCAGTGCCTGTTCAAAAGATAAAAATGAAAAACAGAGATTATCAAACAAAACTTTCAGTGCACTGTGAAAGTATCAAAATAAAAAGGCCTTGTTAAGTCATGACACAAACTCCTCATCTCAGGTAAATCATACCATTAGCATGGTTCATCATACCATCATACTAATCGGCAGGCTCAACTTCACAACAAAAGAAAAATCATCAGCTAGATTCACTCCAAATCAACCATCAGCTGCACAACACACAACATAATCCTAATGTCTTATTAGCTATGAGTTTAATTACCAGGTCTGTGCTCTTCACTCATTTAGGCCACAGATCTATTCTATTCAATTTTCCTTTTCCCTTCATCATAAAACATGTGACATGCTGTCATGCACTTCACAAAACAGTCTGTTCTGACGTATTCAGAGTTGTGTATCTAAATACAGGATTCACTCGCACATCAAAGCAGGAAACTCAGTGTTTTAGAGTCTCCACTCAACACACAACAACTCCAACACATCTCATTCACTCGTGCTAGAATTCAGTCACCTTTCATTAATCTAAAACCGATCACTAATTTGCATATCAACTATTAACCCACTAAGTTGACAGGACGACAGAAAAGCATGTTCAAAATAGTATCACAAAAGACAATTTCCCTCATACAGTAAATTACATGTGCTGCCTCAATCAAGCAGGAAGCTTCTCCCAATTTACCATTTTAACAACTAAATTTATTGTCTGATCACTGGTTGGTCAAACCAGGATCTTTTTTCCCACAAAAGTTAAACTGTTGTCCTGCAACCTGGAGAGTCAATTTTTTGCATTAGATAAATTCAGTATTTAATAACAAGTGTCTGCTAAATTGACACTATTTTAACACTGATGAAAGATAACAAGCTAATTTTCATTGCATGGGTTTGTGTTATTAGGCAGGTCTAATGCATGTCTGTGGAGCTGCATCTCCAGCAGAGCATGTTCTTAAAGCTGCCTTTCCTACACACTTCTCTGCTATTATTTAATCATTTCTTAACTAATGTGCTATGAGTCTTCATGAGTCATTTTGTGTTTGGAATTGTTAGTAGGGTTAATGCATGTTCTGCTTGTGTGTGTGTGATTTTGTATATGTTTCTATTTTCGCAATGTTTCAGACTCCGTCTCAATTTTCCAACTTAAGCAGTCAGTTTTGTTTTTCCCCAGGTTTGCTAACCCAAATTTTGATTTCCCACATTAAATAATTCCTATGTGTTCTCACCTAGTCTTCTCACTCTGTTGTCCTCTCCCACTTCAACAGTCCAACAGCCGGCAGTTCTCCTTCAGCTTTGTCCTGTGTCCCACTGTCTCTTCTTGCCATTTTACTCCACAGGTGGCAAATGTCAAACTCCAACTGTTCAGTTCTCCTCAAACGTTTTCTTCACATGCACAGTGAAGTCACAGCCACTCTCACTATTGTCCTCTGATGCGGTTGACTTCGTGCTAGTGGCTGAAGTGCTGCTGCTGCTGCCTTCCTGGGCGACTTCTTAGCAGCTGCTGCCGGTTTCTTGGCTTTGGCCGCGGCGGGCGTCTTAGCTTTGGTCTCAGTAACCCTGTTCATCTTGAAGGATCCGGAGGCCCCGGTGCCCTTGGTCTGCACCAGAGTGCCCTTCGCCACCAGACTCTTGATGGCGGTCTTGACACGGGCCTTGTTCTTGTCCACATCGTAGCCTCCGGCAGCCAGAGCCTTCTTGAGAGCGGCCACGGCTTTCACAATCAGCTCGCCCACGCTGAGGCCGACCTTCTTGGGCTTGGAAGTCATCGTCTTCTTCTTCTTGGCCTGAACCTCGGCGCAGGGCGTGTTTATGATGGAGCCTTTCCCACCACAGCGCTGGCACGTTGAACGCATCACGAAGGGTCCATTTCTTTCATGTCGCTAGCCAGCATGCTAGCTGCATGTGGCTTGCCCGAGTCACTCAGTCCTTTTTGAGCATTTCAACATGCTGCCACCGCCATCTTGCTCGCCCCTCCGTGGAATTCATCCAATCAGACAGGAAGATGGGTTTGCTTTCTTCTGCTGCTGTTTATCCACATTGCTGCTGCTTTGCTGGGACTTTTTGTGCTCAGGACTTGCTGCTGTCTCTTTATCATGGAGCTGCATTCCTTATCTTCAGGGAGGAGTGAGCTCGCTTGTGAGGTTGAGAAACACATGGCACTGTAAATAAGTCAGCCAGAAACTTGGCCTGCATGTTTCCAATGATGTTAAACTATAACTTTCTTCCGACCGCTGCATGTGGAAAATTGATTCAGGTCTGCTTTTCACCTGAAAGTGACAAACTAAGACATTTCATTATTATCATCACTGCTTAATCAACACATATCTCTCTCTCTCTCTCGCTCTGTGTTTTTGTGAACAGTCCTTTCTTAAAAGCAGAAAATGAAATTATAGTTGTTTTTTTTGGTTGATCAACACAAAACCTTTTTCCTATGATTATTTTTTCCTACAATATAAATTCTCCCTCTTATTCACTTTTTTTTTTTTTTTTTTTTTTTTTTTTTACAATAGCTGGTGACCTGCAAAATCACCGCTGTCACTCACAATCAAAGGCAATTACTCTTGCACAGTGCACAAAAACACTGTGATGTCAGACACATTCACACTCACTTTGTCATCTGCAAAAATAAATCACATGGCTGATGATATGTGCCATGGTGATCCGTAAATATGATCACCAGTTTATTTAACTATTTTTCAACCCAACAAACAAATAATCAAAAACATGATGCTGATGTTATGAACACTCTACACACAAGTCAAGATGCAGGAAAACTGCTCATGGAAACGTTGCACACTCCAGTTATCACAGTTATCATAGCGCTGTTTCCCTCTCTTAGAGTAGTTCTCAGACAGCTCTCGATCTGATAATGTGTAGCCTGCTCATCAGCTCAGAAGAAAAAAAAAAAACTGCAACGCAACATCACACAGTAGTTGCTCTGCCCACAGTGGCAAAGTCTTACACTTTCATATTCAACTCAGCTTCTCCATCACGTACTTTTAGATGTTTCATACAGGGTTCAGCATATTAGTTGTTTTCACAGGTGTGCTGTATATCTCAACAATGGTTCATAATAAGACGACAGTCTTCCACACAGGTCAAGTGCCTCTATGCACTTCATTAGCTTAAATATTTATCTATAACACTTCACCTCATATGTCATTGTACTGAATTTAAGCAACCACAAGCGTAATGTAGATTACTTTTAACAACTATCCACCTCAATTACGTCTATGGTCTGGCACACAGGCTGAAGAGTTAACATTTTGTGTCAGCAAGGGGTGGGGGGACAGCCACCCACCAGAGCATAGCTGCTGATGTGGGCTGGCCTTCTCCACACGCTCTTCAAGGCTGGTGTGTTTTCTGAAAACTTCTAACATTTTAATCTCTTCCATTTTTAAGCCTGCGATTAACCGCACGGCTCAGGTCCGCGTGAAACCCGCGTGACCGCGCTCGCGTGAACCCGCGCAGCTGTGGAGCCGTCGCTCCCTCTCTTTTTTACATAAATACTTTGTGCTGCCAGGAGCAAAGTCCAGCACAAACGTCTGTCTCCCTCCGACTCACTCTTGGTTGCTTAGAAACCCATGATAACAACAACAGTCGGTGTCACAGACCACATGTTCTGCTCCGCACACACTCACACAACAACAACAACAACGACGACGACGACAACAAAAACAACACAAAATAGGCCTATCGTCCAGCACAATCTGGACCCCGCGGAACTTCTCAACGCCCCACAAAGCGGCGGAGAACTCACCTCTAGCCACACAAAGTAGCGAGGAACCTCTTGCTCCACAAAGTAGCAAGGAACCCGGGTATCGCTACACAAAGTAGCGAACTTCTCAACGCCTCACACAGTGGCGGAGACTGCACAACGACACGGTTATAGAGTCGGCCTCTTCTCAACGCCTCACACAGTGGCGGAGACTGCACAACGACACGGTTATAGAGTCGGCCTCTTTAAACTTACTTGGCGTTGCTTAGAGTGTAATATCAGCCCGAATCCCGCCGACCGTCATTCATCGAGGAGAAAAGACAGACCGCGAATCCACAGGAACTTCCCGGCTGACGTCAGGCTTTCAGCGTGCCTCTCCTCCCCTCGGTGAATGCGATTCCAGGGCTCCGGCTCTCGAAGGACCAATTAATGTTAGGTTTGTAGCATAAACCTATTCGCTGGAACGTTAAGACAATATAATTACACTGCTAAGCAAGACACAAATAGGCAAAGTTCTTCATGTTACTCGTGCACGGGAGAGAACCGGACAACCGCTTGACTCCAGTTGGTCTCGTCCGTTCTCCCATACACTGTCCTTTTATTGAGGTTACATGAATATGCATAAGTTCATTAACATATGACGTCTACATACAAACAAAGAGTACCTTGCCTGTGTGTGTGTGTGTGTGTGTGTGTGTGTGTGTGTGTGTGTGTGTGTGTGTGTGTGTGTGTGTGTGTGTGTGGACTGCTGATCAAAGGGTCAAACATCCTTGGTCAGGAAGAGGGTAGCCTCCCCCTCACCCTAGATGGTTCATCCTAGATAACACGGTGAGGAAGTCCTGCAGTTCATCTAAACAAAGAGCACTTAGACTAGAACAGACGCAACTACGTTAATCCTACCATAAAATAATAAGACACGGTATGACCTCTCATGCTCCCAAAGTGCTGTCTAATACACACAAAGTTTGCAGACTATCAAGGATCAAAACCTCTACCAATCTACAACTAATTACAAAACTCTAAGCATATATAAGTAAATATTTCTAAGCATAAATGACAATCAACAATACAAATCTAACAGTTATAACATGGTACGTTATAACATGGTTGTAACATGGTTGGTTGTAACATGGATGGTTATAACATGGTTGGTTATAACATGGTTGTAACATGGTTTGTTATAACATGGTATGTTATAACATGGTTGTAACATTGTTGGTTATAACATGGTTGGTTATAACATGGTTGTAACATGGTTGGTTGTAACATGGATGGTTATAACATGGTTGGTTATAACATGGTTGTAATATGGTTGGTTATAACATGTATGATTATAACATGGTTTGTTATAACATGGTTGGTTATAACATTGTTTGTCATAACATAGTTGGTTATAACATGGTTAGTTATAACATGGTTGGTTATAACATGGTTTGTTATAACATGCTTGGTTACACCATGGTTATAACATTGTCGGTAATAACATGGTCGGTTATAACATGGTCGGTTATATAATGGTTATAACATGGTTGGTTATAACATTGTTATAACCTGGTTGGTTATAACATTGTTATAACATGTTCGGTTATATCATGGTTGGTTATAACATGGTAATAACATGGTTGGTTATAACATGGTTATAACATGGTTGGTTATAACATGGTTGGTTATAAGATGGTTGGTTATAACATGGTTGGTTATAACATGGTTGTAACATGGTACGTTATAACATGGTTGTAACATGGTACGTTATAACATGGTTGTAACATGGTTGGTTATAACATGGTTGTAACATGTTTGGTTATAACATGGATGGTTATAACATGGTTGGTTATAACATGGTTGAAACATGGTTGGTTATAAGATGGATGGTTATAACATGGTTGGTTATAACATGGTTGTAACATGGTTGGTTATAACATGGTTGTAACATGGTTGGTTATAACATGGTTATAACATGGTTGGTTATAACATGGTTATATAGTTGGTTATAACATGGTTATATGGTTGGTTATAACATGGTACGTTATAACATGGTTATAACATGGTTGCTTATAACATGGTTATAACATGGATGGTTATAACATGGTTGGTTATAACATGGTTGGTTATAACATTGTTTGTCATAACATAGTTGGTTATAACATGGTTAGTTATAACATGGTTGGTTATAACATGGTTTGTTATAACATGCTTGGTTACACCATGGTTATAACATTGTCGGTAATAACATGGCTGGTTATAACATGGTCGGTTATATAATGGTTATAACATGGTTGGTTATAACATTGTTATAACCTGGTTGGTTATAACATTGTTATAACATTTTCGGTTATATCATGGTTGGTTATAACATGGTAATAACATGGTTGGTTATAACATGGTAATAACATGGTTGGTTATAACATGGTTAAAACATGGTTGGTTATAACATGGTTGGTTATAACATGGTTGGTTATAACATGGTTGTAACATGGTACGTTATAACATGGTTGTAACATGGTACGTTATAACATGATTGTAACATGGTTGGTTATAACATGGTTGTAACATGTTTGGTTATAACATGGATGGTTATAACATGGTTGGTTATAACATGGTTGTAACATGGTTGGTTATAAGATGGATGGTTATAACATGGTTAGTTATAACATGGTTGTAACATGGTTGGTTATAACATGGTTGTAACATGGTTGGTTATAACATGGTTATAACATGGTTGGTTATAACATGGTTATATAGTTGGTTATAACATGGTTATATGGTTTGTTATAACATGGTTGGTTATAACATGGTTATAACATGGTTGCTTATAACATGGTTATAACATAGTTGGTTATAACATGGTTGGTTATAAGATGGTTGGTTATAACATGGTTGGTTATAACATGGTTGGTTATAACATGGTTGTAACATGGTACGTTATAACATGGTTGTAACATGGTACGTTATAACATGGTTGTGACATGGTTGGTTATAACATGGTTGTAACATGTTTGGTTATAACATGGATGGTTATAACATGGTTGGTTATAACATGGTTGTAACATGGTTGGTTATAAGATGGATGGTTATAACATGGTTGGTTATAACATGGTTGTAACATGGTTGGTTATAATATGGTTGTAACATGGTTGGTTATAACATGGTTGTAACATGGTTGGTTATAATTTGGTTGTAACATGGTTGGTTATAACATGGTTGTAACATGGTTGGTTATAACATGGTTATATAGTTGGTTATAACATGGTTATATGGTTGGTTATAACATGGTTGGTTATAACACGGCAATAACATGGTTGGTTATATCATGGTTATAAAATGGTTATAACACGGTTGGTTATAACATAGTTATAACATGGTTGTAACATGGTATATTATAACATGGCAATAACATGGTTGGTTATAACATGGCTATAACATGGTTGGTTATAACATGTTTATAACATGGTTGGTTATAACATGGTTGGTTATAACATGGTTGGTTATAACATTGTTATAACATGGTCGGTTATATCATGGTTATAACATTGTTATAACATGGTCGGTTATATCATGCTAATAACATGGTTGGTTATAACATGGTTATAACATGGTTGCTTATAACATGATTATAACATGGTTGGTTATAACATGATTATAACATGGTTGGTTATAACATGGTTATAACGTCGTTAGTTATAACATGGTTGGTTATACAATGGTTATAACATGGTTGGTTATAACATGGTACGTTATAATATGGTTGTAACATGGTTGGTTATAACATGGTTATAACATGGTTGGTTATAACATGGTACGTTATAATATGGTTGTAACATGGTTGGTTATAACATGGTTATAACATGGTACGTTATAACATGGTTGTAACATGGTTGGTTGTAACATGGATGGTTATAACATGGTTGGTTATAACATGGTTGTAACATGGATGGTTATAACATGGTTGTAACATGGATGGTTATAACATGGTTATAACTTGGTTGGTTATAACATGGTTATAACATGGTTGGTTATAACATGGTTATAACATGGTAGGTTATATAATGGTTATAACATGGTTGGTTATAACATGGTACGTTATAATATGGTTGTAACATGGTTGGTTATAACATGGTTATAACATGGTTGGTTATAACATGGTACGTTATAATATCATTGTAACATGGTTGGTTATAACATGGTTATAACATGGTACGTTATAACATGGTTATAACATGGTTGGTTATAACATGGTTGAAACATGGTTGGTTATAAGATGGATGGTTATAACATGGTTGGTTATAACATGGTTGGTTATAACATGGTTGTAACATGGTACGTTATAACATGGTTGTAACATGGTACGTTATAACATGATTGTAACATGGTTGGTTATAACATGGTTGTAACATGTTTGGTTATAACATGGATGGTTATAACATGGTTGGTTATAACATGGTTGTAACATGGTTGGTTATAAGATGGATGGTTATAACATGGTTAGTTATAACATGGTTGTAACATGGTTGGTTATAACATGGTTGTAACATGGTTGGTTATAACATGGTTATAACATGGTTGGTTATAACATGGTTATATAGTTGGTTATAACATGGTTATATGGTTTGTTATAACATGGTTGGTTATAACATGGTTATAACATGGTTGCTTATAACATGGTTATAACATAGTTGGTTATAACATGGTTGGTTATAAGATGGTTGGTTATAACATGGTTGGTTATAACATGGTTGGTTATAACATGGTTGTAACATGGTACGTTATAACATGGTTGTAACATTGTACGTTATAACATGGTTGTGACATGGTTGGTTATAACATGGTTGTAACATGTTTGGTTATAACATGGATGGTTATAAC
>NC_137943.1:11476969-11950469 GCF_963969265.1 Rhamphochromis sp. 'chilingali' | reverse complement strand
GAGGAAAAGCCACAGACCGAGCAGCAGGTACACCATCACCTCGACGTCCACCTGTATTGTGGCGTTTGTGTCGCATACAAATGATGTCACGGGATGTCATTAGCTCTTCCCCTTTACACAAAATTTCTTCTGATTAGCTGTCCTGTGAGCCTGAACGACCATATTAGGGGATGTCCCCTAATTTTGACATCATAAATTGAATTAGAGCATTGTAACAGAATGTACAGTACTTAACAAATGCAGAAAAAAATAGCAAAGCACATTATTGTTAGATTGCAAATTACTTATTTACTGACATTGCTGAACAGAAAAATTACTTTTAGTGGCTGAATGAAGAAGTCAAGTGTACTGGCTCAATTTGGGTACAAAAATATTGAGTGAATTTAATTTTTAGCTGTAATTTATTTGACGTTACTGTGGTTTCACATGAAATAATTTCACTGGTAAACGTGCACCGTTTACCTCCACAGGGAACAGGAGCTGCCAGCTTTGATGAATTTGGGAACTCGAAGTACCAGAACAGGAGAACCATGAGCAGCTCTGACCGGGCCATGCTCAACGCCTTCAAAGAGATCAGCACCATGGCGGATCGCATCAACCTGCCGAGGAACATCGTAGTAAGTAACAAAAAATAAGGACCTGTAAAAATATTTTCTGCTGTGGCCTTTTTGTCATTGTTGTGAACAGGTGACAGCCTGTGAGATAGAAAGTGAATCTAATGAGATGTTAAAAGTTAACAGACTGCTAATGGAGAGGAGCAAGAAACAAAAATCCTGCTGTGTGCAAAAAACTGCTTTTGTTTTTGTTTCCTTTGTTCTTTTTATCAAAGTTCTTGTTGTTTTTCACACTGAAGTCTCAGCTGAAGCTGTCACGCAGTTTTCCTTGTGAGGATGTTCTCATTTTGAGGAACAAAAGGGTCGTGGGCTATGGTCATGTTCCTAAACATTAATTCAGACACGATCATATCATTTTCATTCAAAATTAAGCAAAATGGTGTCATAAAAGAGCCACAAACATAGGGCTCAGCAACTTTGTTAAACTGAAACGAAATGACTTCCCTGTTTTAAGGTCATGTAAAGACAAACATCACACTGTTAACATGCAGTTAAATTCCAACAGAAGCATAAAATCCATGACACTGAAATTAAAGTGTAAATAATGTTTTTTCCCCTCAGGACAGAACAAACAACTTATTTAAGCAGGTTTATGAACAGAAGAGCCTGAAGGGCCGAGCCAATGATGCCATCGCGTCAGCCTGTCTCTACATCGCCTGCAGACAGGAGGGTGTGCCGCGAACCTTTAAAGGTCAGAATAAATTTGTCTTGTGTGATTTTGAGTAATTTACTATCGTTGTTTAAATGATTACCGTATTTCCCGGACTACAGAGCGCACCTGAATATTAGCCGCACAAGCTAAAAGCAGGGGAAAATCCTGTTTTGTACATACATTAGCCGCACCTGACTAAAAGCCGCAGGTGTTTCAATGTTGACTTATCATATGTAAGAGAATATGCACAAATCGAATTGTCAGGAAAGAGATGGCTGTTTGGAGACACACCACTTTTATTAATATTTTGAAAAACAAGTTATGGGTACATATTTGCATAACCTTTTAGGGTATGTGTACAAGTAGTGGTAATTACAAGTACAAAACATGTACTGTGCTTCATAAATGAGTAACAAATGTAGTACATAACAATAACCTACAGCACACCAGAAAAATAGATTCAGACTACCTTTTAGGCTCAGGTGCAGTGACACGGCTTTAACAAGAAGAAAAGTCAGTCATTCACCACCATATTCCTGCGCACTAAAACCACCAAAGTCCTCTCCTCCAGTGTCGGAAACGAACAGGCTCAGGGTGGCTTCATCATCCACTCTCAGCTCCTTTCTTTCGTTGTCACTTTCAAAACCAAAGAAATCCTCATTGTCAGTGTCAGAGTCGAACACCTTCTGAAGAGCCTCCTCTCCATCAGGCAGCAGTCCAGCCCTTCGAAATCCGTTGGTGATCGTGGATGTTTTCACACTTTCCCACGCTGTCAGAATCCAGTGGTGGAGTTGGGCATAACTTGCTTTTTGCAAGTTTATCGCCGCTCATCATCCACGCCTCCAGCTGAACGCGTAGTGCTACTTTGAAGTTTGTTTTTCGCGCTACTTCGTACGGCACTACGTTGCCTGGCGGATGGACATGTGACTAACATACCACTCTTGAACTCCGATCCTTCCGCCAGGCAACGTAGTGCCGTACAACAGCGGAACAAACAAAACAAATCCGCTCATGGACAATCCATAGAAAAGCCGCACCTGACTAAAAGCCGCAGGGTTCAAAGCTTGTGCAAAAAGTAGCGGCTTATAGCCCGACAATTACGGTATATATAACTCTGTTGTGTTCAGGACAAAATGTATTCACATAAAGAACTTATTCACTCACATTTTCATGGAATAAGCCAACATAGGACTGTTTGTTATTCATGTGGTGCCATTAGTAAATGTTATTTACAGGAGTAGTCAGGAGGCAGAAGTGTAGGATGTGCTTAAGGATAAAACCTTAAAAAAAAAAAGTAATTGCAGTCCATCCAACCACCCCTAAAAATCTCCTTTCCTCTGCAGAGATCTGCGCTGTGTCCCGGATCTCAAAGAAAGAGATCGGTAGGTGCTTCAAGCTGATCCTGAAGGCACTGGAGACCAGCGTAGACCTCATCACCACCGGGGACTTCATGTCCCGCTTCTGCTCCAACCTCGGCTTACCCAAACAGGTGCAAATGGCAGCCACCTTCATCGCCAGGAAGGCCGTGGAGCTCGACTTGGTGCCTGGCAGGAGCCCCATCTCTGTAGCTGCAGCTGCCATCTACATGGCTTCCCAAGCTTCAGCAGAGAAGAAGACCCAGAAAGGTAAGAGGTTATGGACTGGAGTTAGACAACAGGTAGACTTTTCACGCCATTTTTAAGTCTTGATCCACGCCTCGTTTCCTTATATTTTGCTTCCAAGGAGAAAGACTTTCTTGTGAGGTCTTGAGCAATAGGTCTCCAGACTTTCTGAAGGCCTTTCAAAGGTTTTTTGGGCATTGGCTGCTTTTTTACTTCTCTTCAGTCCAGACCTTGTACCATTTTGGAGAAAGAAATAGTTTTAAGTTGTTTCTTTCCTAGCAGTCTGTCACAAAAGCCCCTCTTTTTTTCATCATATATGCAATGCTCGTTTCTGTTCAAAGTTAGAACTTTTAACCGCTTTAAAAACGTCAGGAGTGTTAAAGCTCTATTTACTGTCAAGAAAGCTGTTAAGAAAAATGCACTGGCGTCATTCCGCATATACTTCTAGTAATGGCTGAATTGTCTGTCATGCTCTTCCACAGAAATTGGAGACATCGCTGGTGTTGCAGATGTGACGATCAGACAGTCGTATCGACTCATCTACCCACGGGCTGCAGAGCTTTTCCCCCCAGACTTCAAATTTGATACACCTGTTGATAAACTGCCCCAACTGTGAAGAACACTCCTCTCGTACAGCACAACAATTTCTGCTGTACCTACAAGATCATCACCATTATTATTGCTGTTTTTTCTTTTTTAAATGATGAGTGTTGGTTTTGGAAGATTTCTCTCGTCCTGCCTTAGACGACACCAAAGTCTGACAGGTGCAACGGACACACATTCCAGTACTTAAATAAACAGCTTGCAGACTGTACTTGCAGTATTTCATTTGAGTGTATATACTGTACAATGTATATATGTCCAAGTGGGAAGTGTAACTGATACTTGCAATTTTAGGCTGATTTCCTACTGTACACAAAAACTTTTTTTTGTAGAAAATTACCAGTTTCTATTTTGTTAGTGTTTGAATTGTTCTGGGTAATTTAACTAAAAATAAAATTTCTCTTTAAACCAGGTCAGTGTTTGGATCAAACTAAACTTTCTGTGTATGTGGAGATGACCTCAAACTTCCAGAGGTGATGGAAAACCAGAAACAAAGTCACTGTTACAAATGTTTAATTTGTGCATTCGTGATGGGCAACAAACAATGACTGCAACAATGCCTTGGATTTTCTTTGTTTTTTTACACCGGAGGATGAAGAGCAACTGCTGTGAGTACTTGGTGTACCATCCATAAAGTTCATCTGTTCTGGCAACAACATGCACAAGCAAAAGAATAAAAAACAAACACTTTGTACAATCTATTTTCATTAAGAAACATTGATAATTAAAAACTATTGATAAAATTAGTGCTTTCAGCTTAATTGTATACATACAGTATGTATATATATTTATATAAAATATACCCTGCCCTCCCCCTGTAGTGATTCATAAACAGGTCTGCAACATTTGAGTCAGTTTATACAGAACAGCCACACTAACAGAGTGCCGTGCCCCCTATGTCAGCTACAACATGTAACCTGAACAACAGGAAGCTTTCAAATGGCTTCTGGATGGAGACCTGAAGTTACTATGAGCTTTGTAGCCTCATTTCCAAAGCAACAGCTGAGGACACCGACTTCTGCACAAAACCACCTCATTAAATCTGCCTTTATGTAAACTTTCAGTGTGTCAGATTGTTTAAACTACAGAGAGCCGCTCCTCTGCTACTCCCGAGGAGGACAGGATGAGTTTGGTTTCGGTAGCTGTAACTGGGCGAGACGCTTTAGTGTCTTTACTGAGGTAAAAGAAAGAAGAAGTCAAGTCCAACACATGGTTGTTCTGTAAGGACATGAAGGAATCAAAGCGCAAAACCAGCGGTCATATAATGTTATGGTTTGATCGTGATGCTCGACTGGATACTGTATCAACTCCACAGCTGGTCACTAAAAGCAGCGAGGCCACTAGAGGGCACCAGACAAGATAATTTTAGTGTTTTTCATCATTTTTTTCCCCAGCCAAAGGGCATTTTAATGAACTCGGCTCAAAATAAACAGTAATTCATTTACCAGTTTGGGCGGTGTGTAAGACATGGAAGCTTCAGGTGGACACGCTGGGAGGAAAAGGAGGTAAACTGGACCGCTAGACCCAAAAGAATATGTAGTGAATACTCTTACTTGTTTTCAAGTCAAGAAGCAGTAGTAGTCGTCAAGATGTTTTGTTGTTGTTGACTATTCAGTGACGATGCTTTAAGCACTTCAAATTCAATGAGCGCCACTTTCAGATGCGATTGCTGCAGAACTTTACAGTGAGATAAGGTACGGCGAGGGCTTCGAGACTAACGAAAAAACCAAAACAAAACAAAACAATAAAATATACGACTGAATATTATCTGTACAGATCAAAAAAATTGAAAACAGTGACTCTAAATAGCATGACTGTGATGTTGCCGTTTTCTCAGAGTTCATGTGGAAAACATTCTCAGTGGTCAGACAACGGACACGATGGCAGTCTGTACAGGAGGACATCCCGCCTGCTTCACTCTCCAACAACAGAATTCATTCTTTTTCCCCTCTCCTTTAAAAAAAAGAAAGAAAAGTTCTTCATGTGGATATAAAAAAAAAAGAAGTAGTAAGTGTGTGTCCTCAGGAGGCATCTGGACTTTCTTCTCAATGGCACACAGTTCTGCCCGAAAGCTCCTCCCCAAACATGAGGGGCAGGGAAGAGTTTGTCTGTTCTTGTTTAAGGATTTAAAAAACAAACAAACAAAAAAATGGGCTCTACAGTCATTGCTGTGCTTGGTTCACAGTGTGTGTGTGTGTGTGTATGTGTATGTGTGTGTGTGTGTGTGTGTGTGTGTGTGTGTGTGTGATTCAGGCGGAGCTAACACCAGTCAGCGATGTAATCAAAGTCAGAGAACAGGTTCTGCTCCTCAGAGTTCAGCACTCGGGGTTCCCTGGGCGGGGTTAAGATCGGAGCCTCTGAGGTAAATTCATCGTCGAAGTTGCTGACGTCACTGGAGCCCAGGATGGTCGGGACGAACGGCGGCTTCACCTTCTTGGCCAAAAGCCCGGTCCAATCGATGGTCTATCAATAAAGACGGAGAGCAAGTGGGTAACAACAGCGTTCTTTTCTTTGATTACCACAGTGATAACTTTCTCTTTGCGCCTCTTACCCTGAAGAAGAGATGTTTCTTAACCTCCTCTGCATCCTTTTCTCCTGCTCCCAGCCGTCTTTCTGGGCTCCTCCTCAAAAGCTGAGCACAAAGACAAAAAATATACTGTTAAAGTTTACACCCAGGAGCACAAAGAGACCGTTTCTTGTCTGTCTACACACCCTCCTCATGATGGAGATGGCCTCAGTTGAGAGGAACCGTGGATAGCGGACTTCATCGTTGACAATACTGTCAAATACCTCCTCTTCATCATCACCGGGGAAGGGTGACTGAAAGAGAGACGTGCCAAGGAGAAAAAAAAAAAAAAAAAAAAAAAAAAACCTGATGTAAGGAACATATTCAAGAAATAAATGATGGATTCTTGACATCTTGACGAAACACATGCTCACCTCTCCAACCAGCATCTCAAAGATGAGGACGCCCAGGCCCCACCAGTCCACGGCGCGGGTGTACGACGTTTCAGTTAACACCTCCGGAGCTAAAAACTCTGGTGTGCCACAAAACGTGCTGGTGCGATCCCTGAAACCCATTCCTGAAGGCAGCACAGAGCACGTCCATCACTCCAAAACAAATCTACATGTGTACCTCCAACAACTGATGGAGCAAGTTCATAACTCTGCTTCTCTGAAGATCTTACAGCACAGGAGTGAACAATCTACCACAGGGTTATGCTTTCAATAACTCTCAAAGTTTCAATTTGACATCATCATCCATTTACCTTCTTTGCAAAGCCCAAAGTCAGCAATCTTTACATAGCCCTCTGTATCCAGGAGCAGGTTATCTAGCTTCAAATCTCTGAAAATTGCAATGAGAGCAAAAATAACTTTCGGGACCCTGACTTTGAATTGAAGTATTACTTTAAATTTCTCAGGCCTTACCTGTACACAATCTTATGGTCATGTAAAAACTGTAATCCCAAAACAACGCAGGCTGCATAAAACCTGCAAAAAGGTACAAAAAACACAGGAGATTTAGACGACGTGCCGCTGTGAGAGTTTGTGGTCCTGCCCACACGTTAACAAGACACTCACACAGCCCTGGGCTCAGAGAAAACATCAGCGTGGATGTGCATCATCAGGTCGCCTCCAGCCGCGTACTCCATCACAAAGCAAACGTGCTCCTGCGTCTGGAAACACGCAAACAGGTTGACCAGGAACGGGTGACGGACGCTGTTGACCGTTTCAAAGATCCTCTTCTCGCACATCAGACTGGCAAAGAGAGGAGGAAGCTGAGTCACCACATTACACCGAAGTGACCTGACAGTGGGGGGTTTGTGAAAGAGCTTTAAGTGAGTACCTGTCGACCTCATCGCGAGCCACAATGTCTCCTTTCTTTAGAGCTTTGATGGCAAACATCTCTCCAGTGCTTTTGTATTCTGCTAAAAGCACCTGTGGAGGAGATGAACACTTCAGTTTTTTCCTGCTTGATTTGTCTACTAAAAGTTATTCAGTCCACAGAAAATTTATGGCAAACATTTTTTTTTTTTTTTAAATTGACTAAACATTCTTAATATAGTAGAAATGTCAAGAAGATAATCATCAGCAGCATTTTTATTCAAAGTACCTTTCCAAAGTGACCCCGTCCAAGGACTGCCACGCATTTAAAGTCTTGGAGACTGAATTGGAACGGCTCTTCTTCCCTAGAAGGAGACCAGTGCATACATCAGTGTACTCACTCACTCCAAACCAACCTGCATTAAACTTTAAAGTTACAGCAAAACAAAACAAAACAAGGAAAGAGACACCACCATGAAAATTCAGTGACTTGGAGCCAAAGCCAGGGGGCAGTGTTTAACCCAGTGTAATTTGTTTTGAGTAGTAAGTCGTTTTTATTTGAAGGAAACCAATTCAAAGCTTTAAAGTAGCATATACATGGCAAGCAGTGACCCTCCTTACCTTATCTCTGTGTCTTTCTGAATGGCTGTAAGCTCCAGGTCTGGATGCTGGAACTCATGGTGCACCACTCCATCCATATCTGGCTTCATCACCGTGCTGATTCTCTTGTTGAGGAAGTCAAATGAGGCGAGTGCATCCTGCGGAGAGGAAACACAGGAGAACAGAAGGACAGAAAGAGACACACAGGGTAAATATGAAAACAGTGCTGGTCACCTATTTGTTGTGACTTTAAATTTAGTCTTTAGTGTTTCTCTGTAGATGAAAACTAACGTTGGAGAAATAAAGGTTTTCTATTAAAGAATCTAACTAACAAAACATAATTCAAAAATCATTTCTCTCAGTGCGTAACAATCTAATATTTCCTTCCTTTTTTTAAATTTTTTAAATTAAATTTCACTTGTTTGGCAACAACACACTTCCTTCCAGCTGACAGGAATGAGGCCCAGCATGGTGGACTTTTACGCACAGGAGATTCTCAGAGAGCTCAGCATGACTGCATCTGTGATTGTATCAGCTCGCATGCGTCTTATCACCACTTCTTGTAATTCCTTAAACAAAACCATACCTGTACTTCCCCCTTGTCAGAAACGCTGTGATGCACTTGTGGTTCTCGGATGTCATCGGGTATGGAGTAACGTTTGGGCCCTGGAGTGGGCTCTTTGTCGAAGTCCAGCTTGGTCACCAGCGGGTCGCTGTGTAAGGGACAGAAGTACAGCAGTGGTGAAAGTTCTTCTTACCGAGCAGCTGTGCCCATAGACACTCATGTAAAATGGCAAACACTACAGCATTAAAATGCATGTTTACATGCGAGTAAAAATCTTTGCAATGCAGCCATACACTTTATGGAGCTATGCAGATGCTAAACAAGTTTTCTAGCATTAGTTAATTACTTAGCACCCTACAAGAAGGCAGAGATCAAAATTAAAATTGCAGATGTCACAGTGGCTATACACATCTTTTCTATACAGTCTGTGGTTGCTGTATGGCTGTGTACCTGCTGGGTGTGGGTGAACCAGGCAGGCTGCTGGATCCAGTCTCAGCCGCCTGTGGGCTGAAGGAGTTTGTGCTGACGGTTGGTATGGCTCTTCTAACCAGACGGCCCCAGGTGGCGATGTTGATGTTCATCTGAGGGGCTCGCAGAAAAGTTTTACCTGACAAAGAGTAAAAGACAGGAAAAAGACTGTAAGGAAAAAATGAATAATGGAAGAAGAGAATCAGGAATATGCAACCAAATAAGTAAGGGATCCGAGGAAATTACATACAGTACTTAGTAAATGTATGAACACTGGAGAATCACTGAATATATTTAAACACGCAAGTCAACCAAGAATCCATCACTGCTGCCTTAGAAATAAGAACATGATGGCTTCACAGCAGCGACTCACCTTGCTGTTTGGAGAAAATCTTCTTTTGTCTTTGCAACTTTGGTCGTCTCTCTATGACAGGGTTGAAAAATGTTACCTGAAAACAGAGAAATAAAAAAGTAATTTCACAAAACAAAACATCTGTTTCCTGTGCATTCTTTACTCCTGTGCAAATACACATGTCTGTAGTTATGCACAAGCATAGGACACGCTGTCGCAAGACTAGAAACTAACACAAACGTGTGCCAAATCATGCACACCCGTAACACTTTACAGATTTCTGTCAGGATTAGATCACACTGAAAAAGCTCCACATCTAATCTTACAATCTTACATCCAACAGTAAAACCTTCTGATTTTATTTTAAGTTTAATGCATGAGTAATTTTACACACAACATCTATTAAACTACACTTCTGATGCAGACACTGTTTGAGGCAAGTGACTGTCATTAGTTTGTTTTTATCTGTGAGCGATTATTTAAACCCCGTCTTGCAACAAAAGCTTAACAATCACACTTAGTTTACGGCACGTTGTTATTTCAGAACTCAACCTTCAGGCTGCTCCAGATATCATTTTATTGGCAAGTTTTTTGTACTCCTGGATCTGTTTGATATCGAGGCGATACCCTCAATAACAGCTGACTGAGTGCGAGTGCAGAAGCCCCACCCACCTGCTGCTTAAACCTTCTCTTTACAAGGGGCAACCAATCAGAAGAAAGCTGGCTTAAAGGCAGAGAAGCTAAAAACTTGTTGTTTTGGAGCTTGTTTCAGACAGTGGATGAACCCAGTGATGAAACTGCTCTAATAAAGACGATGAAAAAACAAAAACAAAAAAAACATGGAGTTGGACATCTCCACAATACGTTTGAAATATTCTTCTGTGGACAGACTTTACCAAGATTCCAGTCTAGGTCTTCTCAGAGTATTTATTTCTTATAATTTACAATTTTTTTTCAAGTTTAAAAGTGAGCTTTTATAAGCAAAAAGATCACCAACTGACACACTTCACCATGTTTCCAATTTTATTTCCTATAAGTACAAGTAAGTATGTCTATCCATACATGTCCTACCAGATAATGTTTAATTGTGACCATTCAAAGCTAATTTACTACTTAAATTACTTTTTTCAATTTTTAGATTACTAAAATATGCCGACAGTTACAACTACTTATCCCCCTTTTATGGAATTAAACTGAAATGGTGTTTGTATACCTCAGCAAACAGCATTCCCTGTGGCTCCAGGTACAGACACATTCCATGACGTTGGTTGTCCAGGAAGTCCTCCAGCCGCAGAAACTTGACAGCACAGAGTGAACGCCAGTCCCGCCAGTACACAGCGATCTCCAGCTCCCGGGACTGCAACGCAAAGATGTGAAACTCAGCGTCCGTGCTGTATAAACACAGAGTCAACAGCGCAGGTGTAGTTCAAGGGTGGAAATGTGTGTGTTACCCGGTCCAGCTCCAATGTAAACTTCTGGTCCCATGCCTGATTGCTGACTGGTTTCCAGCTCGTCTGTCCTACCACTGTGTTGTCCAGCTTCAACACTGCACTGATCTCATCTGAGGAAAAAGCACTGAGCTATTAACAAAACCCCAATTCTATCCCCGTTGGTATTAAACAGGCAGTTGCTTCACTTCACCCATATTATAGTTTCAGGTGTGACTTGCTCTGGGTCATGCCCACACTTTAAGTAAACAGATCATTTGTTTGTGAATCAGCACAATATCACAGTTCATCTTTCGGTAATTATTTTGTGTACGAGATCAGATGTACTTACTGGAGAGTTCCTCGCTCTTGGTTAAGTTCCTTGAGCTCACGCCGCGGTTTCGGTTTGCTCGGCTGATGAAGGACGAGCGGGTCTCGCTGGGGCTCCAGCCAGGCAGCGGGACAGATGCAGCTTTGGAACGACCTGGGACATTTTCCAGTAGATCCTGACAGCCCATTAGCCTGACATCTAATGTGCCTGGAGGTGAGCGAGGACAGGACACACGTGTTATACAATTGCTCCTGCACAAATTTGTTCCCACTTCAGGTTACTTCAAGTGACACCATGTACTGGTATAATGAGCTAGCCCAGTTTACTGTCTGCTCCTAAACTGGACTATAATTTGTGCACCTCCAAATAACTAGGGGGGGAAAAAAAAAAACAACTAATCAACCAACCAACCAACCAGATCTGATTGTCTAATAATCCATCTTCTTTTTTTGATTCAACAGCAAAAAGTACACACTGTATTACAACCAAAAATAAAAACCAGTCCACACAGATCAGCTCAGTATACTTAAAAGTGGATACAACTTTAAATTAAAGGGTAAAGAAACAAACAAAAAACCAATAGACCACCTTTAGAAACAGAGTCATATTTGCACTGTTAGTGATTAGGAACAGCTCAATAGTCCAGTTACCTGTGAGTGCTGCAGGCTTGGTCACGGTGCTGTACTGTGGGAAGATGATACTGGATCTGGGACTGAGGGCTGGTGACGACAGCAGGGACAGCTCTTCTATGATGCTGTTGCTGCGAGGATGGTTTTTAGGCAACTCAGCGAGGCGTTGCTCCAAAGAATATCGCAAAAGGTCAAGCTTTTGACTGGACTCATTGAAACGAGCCTGGGCCTGAAAGGAAAGGAAGAGGATAAGGCAGCGAATTAAGACAGATTGAAAGGAAATTATTTTACTACAGCAGTCCAGAGATCCATTTCATCTCAAGTCTAAGATTGCATGATCTCAAAAGTGACAGATTTTGACTTGTTGTCCAGTTTTACACAGCCTACCTCTGAATGTGCCCTCTTTTCTGTGACTTTTCCAGAGCCCAGAAGTTTCATGACATTCTTGGCTCCCTCGGCTACCGCAGCCTCTATCTTGGCATGGTGACACAGCTCCTCCACCCGCAGATCTAAAGGGCTGATGATGGGCTTTTCTGGAGTACAAGGTCACACTTAAATCATTCACTCTGATGACATCGGATTTATAACCACTGTTTCTGTCTTTCTGTTTTAATCTCCTCAGAAAAAAAAAAAAAGCTCTGAAGGAAGGGAAGGCTCACCCATCACATCATTGTTCTCAAAGCTCAGCTCGCTGGCCTGGCTGGCCTTGAGGATCTGCATCCTGATGAACTCAATCTTCGTCTTGCTGTCCTGAAGCATCTGCTGAGCGGCTGCTAGCAACTTACGATCCTGTGAGTAAAATTGGAAACTAAACCATCACCGCTCATTAGGGAGGTATTTTATCTCTACAGACCATTGATGACCAAATCAGAGGATTCAATAACATTTTGTCTAAATGCACCTAATCCCTCTGCACGTGTTCTGTTTTGTTGCATGTAACACAAAAAGCCCAGACACCCGTTCGTGCCGTTAATTGGACTTGAAGTCTAAATGACAACATGGAAAATCTTATTCACCAAAGAAAAAAAAAAATGTGTGCACTGCTGTGTTTGCTGAACCTTTCCTACGTGCAAACACACATTGGAGTAAGCAAACTCCACCCCAAATTCCTGTTAAGTTTAAATCCTGGTTGTTGATATCTGCGCTTGCAGGAAAGGCCTCCGTTCAACAGGCACTTCCTCTCTGACATCAGGAGAGGAATAGTTCCAACTGGAAGGTGCCTCCGTCGGTCTGACAGGGAAAGGTCGCTTACACCCGCCCCAGCAAGCCAGACAATGCAAATCAATTTACAGCTCCCTTAATGCTTATTGCATTACAGTTTTCAAACTACACTCACCAGAAATTCAAGTGTCCTCCACCAAAACAGTTTTATTAACAATATCCTGCAATAAAAAGCTAAATTATATCATTTCAAAGCAGAAGAGTTTTCGGTTTTTGGTGGGTGGTGATTACATGACATTGTCTATGTACAGTAAAAGCAAGGGGCCTCATTCACAAACAGTTGGTACTCACAAACTCAAAGTTAAACCACATGATTCACACACAAATCTGAGATTCCTCAAAATATCCTTAACCTCAGTTTGCTTCATTACAAATGTAGAACTGCCTCAAGCAGAGTTTATGAACAAAGACGCAGCTCTCATCAAATAAAAAATATAAATAAAATAAAGGTATTCACACAGTTTACCTAAATTACATTAATAGAGCCACACACTGGTTAAAAAGGCAATAACCTATCATCACACTACATTCCAGCATTTTTGCAGTTATTCCCAGTTACGATTGCAGTGGGCCACTCATCTTGGATGGACAGATCAGGTGGTCCTTGGTCTCCACCTGCTACCGGACACTACAACCTTTATATTTCTAACACACTGTCACTCCTGAGAACTCGGCTCTTTCAAGCTTCAAACTCAACACACTTTTGTGTCACTTTCTTCAGCTGCGAATTCGAGTCTAAGCGTCACTCTGACATAGAGCTGGGCGATAGAACGATAACGATATGTATCGCGATATAACTTTTACTCGATAGAGAAATTAAGCTATCGCGATAGACCTCGCCGCTCTTGTCCTCTCAAAAAAAAAAAAAAAAAAAAAAAAGGTCAGCCAATCCAAATTAAGTAGCGCAGAGCCGAACCAATCACAGCCGCAGCGTCACGTCGCGTGACTTGTTACGTACAGCACAAGTGCCAAGCCGCACGTGTGTTTGTTTGGGAAGCAGCCAGCGCGTAATGGAGGAAATGAGTGTGCCGACTAGAAAAATCAACCGAGCGTGACCGAAGAGAAAACAGATGATGGTTCCAATGCCGGAGAGATTGTCGAACGGAAGAGCCATAGAAGTTCCGTAGTTTGAAGGTATTTCGGCTATTTCAAGTCCGACAAAAAACAGAGTAGCGTGCACTGTAAATTGTGCCGAAAGCAAGTCTGGAAATACAATAAACTGGTGCATGCGTCACACTGTGCGCCACGTTATTGTTTCGGTGAAATGAATTTCTACAATACTGTTAATTCTACTCTCTGCAGTGTTTAAATGCTTACATATACACACAGTTACTGTCCGTCCACACATACGACTCTGTTCCGCTTCTATGCCCCAGCTTTGTTTACTTTTTCCCACCGAGGCTTCTAGACTTCTGATTGGCCAACATTTCTGCACGGCTAGGAATCTAGCGCCACCTGCTGCTTTGGCATGTTCATAGCAGCGTTTTCCTTCATTTCTGCCTTTGTGTGGACGGGATTATTTTTTAAAACGAAAACGGAAAATCTCCGTTTTCAAAAATACCCGTGTACGTGTGGACGTAGCCTCAGTCTCTGACTGGAAGCGCTAATTCGTCATTCGGCTTTTGTCAGACTAAAGTAACTGTTAAAACTGTTTGAAAAGCTCAGCTATACAACAAGGAGAGATTGAGAATTTCCTTTTAGTTCTCAGTTTATTTGATATTGACAAAAGTTAGTCAGTTTTGTCTGTTCTTCTGTAAAACAAACTAAGATTTATTTTTAGAATTAATATTTTGTTTCTAAGTGGAATTGACAATTTAGTCTGTTTCGTTTGTTCTATTTTGAAACTTAAACGCTTTAGCGGCTGCCTTTTGTGTAGTTTGCAATATTTGCCTTTATTTATCTGAAAAAGTCTCATGTTCCTTAAGTACATCTACCCTGTTGAACTTATTATGGGAAATAAATAGTTAAAAACAAGCTGCTGATTATTTCACATTTTACTTGTGAGCAACGGCACATTTAAATCTTACAAATATAGTTATTTGGCTTATATCGTGATAGATATCGTTATCGCCTGAAATGAAAAAAACATATCGTGATATGAAAAAATCTCATATCGCCCAGCTCTACTCTGACAGCAGTTCCACCACTCTTTGCATGGTACACCTCTAGGCAAACGTGTCTCCTTAGAGAAACCAGGGAGTGGCAGTACGCTAGCGCAGCGCACACTCTGTCAGGTTAGGATGATTTTGAGAGACAGACACACACAGACACACACACACACACACACACACACACACACACACACACACACACACACAAAATGAGTCGTGTGCATGTTTCATGAAACCAAAGGCTCCATGTCTGTTTTTGTTAAGGAAATAAAACCCAAAAAAAACAAAAAATAAATGTTAGAAATAATGTTATTACAGTTCCTTCGACTCGGCTTAAAACCTCTTTGGGGTTTGCCAATGATTCCAATTCAATCCAGAAACCCCAGACTACACCAAACCATCTACTACACACCGGCTTGAATTACTACTGACGGATACAAGGGCCGAGCTTAACACAAGAGGCTCTCGGCTGTTATTACCGGTCTTCGTGACTTAACGCACACCTCCCAACTAAATTATAGTCCTCCCTGACTCTGAGGACTCGAGGACACACAAGGACCAACAGAGCTTTGTGAACAAACAGCAGTGCATATGACACACAGTATGTGTCAGCGCCTTCTCCCGTTTCCTCCTCCCCTACAGTGAAGCTATAAAAGCAAACCTGCCATGCAGCAGCCTGGTATTCATAATGGCAACAGGCCAGCCGGCTCCAGTTAACATGCGATTATGCTCACAGCACCTCTCTGCAAAGACTTTACCTTAAGTAGTCTAAGCACTTGTGATTATGAGTCTGGAAACTGACAACCTGCGGTACAAAAATTACACTAAGTAGTGTTTTGGAAAAGGTCAAATCAGATACTCAGATTAACCAGCAAGCCTCATCATTTGTTCATAATGACTTTTAAAAAAAATCCTTGGTTCTGCAAGTACAAATCTAGCTTAATTAATAGTAGTGAGCCCCTTAAGTAAATTCATTCATCACTGTGATGAAGCATGCTCAAGTCCAGGTAAGGCAGACACACTTCGCGCTGTCATTTTCTGAGTAAATACACAATTACATGCAAATATGTGAAAACTAACAGATCAGTGATAATCACAAATTTCACAGGAAAATTGGTCCTATTGTTATCATGGCAGTGAGCCACTTGGTGGTGGTGGGAAAGCAATCTACTGAAATGCTGACAGCTCACAAGAAGACGGCTATAACGCTGAATCTGTACCGCTGCATTTTATTCGTTTTCCAAAGTAGTAAAGATATGTCATCTTTTTTAAACCGTAAAGAATCACAATCATTTGCCATCCAAATCACCCGGATTGAGATGACAAAAACACTCCTACTGCAGTTACAGGTGGTGTTTTTGCTTACTTGCTTTCTTTAAGGTGCCAGGAGCAGAACATTTTGTTTTTAAGTTGTTGAATTTAAATGAGGTTCAGGCTGAACCCACACAGCTCAAAACGGCACTATGCCAACTGGTTTGAAGTGTGTCTGTTGACTGTATAAACACATAATATGTTTAGTTTGAGGTAATAATGTTACCACCCAGCAACATCATCGTTTGTACATAACTGTGGCTAATATTGTGCTTCCAGATCTCAGCATTGTTATTTTTACTGAACAAAGACTAAAACAGAAGAAGCAGTCAGCTATGTAGAAGTGAATCTATTCATTAAATAAAGTATCATCAGAATGTGTCCGACGTGAACCAGAGCAAGCCTGAATCTCCGGGTAACCCTTCGCCTACCTTGGAGGACCCATTGGAGTACATCTGAATCATGTTCTCGGCGCCCTGTTTGACTTTTAGCTCAATGTCAACCTGCCGTTTTAAGGCCGCCAGTCGGTTGCTGCTGGTGCACATTCTTGCTTCGCTGTTAGGGGTACCTGGTGTTAAAGGGCATTCTGGGTAAAGGAAGAGGAAAGAAAAAAAAGTTAGCATCTTATGGCCATCTGGAAACAATTGTAGACATTACATAAAGCATGTTACATTTGGCACAAATATGCAGAGGCTACAAATATTAACGGAGCATGTGTGCGCCATTTTTTATTAAGCTAAACAATCCTGCAGCTCTGCAAAAGGATTGATAAACTGCTTATAAAGCGTGTCCTGTTGCAACTTCAGTGGACACTTTACATGCTCAGAAGGGTGTGCTGTTTATGACTTGATGAGGTTTGTTAGCACAATGCTTGACTCAGCACAAAAACTACTGCAGAAGTCAACAACATTAGGATTAAGAAATCTATTGTCAGCTAAGCTTCGTGGATTTTTCAAACAAGTTTTTGCTCAGAACGGAAATCCTTCAAATGTGAAGCCACAACTATTCAGTCTGAGTTTGGCTTTAATGCTTTGGTATTCAGGAGTTGTAATATGAAAGGCTGTCATTTCTGATCTCAGCTCATTGACTCTCTCCTGAAGTCTGCGCTGTTCCAACAGCACAGGGAAACCCCTGCGGCCGTCTCTATTGTACGCATTTAAAAAAAAAAAAAAAAAAAAGGAACAACACACAAGTGTGAACATGCAGATGATTGCCAGTACTAGTGCCTATACTGTTTATGCAAAGACAAAGTAAACCCAAAAAAGATACATGCAACAGAATATCAACTCTTAAAAATGATCCATGTCCAGATCCCACAGGCTGCAAAGACTAAACAATAATCTGTCCATAGATCTGTAGACATTTAATTGTTTTTCCTTTTACACATAAATGCACACAGGCAAACACACAGAGATACTTAAACCCACTGTCGTCTACTCTCAGAGATGGACCACAGACCTGGTGGATAGGTTCACTGTTTTGTTGTGTTTTTTGGTCAAGTCTGAACTTGAAAGGTGCAGGTAAAAAATAAATAAATAAAATAAAAATAAAAAACCCTCTCCAAGCTGATCATTGCAGCTGAAAGCAGAGCAGAACATTCACTCTCACACACACACACACACACACACACGGGTGAGGTGGGCAAAAAAACCTGCCCGACTTCTCCTGACTTGACTTGCAAGTTGAGTTTCAGAAGCTATGTTTTCATAAAGCTAGTAGTCTTAGAAAAGAGTCAGAGCATTCTTTAAGTGAGCCCACATCTGAAGCATGAACCCTTCCAATCTGTTGCAAGGTCCTTTAACATGGTACTCTTCATTATGTATTTAACTTCTAGCCTTTAAGCTCAGCTCTGTTTTTTAGTGAGTTTTCCAAATCCAAAGACACAAAACATGTCACATGACATAACCAAAGACCAACAGTTCACTGAAGGTGTCAAGACCCAAAATAACACTGGCAAAGAAACGGCGTTGTACTCTGAGACAAAGCCAGATGCAGATAACAATAACCAGCAGGCAGGTCTGTGATTCATTCAGTCCGAATGCTTCATCAAAACACCCTCTAACGATTCCTTTGAGCACCTGCGGGATACGGGCAAAAAGGAAGTAACTTGTTCTTTGAACTAAAAGTCTAAATGATTCATCTAATGAGACTTAATAAGCTGAGAGAGCGCTTCACTGCTGAGTTTTCTGTTAATGTGGAGGAGGGGAGGATGCTAGTCCTTCCAGGGTAACGCTTTGATATGGTGACACACTTGAAGAGGTAGGGCTAGACAAGAAAAGCAGAGTATTTGCAGAAAAGCCTGTGGAGCAAGGTGAGAATTTTAGAGGTGCTCGGGGCAAAACTGTCACAGGACATCTATTTAAAAAGACACATGCAGAAGTGCTGCTTGTGTCATCTAGTACATGTCTGGGGCTTTCCTCTTCGCCTGGGGGTGCGGTTTGGCTGAGGTCGCATTGAGCCAAGAATTTAAGGACTACAACCCCCGCCTCTTCCAAGAGTGATCCAGTCCCTGCTGGGCCGTAGGACAAGATAGCTGCAGGGCTGATGTCACTGCTGGACAATCGACAAGGGGAACCCTCCCTCAGATTAACCCCATCTGCATCTGATGAGAAGGCAATGAGACATGCTTACACCGTCTAAACTAGTACATCGTGAGTGGGAACCTTAAACCTGTGTGTGATGAGCGGTAGGCAAACAGATTGAGACTTAATAACAGACGATGTCGGGGTTAGCTTTCTTTATGAATGAGATCATATGTGACAGAGGGACCTGACTGGTGTCCCCTGCTGCTCACACAAAGCGCCTGAGTGCGAGTCAGTCCATTTCTGGCCTCCTCAGCTGAGTGGCGGAGAATAACCAGAGCCCCCTCAACTTTCTCCTGGAACAGAAACACATTCTGGGCTGCTCGGAGAGACAGAGCAACTCCTTCCTGCTAATTCAGGAAACAAGAGCTGAACATATTTCAAGAAGCTGTCTCGTGTCTAAGGAGCTGAACTGCGCTCAGTCCCTCTTGGCCGTTTTTGCGATGGCCAGCGACATTCCACTGGCCTCGCGTCACTTAAAAAGAAAGCCCTTATTCACCAGATAGGTCACAGAGTCAGGCTAAATTTATTTTCACTTAAGATAACCATTTACTAAGACAACTTCCCTTCCCTCCTCCAGCAAACAAATACACACACACACACTCACAAATCCCTCCTCATCAACTTCCTATTGTCAAATGAGCCGGGACAACGTGACGGCGACAGGCAGACAAATACCATTCCTTCTCTTCCTGAATTTGCGCAGACATTTGCCACCAACAGCTACCCTAAAAGGCAGCTACTGTGACAAAAAGCACACTGAATGCACAGATGCTGCTGTGGTCCACTCTCTCCAAATTCCACTGTTGTCAACAAATGCAAAGGAGCAGGCTTTCAACAGCCTCGGAGAGGAACAATCGACAGCTCATTGTAACTGCCACGGGAATGTGGAATGCAACAATGTCAGCCTCTGGAGAGTGAGTCACCTCCAAACACTGAATGTGCTCTGTGTGTGTTTACATAGGTGCTCGTCTGACACAACAGAGACAAAATTATTTGGTGCTGTGCATTTACAGCTAAACCATAAGACTGCTACACATACATTAACTGGAAGAGTGGCCTGTTGCCTTATGTGACCTGGATAAACTCATAGCTGAGAATGAATTTAGCTTTAAAAAACACTGGCTGCAAACAAGAATGCCAGCGTACGATTACGACTGCAAACAAGACGACAATAAATGTGAACACTTTAAGATATAAAGAAACAGAGCTTCATAATAAGACTTAAAAAAAAGTGTCCAAGACCATGACTCCTGGACTGTGCTGTCATTTGCAACAAGCCAATTAGGACTGGAGCTACAGTTTATTTTCATCAGTGCTTCATCTGTTAATTATTCAGCG
Source organism: Rhamphochromis sp. 'chilingali' (assembly GCF_963969265.1). NCBI lineage: Eukaryota > Metazoa > Chordata > Actinopteri > Cichliformes > Cichlidae > Rhamphochromis > Rhamphochromis sp. 'chilingali'. The sequence continues at coordinate 11,930,236 of NC_137943.1, read as the reverse complement.
AGTTTTCGGTCATATAAGACAATTAAACAAACACTGTGTGTATATGAAAAACTGCATGTGAAGCTTAAAGTAAACTTAACGTCAGGTATTTGATTTTAAAAAGACGCTGTCCATCTGATGGCGGTGACACATGGGTGTATTGATTTGGTTACAGTTTTTACCAAAGCTTAAATGAGAGTTTCGGCCCTGTAAACCTGATGTAGGCAGCTTTTGTAATTATTAAGTTATGACAGACTTCCTGGACGTTTAACATGGAAAATATTCATTGTATGAAGGCTAATCTTTGCATGGCATTATTACATTTACTTAAGTGGCTGTACAAAAACTTAGGTGGGAACATTATTTTTCTGATGATTAATTATTTGACTACTTATATTAACCCCTTCCTACTTTGGTACCATCTATTGAATCTGACCCTGCCCTCCTTTAGTGCTTGTGTAATTACCTAGCACTTCTTCGGGGTCTTTTACCACAATGTGGGCGTTAAGTTCTTGTAGCTCCTGATGAAGCTCCTCGACCTTCTTGTTAGATTTTTTCAGCATGTTGTCAACGTAAGCCAGGCTCTTCTTATCTGTGGTGACCTGAGAGGCGGAAAAATGAGAGGAGACCACCTTAAAGCCTTGAAAAGCATCTCCATTAACTTAATCATAAATGTGATGTTATTAGACAAGGGAGAGATAGAAAAAACTGCATAATATATTTAGATTTAGACATTTTGAGGGAAACAGCGGATACTATACTATATCTGTGACATTACCTTTCGCAGGTTCTCTGCACCCTCTTTGATCTTTAGTTCCTTACGGATCTCACGGCGGATCTGCTCCTTGATCTCATCCAGCTTTTGTTGGACCATGGTGTCCGACAGGTCCAGGTTGTGTCCCAGACCGAGACGCTCTGCCACCTGTTGGCCCCGGGCATCCCCCTGGAGGAGGAGAAGGAGGAAGAGGAGGAGGAACAAAAGAGCAGATAGGGTGAAGATGTGGAATGTAATTAAGAGTAGTTCAGCAAGGGAGGAGAAGAAGAAGAGTAAAGGGATGGTAGGGGAAAAAAAAAAAAAAAAGAGGAGGAAAGGACAAGCAGAGGTCAGTCACGTACTGTGCACACTGGCATTTTAAACTAGCATTTAATCAACAGGTCTTATCAACGTTAAACTATGAAGGAGAGAACAAATCTGCACTGCATTAAAGTGCAGAATTGCAAAACAGCTGAAGCTGTTGCTTCATAACATGCATGGATTTCCATCTCGTCATGAGCGCTCATGACGAGATGGAAACACAAAGGAGGAGTTAAAAACAATTTCGGCCCAGCAGTTAAGAGTTTCTCACAATCACAAGCAAAGTTCATGTGAAATCTGAAGCCCTGAATGCAAATATTCACCAAATCCGAATTGTTCCTGGTCTTTGTGTGGTGACTACACATGTAAGCATGACTGATGAGCAGACAGAAGGGATTTGTATTTTATTTTAAATAAGAAGTAGCCAACAAACACCTGGTAGATTTAATGCATAGGAAGATCATGGTAATGCACCTTAATGTTGGTCATCAAACAGCATTTAACAGCAAAAGCAGAAGAACTGTCCCCCTCAGAGTGATGAAATGTTTGAGACGTGCTGAGATTAGAAGGTACTGTACAAACAAGAGAAACACGCACAGCCAGAGAGAATCTTTCAAAAGCTCTTGGAATTCTTTTTAATAATAAACGAAAATCAGGTCCAGTAGGAAATGCACCAGGTAAAGCCAGCAGGTCACATGACACAGCTACGTACAGTCAGAGGTCCCGCGTGTTTTTCCTGTTATTTTTGGCTTTTTGATGCAAGATAGTACATCTTATGCTTGATACCCAACTTCAAATGTTTTCTTCTTTTAATTTTACGATTTTTCATTTTTTTTGTCAACTTCATGATTTTGTAGCTAGATATAGCAATCATTCATAGCCTTTAATGCACACGTCAACAAATAAAGATCCTTGAAAAGAACTGGAAGAAGTCCACTTGCAGAGTGAAGCATATTTCACCCTTCACCTCTGTTCAGCGAGAAAGCACACTGACTATTTCAGTCAGACATCACAGCACAGGCGTAGACAATATTACAATTATGCAATCCTCCTGTTTGCTGAAGCTTTTAATATTTATTGATTACCATCAAAGCTCTGGAGCCCAAAGAGGCGTTTTCCTGGACACATAAATTTATATGATCTCATCACCAAGAGATTGCCAGTCTTTTCTATATTAGACCTACTCTCAACTGCTCTCTTACTCACAAGAGGCCGCCGCATCGAGTAGCCCCGCATGTTTGATTTGACAAGTTTTTATACCAGATGCCTTTCCTGAAGCAACTCCATAGGGATGTGGGTGTTTTCCCAGGATGGAGCTGGGGATCTTTTGCTTGTGTAATACAGAAACCACAATACTGATCCCCCAAACACTAAAGGGTCCCCCCCCTTCACCTCTACATTATAAAATTACTATGCGAAATGAACGTGTCACATCAACTACACTGAAAATATCCATTAACAAAACACGGGGTTCAGAAATTCGGCGCAGGCAGCCCATTCACGGTGTTCTGGCATCACCCCAGCATAGTGGTGTGTTTTGAACTTGAGCTAGCCGCTGTGCGTGTTGTTTTCCCTGCTGCTGTCAGTCACCAATGACCTGCATCCTTAAAACCATCACCTTAACTAAAGAGGGATTAGATGTCGCTTCCTGAACACTTCTGCTCTAGAAGGTCATAGTACAGCATAATGATCCACTAGTATGTGAGCATCTAAGGTCTGATTATCAGCATATTACATTTTATTATAAAGTCATTCAAGCAAAAGTTATTTGGCTTGAAAAATATCTCCTGATTTTAAATATGAAGTTGTCAGCATGACCTTTTAATTGTGCTCCATGGCAACAATGAACGACCGGCATTTCATTTTAACCATTAATTAAAGCAGCCAAATTGTAATAAACAAAATATTAGCCAGGCCTTTGCTTTATTATTCCAAGAATGATTTTTTTGGGGAAAAAAAAAAAAATAAAAAAAAAAAAAAATAATAATAATAATAATAATAAACAACAGATTCAACATGAGAGAAACTCACTGCCTCGTCCTGAAAGCCCCTGGGCTGTAAGCAGAAGGACATTAACTTACTCTATTCAAGAAAACAAAGAATGATTTGTTAAAATCTTTGTTGCTTTCAACCCATCAGTACGAAATTTGCACCCTCATAACTGTAGTTAGGTTTAATCAGAAATCTTCAGTTTCAAGGTTTACTACTCTTTAAACTTGCTAATGAGAGGATGCTGAAAGGATCATTCTGTCTTACCACAACTTCATCGGTTTCAGCCAATTCCATCTCTAGATCCATTGAACAAACCGGTCCACGCACGTTCTGCTGACCAGCCACGATCATCCCATCAACTCCAGTGGATTTCTGTTGTCTAATAAAGCTAATAGTATCCTCTCCCACGGAGGTGAGACGAGCGTAACCAACCTAGGCTCTGCCCAAAGCCACAATCATTCACTCCACTATGATCCGATTTTCTCCAGCTTTTTTCCTTCCCTTCTTCACACTTTCTTTCTCCTACAGACTATTGACATCAGCAGGGAAGATAAACCGTCTGAGCAGCGATGGCCAAATCCCTCTTAGCTTCTCACTCTGTGAGGTCAGAGCAGCCCAGAATGGGACCTAATCTGACTCCATGCAGAGGGCTGTGGCTAAAATTAACCCATGTTAAAAAACAACGCTGGCTGTCTATGGCAGACCAGAAAGCAGTGTGCCTGCCATAGACAGCCAGTGTGTGTGTGTGTGTGTGTGTGTGTGTGTGTGTGTGTGTGTGTGTGTGTGTGTGTGTGTGTGTGTGTGTGTGTGTCAGTGATGGTGGAGAAAGAAATTCTCAAACAAGACTGTGGTATATTGTCCTTTATCCAAGCTGCATTTCTGGTTTTCCACCTCTCTTCACAGTTACTTCCTTTCCAAGGATTGAACCCCTGTTTCACATTAAAAGCTATTTCTAGGACCATCACCATGTACCTGAATTGATCATTACACAAGGTACATCAGGAGCTAACCACATGTACCTGGACCAAACCCTGAATCGAGTCAATGGCATATGACTGACAGATTAATATTAAGGAAAACGCATCACGCTTGGTAAGATGAGGGCTTTCCATCAGCTTATTCCTTCCCTTCCCCCATCCTGGCCTCTCTTCTATAAGTAGTCTTTAAAGGAAACTATAGTTTGCACATATCCTGGTCGACTCGTAGGTAAAATGGAGGTCACAGCTGGGAGGGGGGTGGGGGAGTCCTCTTCTTAAGTTGGCTGCTCTGCAAAACTTGTTTGCACTGTAGCTGCATCTGCCCAATGTGGAATGACGATAGCAGGAGGACACCAGAAGAGGCCTATTTTACTGTTCAACAATGCAAGGAAATCCATGAAAGGCCAATCAGATAAGGCAGAAATTAATCAGCTAGAAGACCCCGCGGGGCCTGTGTTTTAATTTTGAGATCAAATAAAAGAAAAAGACCAAGCTCTCCTCTCACTGCAATACCTCACTGACTTGCTCCTTTACCTCTAACTGCTCTTATCATCTTTTGACGCTAGAACGTATCACCCCGTAAGGGGGAGTGACATCATACCGGGAACTCGAGACTTACTAAGTTCAAAGACGAGCAGAGCAGAAATTGTAAGCAAATGTCTCCACTCACGCTACAATACATACAGTTCATGATGAATGGAGGGAACTTGCCAGTGTGGCTCTGCTGGCTGCACTGTGAAACATCCAAGGCTTCACAACAAATGTAAACAGTACCGAAAACCTTGTGGATACATATTTTAGTTGATGTTACAAAAACAGTCCTGCTGGGAACCACTTAATGCGCGTCTAAGGAAAAGCACACAAAAAAGGTGCCATATTCTTAAATGAGTAGGGCAAGGGTTACCTACAAATGTTGACCTTTGTTAATGAGCTCCTTTAGAGCTCCGGGACATGAAAGGCAACTGAGGTAAAAGCAAACATTTGGTCTGAACCTCAGGTAGAAGTAGAAGTCTAACAACAAGAGCTCCACTCACACACAAGGACAATGCAAAGTTTGAGCCCGCTATCGAAGTCTGTGCTAAAAAAGCCAAGCCCTTGCCATTTCTGTGCGAGGCCTAATCGCAGCCTACAACCCGACACCCGGTCTATCTTACCCCCACAGCTGGCTGCAGAGCACTGGCCACAGCCCTGTACTCTGTGCTGCCGCCAAAAATAGCAACACAAGCTAATAAAGATAGCTCTTACAAGTGCAACCTTCTCGCAAGCAGTCTACATATCCCACAGCAAGTCAAACAGCAGGGAACGCCTCACATGTCACGTCACAGCAGCTAAAGGTCATTTCTGAGCTCCTCAGGCAGTAGGTGTCCAAAAAACCTGAATGAGAGGTAAACCACTTTCCTGCACCTGTCACCCTGCTGAGTTCGACTCCAATTTCCAGAAGCAGGTGTTTAAATTTAGCAGAATGCCAAAGATAAAATTAAAAGCTACGTGTGGCTTTTAACAGGATAAAGACCCCAGCACCGGAGAAACCAACATGTCCTACTGTTATTTATTCATGCACACAAATTTGACACTGCCTTCCTGTTACATTATGTCGACTGTTGTTTTTATCATTCATCATCACCCACACACGACCATAAATGTGCAGTGTCAGATTTCACTCCAGATTATATTGCTAACCTTTGAGAAAGTAAAAGTAAATCTTCTTATAATTTAACCGGTGTAACGGTTCTGAAACAGAGACCGAAATTATTATCCAAATGTCCACGATTCTCTTACTGTGATGGAGTTGTTAAAAGTCTGGTTGAAGTATTAATACATCATCTAGTTTTAGTCATTACGGTGAAGGTTTTGCTTTTTGTTATTCGTTAGCTCTAAAGAAAAACAAAAGGTACAAACCAAATTACGGTTACACTCTTTTAATTACACAAATCAACCAGTCCTCAAAGTAAGATTAGTCTGTGAGCCTAATCTAACTTACATACATGTCTGTCCTTACACATGTACAGCATTCAAACATGGCTGCTCCCAGGCAATATAATGTTTAAATATAATAAGTATAAACAAGTATAGATTCTGTGTTGTATAATCTACCTAGATCATGTGGCATGTATTATTTAAGATGCACAAATTAAACACCTCATCGGTCTGAGTCATCCATACATGACAAATACAGCATTAGGTTCCCGCACCCGTGGAGGTGAGGCAGCTTTCAAGTTGAACACGAGTTTTGGAGGTCACGCATAAAGTAGTGCCATCGGACAACGAGCTGTATGGATGAGCTGTCGCACAACTCAACAGTGTTTCTGATATAAAGATGCACTTGGAGGAGGAGGGGGGAGTGACGTCACTCGAGTGAAACTGTATTAATCAGTGAGTCATAACTGTTCACACCGAACAAAAAAAGGAGAGCGTAACACTGACTTCCAGCCTCTCTTTTAAAAACAGAAACTAGCATTACTGTTGCAGTTGGCACTAAGCTGGCTGCTGTGGTGTCGCTGGTTATACGTTCAACCAGTTTATAACGAGCTTGGAAAAGAAAACTCAAAGCATTTTCTTTACAAAGACGACATTTTTTCTTTTTTGTCTAGTTTTACCACATTTTCTGCACACTGCCAGTATCTAAACACACGGCGGCAACTTTTATTTTCCCAAAAAAGTAACGCAGGTTAACTAAGACCTGTACGTTTACTTTAAACAGCCACTATTTAAGAGCTTTTACGGTTACGCAAACGCTAAACCTCGTTTACTACAACAGGATCCTTTACATTAAATAACACGGCGGTTTTCGCACAAAATTCCCGGTTTGAAAGTTAGTTTGGACAATTGTGTGCCAGGCCTCAATCCATGGATAATTCCCAGGCAGCCTTCTGGGACCTAGCAGAGGCCCTGCAGTCCTCTAACACACGACTAACTCACAGCAAGCCTCGTTTTAAAGCGTTTTAATTGTTAGCTAACTTCTAACTGCACCTCTGGAGCAAGTTTGCGCACTTTTCGCAACAGTTGTCAACTTTTCCTACCTGCACGGAGTCGGCGGCCATCTTGGTTTTCGCCTTTGAATCAAATCCTACAGGGAGAGCGGAGGGAGGGGTGGTGGGACTCCAAAAGCAAACCTTGTTTTAAGTTTCCCTCTCTGGCGACAAAAAAAACTTCACTATTTTGACCAAACCATCGGTCATCTCGGGTACACGGAGTTTCCCATGCCGTCTTCACACTTCTCTGACGCGCTCGCACCGTCCTAGCGGAGTCCAGGAGGGTGGACTGGCGCTCATAAATAAAAAGCTGAAGCATAAATCTGTCCCAGTGCAGCTGGAGAAAGAGGCGGTGGTTATAATAGAAGAGTCCGCCCAGAGGAGCTGCAACACTGCCGGGACAGCTACTACACACATGTGATCAGAAACTTCGTAAAGGCTGGCCTCACCTCAGGCTAACATCCCCAAATCTTCCCCAAACACAAATAAAGAAATTAAATCAAGGCTTACATATGTGAAGCAGCCCTATTAGACATTAAAGGTGGAGGAGTAACACCGGTCAATTTAAATAAAATGCTTTTACAAGTAAAAGTCTTGCAACTATTTATATTTATTCAAAGTTGAGAAGGTAAGTGAAAGTACAATTTAAAAAAAGATAACATTTAAAATTTAACCCTAACCTCACTGGCCACTCTTATAGGTACAACTGTTCAACTGCTTTTAATCTAATCAGATAATCATATTTAGGCATGTAGATGAAGTCATCACAGCCTGTTTAAACCCAGTATCAGAGTGGGCAACAAAGGTGATGTGCGTGACTTTGAAACATGCAAATCTGCTGATCTGCGGGGATTTTCCCACACAACCATATACAAAATGGTCTTAAAAATAGAAAATATACAGTGACGGTCAGTTCTTTGGCTGAAAATCCCTTTTTGATGACAAATAATCACTCATTACAACCAAGGTATGCAGAAGAGTATCTCTGAATGCACAACACATCCAATGTTGAAGCCCAAGGCAACAAAAGATCACACCAGATGGGACTCCTGTCAGCTAAGTTCATAACACTGAGGCTACAGGTCACGCGAGCTCATCAAAACTGGTCAGTAGAAGACTGGAAAAACATTCCCTGATCTGATGAGTCTTGATTTGTGCTGCGATATTCGGATGATAGCGTCACAATATGGTGTAAACTGCATGAAAGCATGGATCCATCGTGCCTTATACCACTGGCTTAGGCTGCTTGTGGTGATATAACAGTGTGGTAGATATCTTTTTGCATAGCAGCTGATCGTTTAAACATCACAGCCTACCTGAGTATTGTTGCTAACCATGTCCAAGGATAAAAATAGCACAAAACATATGTCAAATGTTAACAATCGTATTTTATTTAAAAGAAAATGATATGCTCATTTTTAATTTGATGCCATGTTTTTCACAAAGTTGGTACAGGGGCTCCTTTCCCACTGTGCTTCCACTTCTTTTAAACATTACTCTGTTGCTGTGGTTTTGAAGTGAGATCAGTGGCTGATATGTCGCACCTCAGTGAGAAGAGTTACTGCAGCATTACATAACCCACAGAGGCACACTCTTCATCACCAGCCATATGTCCCAGAGACCGGACTTACTTTTTTCTCTGTACTTAGTTGTTTTGTTGGTCATAAACTGAGCACTGTCAGCATATTGTACATGCAAAAGAGACTAAAGACTTTTAAATGTGATGTTCCTGTTTAAATTCCTGCAAAGGTCATTCTCCAAAAGCCCACTGAGGACAGGAGGGGGCGGAATAGATGCTGTGATGCCTTTCATATACATCAGTGATACATCATCAGTATTCACAATCTGTGAACTGCTCAGGCGTAGTGCATGGTGTGGGAGGGGAAAAAAATGGAGGCGATTTAATGTGCTGGCAGGTTTGTTTATATTTATTGATATCTGCCATTATCAGACACGTGTATGTCTGCGTTGCACCTCCCCAGAGTTCCACCTCTGTTATCTCACTCAAATAATACAGATGTGGGTGTGTTACAACACATGATAAACGATTATTATCCAGATTACTGAGGTGATGGTGACGTTTTAGTGAGATGGCTATGGTTCAGACAGGATTTTAAAAAGAAAAAGGAAAAACAACCCTTTCATTCACTCTATATATTTCAAGTTAGCTTGTTTTTGCCTTTTTTTTTAAAGCAACCCCATATATATGAGTTTATGGTGGTGTGGTGTTTAGCACTCGTTCCTAAAGGTAGTGGGTTAAAATCCACCAGCTACTCTACCAGAGTTTAAATGTTCTCCATTGCACAGGAAAGGCTAATTGGTGATTTTCAAAGTGACTGGTGTGAATGGTTGTCTCATTGTGTTAGCTCGGCAATAGACTGCCAACCTGTGGAGGATGTACCCCATCTTTCACCCTGTGACAGCTGCAACCACCCCCACAACCCTGAGCTGGATAGGTGCAAGAAAATGAATGGATGGAATTATTACCAATAGCGGCAAAGCATAAAAATACACTTCACAGACATAAAGGGAATGATTCAGGCTAGCTTGTTTATTTTCCTTTTCCATGTTTCTCAGGTCGATATCCACAGCCTGCGTGTGAAACTCTGCTCATGCATTATTCTTAGTCAAACCTCCAGTGATGCAACACTAAGCAAAACATATTGAATGACGTTACATAGCACGGGTTTTACAGTGGGGAAATGAACATCCAGTAAAATGGCTCCTGGTTTAAAAAAAACAACTAAATAAATAAAAAGCTAATTAACTCTACTGACAAACAAAGCACGAGATGTAGCAAATTCTAAAACTACAGGTAATGATATTAAAAAGCAGGCACTGACACAGAATATTGGAAAGCTAAGGCACCGAGCTCAAAGACAGTCTGACTGATCAGTGGTGGGGAGCTGGATGAACACCTACCGCGGTATCGGTTGGCTGAATAGGAGCAGGTGAGTGGAGAGGAGAGGCAGATCAGGTGACACTACTGACAAGAAAGGACAGGCATGTGGGAGTGGTAGTGACTGACATGACAACAGAGTTAGCGCATGGAAAAATTACCCTAGTGACTGAATGAAAACCCCAGGATGTGACAGCTTGGCTCATTTTAAATTCTTGACCAGCTTTGCTAAACTGAAAGAATCCCCCGGCTCACTTAATTACCGGTAAACAATAAAATAAAGAAAAAAGAATCAGTAGAAAATCTGGTATCTGTAGTGGTTTTATACATTTGTTATATGTCATCCAATCAACAGGGAACCTCACATCTGACACTGAAAACCACAACGCTACATGACTATATGTTAAATGTTGTGCATGTATGGGTGTGTATTAAAGGTTTATTTTAGGTTGTGTACATGGAGCTTTCAGTAGCAGACTGTCGTAAAAAAAGGCAGTCCCTGGTCTAATATTAAAAGGCAGCGTGTAACTGAGGCTTCAGAGTATGAGGGGGGGCATTGTCCATGTTAATCTAGGTCAGAGGGCCAAGACCAGGAAGCTGTAACTGGAGAATGATTTGAGATTACCGGGGATGAGTCCAGTAGCTGATGCCTGTCCAGGGATTATCTGAGAGCATGGGTGAATAACGCTGAGTGGCAGCACTGGCTCACATAAACTTTCCCTGGCCTGTGGTGGCTCCTGTTTCAGTGCCCTCCGTTTATGAAGCACAGCTGCAGGAACTACGAGAAGAGGAGGTGCTGAACACGTGCTGGGAATATAAAGAGGTTGGCACACAACCACATGTCACTGCAATCATCAAACACTGTTTGGAAGAGTCATGTGAAAATGATAAACACACACTCAGAGGCAGGAGTGAACCTGGAGGCTCTTTATCGCCCCCTGCAGGACACCTGAAGTAAGCCAGCTCGACTTTTCCGTTTATGTGTATCACCTCGCAAAATCCTTGCTTTGCTGTACACAGTGATGATGATGATGCAAAAACATTTGGAAAAGAAAAAAAACACAACTAAAAACCAGTCATGAACCTCAGGTAGTTTTTTTTAAAGTCTTCTTTATATTGTTTGTCAATCAAAAGATGAAAACAGACATGGCAGCCGTGTTGTCTTTATGTTCAATCAGAAAAACCTGCAAAACAAGGCGAACTCTAGAGAAGGCACACAAGACAGAGTGGTTAACTACAGTATGTCCTCAGATGGCAAGGGAGCATCCATTCACCTGGATATACAAATACAGACAGTGACAGCACATCCAGGAAGAAGCTGGGGCTCTTTCCCATCATAACAAAGTATACTTTTTAAAATACTTGTAATTTTCATCGTTTCCCTTACACGATTAAAAAAATAAACCCCATCAGAGCCCAAATAAAGCCAATTTATCAAGTAAATGAATGAAGACTGATCTCTTATCAGCCTTTTAAACATACTGTAATGCTGCAGCTGGTTAGGTTAGCTTGGCATAAAAATCAATGAGAAACAGTCTGGCTTTGACTGGGAATGCTCTTCTGAAGCTCCTGAATTAATGCATAATTTCGCCACTTGTAAAAAAAAGAAAAAAAAAATGGAAACGTTTGGCTCATAGTGGAGTTAGGGGACACCCAATACAGCAGGGGAACTTCCTCATGTCCACTCTTCATGCTTTAGTTGCTAAAAGTCTTAAATTTACTGGTACAAAAGTCGCATTGAAAACAAGGAAAAGCACATTTCCCCAAACGGATTTTAGCAGCCTCCCGTGTTTAAATGCTTCTACGTGACAAAAATAAAACCAACAACACGTCCAGACTTCTGTAACCTATCTGCCAGGAAATGCAATGGATTTAAAAAGTTGTAAATATTTACAGAAGCAGCAAGTTCACCTCACTTCAATAAAATAAGGTGTAAACGTTTCCTCTGTTACCCTCCAAAGGAAAAGCTGCACATTTACAAGAGTCACACACTTAGTATAGTATAAAACATACACGCGTGCCCCGGGAAACAGTCCGCGTTCACAGGACTTTTACTCATAAAAACCTCAAAAGGCTCCATTCAAGTCCAGCAACACAGCAACGTTTCTTACAGTACCGTCTCTTTAAGTTAGTAGTGGTGATGAGGCGTGAGGCATGTAGTTTCACCGTCAAACGTCTTTACGTACAAACCAAAAACGTAATAAAGAGATAAAATACAACCAAACACAACCAAACAGTACAGAGCCAATGAGAATCTTCTGGATAGAAGAACAGTGAATCCAATCAGGAGTGGAGGGATGATCAGCTGTCGGCCGGTCGCCTTTAAGACGCGAGCCGGGAGAGGCCCTCGGCATGGACGACCTTCGGCGTTGAAGTGAAAGGGAGTGGAGCAGCTGCCGGTAGCGATAGCAACCTGCCGATTGAAACGCGAGCTCCTCGTCCAGCTGGCCGGCACAGCCGCGAGTAGCAACTGCTGCCAGTCCGGTCGCTGCGTCACAGCCCGATTGCTTCTCCAGCTCCGCATCATGCTCTCAAACGAGGCACACGGTCAGCGGTAGTCCTCAAGTCTCACCTCACTCCCACTTCTGTTTGTCTCAAGAGCGCATGACTGAGCATGGACGAAGTGTTCCGTCCTCCTCCAAAGCACTCCGCTCTCTTCTCTAGTTTTTGGGGTAGATTTTTTCATAGAAGAAATTTTGGGCCAGCAGGTAGAGTTCCCCGTCCTTTTCCCGGACAGCATGCGCCCTGACGAACTGGAACTGCTCCAGGGCAAATTCATAGAAGTCGTTCTCCATCTTCCAGATGGTGGACTGCTGCAGCTTGGCAATCGACTCCTTTGTGGGTGGCTTCTTCTCGCTGGTCTTCCTTAGGTGGGACTTCTTACCTGTGATGCGAGTGGGAGGAACAACATGGGATTAAAGGACATGAACTCAATCATTCAGTACTTAGTACACAAGCGGCCTGTTATATTTACTGGTAATGCATTTAAGTGTTACTTTTGCAGAAGCGATTGTTGCAGTTCTTCTGTTAATCCACTGGCATTAACAACAAGCAGCTTCAATCAGAACGACACCTTTTCTTTTTTCCGAGATCTTTGAACAGTTGCCATTTTCACATGAAACAGCAGCAGCTTCTTTTTTGTTTAGGCGCGTGGCCTTCATTAAAGTGACTTCCTGCTGCTTCGTGTCAAAATGGCTGCCGTGACAACAGCAACATTAAAGCATACTTAGTGTGAGCTTTTTCTAATATAAACTACACAACCGACAACAAAATCCTACATAACACTGCTATCTGTATGTCCAATAAACAGCTAACACTAAACATGTGTGTCTCTGTGTGTGGGGGAGGCTGTCTTAAAGGGCCAGTTCACCTAAAAATAGGACTTTTATTCATTTAGATTGTGCTGGTGTGTGACGCACAGTTATTTAAGCCTTTTCTTCAGAAATGTAAAAATAAAATACATAAGTGTGGGTGGGGGGGGGGAATTGGGGGCCACCTCCTTGTAGGCAACAAAAATTGCTTCGACAAGCAATTGCAGGTAGGCATGGTGACCACTTTCTTTTGCAAAACATCAAATAGGTCACCGGTTGGGAGGCAACTCATCTCCAACCCGTCTCCAAACAAGACTGCAGTCACTTTCAGACCGATCGGCAAACGTTTGAAAACAATTGTTGTGTCAACTGTCAGTCTTTGCAGAAGGGGGACTTGAATTAACTGCTTATATTTTGGTTATATTCCTATATTTAAGCAAAGCATAATCAAGATGGATCAGAATCAGCAGATTTTATAGCCAGTATCTCCAAAACAAGGCAACCTGCACCAAAAAGACACTATATTGCCAAAAGTATATGCTCGTCTGCCGTCACAAGCACTTGCGTGAGATCCCAATTTAATCCATTGGCTTTAATATGATAAACCCATTCCACAAAGCTCTCTACATACAGTTCTTGAGCTAATCTGAAGCCCACATGAAGTTTGAAGATCTGTAGCATTGACTATACAGAAAGTTGTCCACCTCTGCACATTATACATCACAGTATCTTTTATACAGCTGTGGCCATGAAAGTGATTGGAACACCTGAATTAGAAGATTTGGATGGGTGAATGAATACTTCTGGCAATATAGTGTATCTAAAAGGAATAAATAGCCCTACAATAAAGATGAATAATAGATAAATATGACTTTGCAGTTAACTGTCCGTTTAACTCTGGAAACAGGCTACTAAATAGTGTCAAGTGTATTTGCTCTGTATTAAAAAAACCAAACAAACCCAAAACAAAAACCACGCACTGTAAAATAAGTAGTTCTTTAATTAACTGTTAATTGCCTGACACTTGACTAGGCACAGTGACTGTGCATCATCACTGTGCAGTAGTCAGAGAAATAAAAAACAAACAAACAAACAGAAAGAAGCACCACAAACGGTCATGCGTTATCTACAGTCCTCCGGTTTGACCAGATTGAAAGTCACAGATAACTTACTAATGCCAGAAACCTGGCAACCAGGTGCTAGCTGAGTAATTTAGTAAACATTAGCTGTACCCGTGCACAAAGAAATGAGACAGATCAAGACGACGTGACATTTGAATGTGAGACTTAGTCTTCAGATTAATTGTTTAATGCGCTCGGGTATATTGAATCATTGTGCATCGGCGTGATTGTCACACCGGACCCTATTGTGCTGCCCATTATTCATTCTGGCTGCACTCATTATAACTAATCTGTAACTACATCAGTGAAGCAGCACGACTGCATTTTGATCACAGCCGATCACAGGAGAGCGATTCAAAGCGCTAATGAACAACCGCAGCACGTAAACACACAATATTTAGCCCTGAAATTGCAGTGAGAGGATTGAAGCAGCAAATTAATTATATATATATATATTAGGGGTGCAACGATACACAAAATTCACGGTTCGGTTCGGTTCGATACTTTGGTGTCACGGTTCGATATTTTTTCGATACAAAAAAATGTTCATGCATTTTTAATTTGTCATTTATTAAAATTATAAATATATATTTTAACTCAAAAGTACAGTTTTTAAATTTAACCCTAACCCTTGTGCGTGTTTTTTATTTTGACAGCGAATGCGCACCTGCGGACCACTTATGTGCAGCCCTGGTTATTTAGCTCGTCATATTGCAGCCACAGAAATTCTTTTGTCCATGAAACCATGAAGCTGCACTTTCTTTTTGCCTTATAGTCTGATTTGTCATAACTTCTCCGTTTTGTGGTAAGCTTTTCTTTGGCTGTCACTTCTTCACCCTGACCTGTCTTATTTGGCTCAGCAGAACTGAAATGCTTTTACACACGCACTCACATAAGCTCAGCGATTCTCTGCGCGATCAACCTCTCACATGTTTAAGCTTGCTGCGGGAGATTTCACTTGTCATGTTTGCATAGTAAGCTAACGATTAATAAGACGATGTCAGAGGAATTGGTGCACAAATTATCATCACTCACAGATCAGTGCTGTCGCTCTCTATACACAGTTCGCACGATTGCAAAGTGAAAGCAAAAAAACAAGCGCAAATTCAAACGCGACTTCAATATGTCACATATTGACAGTGGCTCACCGATGCCAATGACATAATTACCCAGCTACATTTCTGAAAGAATGCAAAAGCATTGACATATATTTTCCTTCCTACAATAGCCCGACGGGCAGGGAAGAGATAGATTTTGGTAGCCCGACTGGAAAAATCGCTAGCTTCGGGACGTCGGGCTAGCGATATTGCAAGCCCTGTATCTGATTGAGGAATCACTCATCTTTGGAAAAGAGAGTTTATTACAGAGAAATGGCTCTTTCCAAAATAAAAGCTATACTATCCGCTTCTTCTGGGCTATATTCTCAGCAGCATAAGGAGAATCATGTGCTAACAGCGGTCTAAATGACTCGGCTAAAGTTAGTAGCATGCTTGCTTTTTTTTGTCTGCTTTCACTTGTCTTTGCACTAGGATGATGTCGGCGTAAATGTGCAGTCATATTCGTTGTGTTCCCACTAGTGCATTCAGGTTAATCTCGTTGAAATGACCTTAACGCCACAACACGGCAAATCTCCGTTAACGAGCTACCGCCGATCGCTCCGTGCATGGGGCTAGACGGCCAACATGTTAACGAGCTAACTGCGCGAACACACTAGTTCACACCAATGTAATTGAGCATTGCATGGCACATCCAACATACTGTTTTACTTTAGTCCATGACTCGCTTACCTTCAGGGTCATACGTCACATGAAAACCAAAATAATTCCAAACGCCAGATCTGAATGAAGTTCAATTTGCCTGTTGCAAGGAGAGCTTAACTTCTGTCTTGCTAGCTTGCCCTGCGCTCTTCCTTCTGACTATGCTGTCTGTGTTGAGCGCTCAGTGGATCTGCGCTGGACAGTGCAGCCTAGGCGGAGTAGTCGAACACAGATTCACTGAGCGCTCAACACAGACAGCATCGTCAGAAGGAAAATTGATAAAATAAATTACAAATGTTGTATTGTTCGATACATATGCATACCGAACCGAAAGCACTGTATCGAACGGTTCAATATCGATACGAATATCGTTGCACCCCTAATATATATATATATATATATATATATATATATATATATATATATATATATATATATATATATATATATATATATATATATATATATATATATATATATATAAAACACCCAGCACGCCCCTGCGGGCGGTTTATCCTTCAAGCTCGGGTCCTCTACCAGAGGCCTGGGAGCTTGAGGGTCCTGCGCAGTATCTTAGCTGTTCCCAGGACTGCGCTCTTCTGGACAGAGATCTCCGATGTTATTCCCGGGATCTGCTGGAGCCACTCGCCTAGCTTGGGAGTCACCGCACCTAGTGCTCCGATTACCACGGGGACCACCGTTACCTTCACCCTCCACATCCTCTCGAGCTCTTCTCTGAGCCCTTGGTATTTCTCCAGCTTCTCGTGTTCCTTCTTCCTGATATTGCTGTCATTCGGAACCGCTACATCGATCACTACGGCCGTCTTCTTCTGTTTGTCTACCACCACTATGTCCGGTTGGTTAGCCACCACCATTTTGTCCGTCTGTATCTGGAAGTCCCACAGGATCTTAGCTCGGTCATTCTCCACCACCCTTGGGGGCATCTCCCATTTTGACCTCGGGACTTCTAGGTTATACTCGGCACAGATGTTCCTGTACACTATGCCGGCCACTTGGTTATGGCGTTCCATGTATGCCTTGCCTGCTAGCATCTTGCACCCTGCTGTTATGTGCTGGATTGTCTCTGGGGCATCTTTACACAGCCTGCACCTGGGGTCTTGCCTGGTGTGATAGACCCCAGCCTCTATGGATCTTGTACTCAGAGCTTGTTCTTGTGCTGCCATGATTAGTGCCTCTGTGCTGTCTTTCAGTCCAGCTTTGTCCAGCCACTGGTAGGATTTCTGGATATCAGCCACCTCCTCTATCTGCCGGTGGTACATACCGTGCAGGGGCCTGTCCTTCCATGATGGTTCCTCGTCTCCCTCCTCTTTCTTGGGTTTCTGCTGCCTGAGGTATTCACTGAGCACTCGGTCAGTTGGGGCCATCTTCCCAATGTATTCTTGGATGTTCCTTGTCTCATCCTGGACTGTGGTGCTGACACTCACCAGTCCCCGGCCCCCTTCCTTCCGCTTAGCGTACAGCCTCAGGGTGCTGGACTTGGGGTGAAACCCTCCATGCATGGTCAGGAGCTTTCTTGTCTTTATGTCAGTGGCTTCTATCTCCTCCTTTGGCCAGCCTATTACCCCAGCAGGGTACCTGATCACGGGCAGGGCGTATGTGTTGATGGCCCGGATCTTGTTCTTACCATTCAGCTGACTCCTCAGGACTTGCCTGACCCTCTGCAGGTACTTGGTGGTTGCAGCCTTTCTAGCGGCCTCTTCATGGTTCCCATTTGCCTGCGGGATCCCCAGGTACTTGTAACTGTCCTCTATGTCTGCAATGTTGCCTTCTGGTAGTTCAATCCCCTCAGTTCTGACTACCTTCCCTCTCTTTGTTGCCATCCGACTACACTTCTCCAGTCCGAACGACATTCCAATGTCATTGCTGTATAGCCTGGTAGTGTGGATCAGTGAATCGATGTCTCGTTCACTCTTGGCATACAGCTTGATGTCATCCATGTACAGGAGGTGGCTGACAACTGCTCCGTTCCGTAGTCGGTATCCGTAGCCAGTCTTGTTAATGATCTCACTGAGGGGGTTCAGGCCTATGCAGAACAGCAGTGGGGACAGAGCATCTCCTTGGTAGATCCCGCACTTGATGGTAACTTGTGCTATGGGCTTGGAGTTGGCCTCTAGTGTTGTACGCCACATCCCCATTGAGTTCCTGATGAAGGCTCTTAGGGTCCCATTGATCTTGTACAATTCTAGGCATTCCAGTATCCAGCTGTGGGGCATTGAGTCATAGGCCTTCTTGTAATCAATCCAGGCAGTGCACAGGTTGGTCAGTCTGGTCTTGCAGTCTCGGCTGATTGTTCTGTCTACCAGTAGCTGGTGTTTTGCACCTCTGGTATTCTTGCCAATTCCTTTCTGTGTCCCGCTCATGTATTGACCCATGTGCCTGTTCATCTTAGCCGATATGATGCCTGACAGGAGCTTCCATGTAGTACTGAGGCAGGTTATTGGTCGGTAGTTGGAGGGGACCGGTCCCTTCTTGGGGTCCTTGGGGATCAGGACCGTCCGGCCTTCAGTTAGCCATTCCGGGTGTCTCTCGTTAACTAGCAGCTGGTTCATTTGTGCTGCCAGACGCTCGTGGAGTGCAGTCAGCTTCTTCAGCCAGTAGGCGTGAACCATGTCGGGCCCTGGTGCTGTCCAACTCTTCATACTGGAGACCCTTTCTTGGATATCTGCCACTGTGATGGTTACTGGACCCTGTTCAGGGAGGTCGCTGTGGTCTGCCCTCAGATCCACTAGCCACTGAGCATTGCCGTTATGGGTTGCATCCTTCTCCCATATGCTCTTCCAGTATTGCTCCGTCTCCAGCCTTGGTGGTGCTGTTCTCTTATTGTTCCCTTGCCACTGAGAGTACACCTTTGCTGGTTCTGTGGAGAACAGCTGGTTTATTCTCCTGCCTTCTATCTCTCTGGTGTACCTCCTCAAGCGGCTGGCCAAGGCTGTGAGTCTTTGCTTGGCAGTTTCCAAGGCCTCAGGTATGGACAGCTTGCTGTATTTCTTAGGCACCTTATTTGTCGCACCTTTCTGCAACTCTGTTAGTTGGCTAACCTCCCTCCGTGCTACTTTGATCTTGCCCTCTAGCCTCCTTCTCCATGGAGGGTACTGCCCCTTGTGGCTGTTCAACTTGTAGCCAAGCATCTCACTGATCACTGCTGCCGTATTGTAGATCAGCTTGTTAGTGTCGGTAATCGTGGTTGTAGGTATTGCCCGTAGTGCTGCATTAACATCATCTAGCAGACCTTCTGAGGGTACAATTATATATATATATATATATATATATATATATATATATAATTATTATTATTATTATTTTTTTTTTATTTAAACTGTGTGGCAGGAGCAGCACCTGTTTTGTACAGCTCAGTGGCTCCTTTGAAGAAGCGTGGCAGCGCGGCCTCCAGCATCATGACAAAATCTTCCAGCTCTTCTGTTACGCCGACCAACATGTACTCATTCACCAGGTTGTACTTTGCCTGCTCCAGAGCCCACTGACTGCCCACGTTCCTACACACAAAAAAAAGAAAAAAAAAGTCATGTTTTTCTTTTCGATGTGGATATTTTCTCTTTATTCTCAGGGAGTCGCTGCTCTGCTGGATGGGAAAAAAATATCCCACACAGCTTGGAAAAACTGAGCAGAAATGGAGGGGAAGAATGATGTAAGGCCTGACACGGAGGAAGAGGAGGTGATGGAGAGAAGAGCAGCAGAGAGGAGCTGAAAGACAGACAGGATGAACGATTAGGTGAGCCGTGAGTCAGGAGAGGGTTGAGACAACAGGAGAGCGGAGCAAAAGGGAAAAAAAAAAAAAAAGCTTGGTAGTGAAAATAAAATAAGGATTGTTTAAACCTATAAAGTAAATTGTTGGCAAGGCCTTCTTAAACACATCAATCTATGACTGGCTGCACTGACCTCACCTTTTTGTCTTCACTATTTATTTAATGTTTCCAAGGGCCTTTCCATTACTTTAATATACTGCTCTCTAAATCCCAGACACTCAGACCTTCAGTCAGCAAGAGGGTAGATGGATTAGTCAGGGTGAGAGGGAAGAGTAGGGTCAGCGAGAGACTGATAAAAAAGGAAGAAAACACAATGTAGAGAGAACGGCTCAAGGCAGTGAGAGGGCTACTGGAGACCTTGAGGAGAGAGTGTAGCAAAGCAGAGAATGACTGAATGTGGTGCTCTACTGAAGAAGACTGATACATCACGTCTTTTTTAACAATTTCATCTGCATGCGCCGAGGAAAAGACAAGGTCAGTGACTTTGCTTGTTTGTGTTGTTGACAACAAACCCAGAGAAAAATATCTCACCGCTGCATTTATTCCTACCCTAACAGTGGTGTTAAATCTGAACCCAACCGAGCATATTTAACATTTGATACTGTGTAAATGCATCGAGCCAATCCTGATTTATTCTTATTTTGCTCCCAAGGAGGCAGAATTATAATGCAGTTTTTTTTTTTAAGTGCTCTTGAGCAATGGTACTCTGGGCTTTCAGAAGTTTTTCTTCAGACATCGGCTGCTTTTTCGCTCACTTTCAGTCAAGTTCTTGTACCTGACTGTTTTAGGAGGAACCGGTTTTCTTTCGGAGGCCAAGGAGCAGACCCAGGACACGCTGAAGGGATTATGTCTGTCAGCTGCCCTGGGAATGCCTTGGTGTTCCACCGGACAAGCTAGAGGATGTGGCCACGGAGAGGGAGGTCTGGGCTTTTCTGCTAAGACTGCTGCCCCGCGACCCAGAAAAGCGAAACAAGATGGATAGATGTTTTAATAGTCTGTCTTTAACCACTCTTTTATGAAAACATTAAATCTGCCCTGTCAACCAATTTCTGCAGTTGAATCCGTAGAAAATGCTGAAGATAACACAGTTAAACTGGCATAAAACAGTACTTTTGCACCAACAAGGTGATTCCCAAAAGAACTATTAGCCAAAAACTCAGCATGGTGTGCAGCGTGTCCTTAACCCCCCCAAAAACTGGACATTGGAGGATAAAAGAAATGGCAAGTTTAAAAAAAACAACCTCCCTGTGACTGATGAACAGTATCTGAAAAGTCATGTGTTTAAGAAACAGTTAAACACCCAGCACAGGCCTGACACAGGACCTGCAACATTAGTTGATCCATCCACTGATTGCCAACAGCAATAATGCTACATAAAAGCCTGACATGACTTTGGGATACTTTACTCTCTGCTGTAGTTTTTTCAGGTCTGCTACTTCTTCTTTTGTTCTCATCTTGTCTGCTTTGCTCATTTTTAAAAAATTTTTTTTTTAAAACACACAATGCACACCTCGAAGAAAACAAAACAGTGTATTGATTTATAGCTACACTATTTTATTAGGTACATAAGCTGTATCATTAAGCCTGTTCATTCCTGTTTTTGGTTGCAATATAACCAGATCTCTTCTGTCAACATGCAAATGTATAAAAAAAGGAGACACGTTTGATAATCTCAGACTCAGTGTGGTCTGAATGCGACACAGCAGGAGCAGCAGGTGTTTGAATTCTCACCAGCATTCGGAGTAGTGACCACAGAAAAAGGGAATCTGGAGCCAGAGCTTCTCGGGAGCGCAGTCCGAGCCACCAGCTGATACACATTCATCGAACGTCTGAAACACAGAACATGAAAAACACCAAGAAAGCAGACGAAAAGATAAGTGTTCCTTCATATTAGACCTTCATATCCCTTAATGCACTGTGAAACAAAAGAAAGACGACAACATTCCGAAGTAGCTTTATGCACAAATATAATCCTGAAGCTACACGGAGCCTTTAAAAGGTACTTTAAGTGGTTATTTTCCACAGTTTAGTCAGAACTTCAATTCTCCAGTAATTTTTTCTTCTAGTTCAAAAGAAAAAACAAAACACACATTTGGGAGAAATGAAAGAGAGGGAATTTTGTTTTAACTGGAATTACCACCTCACAGTGGTATGCTAGTTAAGTAGCTGGTAACAACCCAGTCTGGTGACATTTTATGTCACCACTTCATCGGATTTTCCTGTTAGAGGCATTTGTGTGAAATTTAGCGATAATTAAACTGCGAATTCTCGACTTTGGTGAGGTGACACTGATCTTGACTACTAACTTTTAATGAGCTCATCCTTGAGTCCAAATGAACATTTGTGCCAGATGTAATTAGATTGTTTTTGCTAGCATTCCTGATGTTTTTCCATTTATAACCACGGGATTCAACCACGGACACCCCAAAACCACTCAATGCCTTGATGACTGTCGGCAGCACAGAGGCCTCGAAATGCTGAGCTCTGGAAGATAAACGCTTGGTTTGATCACTCAAGCCAAATATTAAGTGAGATTTCATCCACAGATCCCTGTTATTTAAATGAAAATGAATCCATTCTTTAAATAAAAGAATAAAGCTGTTTTACCTTCTTGTCTCCTTGTTTTCTGCGTCTCAAGCCGGGCCTGTAGTCGTCCCCGAAACGTAAAAAGTAATAATAGGACACCAGCCTTTCAATTGGGTCCCTAATCACATTTATGTAGATGGGCTTCTTCTTCACCCCGAACCTGAGGAGAATTACTCGTTTCAGAAAGCTCACCAGGAATGAAATCAAAATGCATGAAACAGAATTTTTGTTTTTATGCAATTTTGTTTTCTTAAACATTCAAATGGCTACAATTTGCTTTTCACTCTGAGAGTGAACAGCTTTAAGTGACCACAAGGTGGAGTCAGCTGATCAAAGCCACAGCAGGGTGGATTAACTGGTTACAGGGCTGTGGAGAAAAAAAAAAAACAACACTATGTGAAATGAAGGCTTCTTTACTTGGTGAAATCCAGGAAGGAGACGTGTCCGTGGTAGAAAGCCGGCTTCATTTCCCTCCATTCAGTCACATTCTTTACAAACCGCACCTGAACAAACCAAAATCAACATATCACAATAATGACCTCCGTAGCAGACAAAGATGATCAGGTGTAGGAAGATGGAGGAAACGCAGGTCCCCTGACCTGGTCCTGGAGGGACATGACCGGGTTGTTCTTGGTGGTGTTGATGTGCAGGACGTGGTAGTGGTTCTTCCCGCACAGGTCGTAGGCGATGTTGGTGAAGGAAGTGCTGGCTGTCTTGGGCACCCGGTTGTAGATGATGACCACGTCATCCTCGCTGTCGGACAGCGCTGCGGCTGAGTCCCGCTCCCGCAGGCTGTCTTGCGTGTGCCTCTGCTCGATCTCTCGTACCTCGTGTCTGGCGATGGCTCGTTCTGGGGAGACGAACGGAAATTAGAAAAAGGCGAGTTCAAGATGCAGAAGTTAGATTTTTTTTTTTTAAATGAGAGTTGCCTGAAAGGAAAGATTAAAAAAGTCCTTCGGTGAGTTACTGATTACTCAAGCTCCAGGTGAAGCTATTCTCAAGCTGAACTTGACCTTTGACCTCCCTGTGAAGCAGAATAACAGCAGGAACTTTTCCGTGAAAAAGGTCCAGCTCATTTGTTAAACTACTGATCGATTTAAGAGAAAAATAAGAAGACCACATGCTCCAGTTTGATTTCAGAGCATCCCAAATCCTCAAAGCTTTGTGTTTTTTTCTTACTTACAACTATGATCCAACACTCACTGTACTTGATATGCATGCTACAAATATAGTCTTTGATTCAAATCTGATCCACTTACACCTTAAAATATCGTGTTTCCTTGTCAGAAGCGTCAGCGCTGTGTGAGAGACTAAACTGTAACTTCATTAAAAATGGATTTTCATTTCACCATCTGTCGGGAGAGCTTCAAGATCTTTCCCTGCTTCACGCCGAGGATCAAGAGTAATGTCAAACAGGAATATTAGGTAATCATTTTGTGAGCAGCCCATTTCACACTGTGGTACTGCTTCTCTTGTTCGCTAATCAGATTCATCTTTAATATCAGTCCTCTACCTTTACTTTCACTCTCCTCATTTAACTGCAGAGTGGACTGTGTGTTTGCTCATATTTTAGATCAAATAAATGTACCTTCATTTGGACTAGCATGGAGAACAGGCTCAGGGTAATGGCAAATGATTCTTCTGAGAAAGGTGTCACATAAAGGGGAGTGGGAAAGGGAACAGTAAGAGGTGGTTCAGGGTTAGAGGTTGGCAGTTATTTTGTGGCTAACTGGATATTTGCAGGACATCAATGTAGCTTAAATGAGAAGGGTGGAGGGTTTTTTGTGAGGCGTGGGGGGGCTGTTTCCACCTAAACACTGCACGAAGCTGCAGAAAAGCCAGACCCCAGTAGCTCGGTGTGAATAGATTGAACACAAAGAAGGCCTGGCCTTTGTCGTCCTTGGGCTTTTCTTTATCTGAATTCGCCTCAGATTGACGGGTGTTGACAAAGCCTCAGAGTGCTCTGCAGGAAGCATGGAGAGAGAAGAAGGGTGTTTGTACGAGGAGGGGAGGCAGCACAACACTGGAGAACCTAATACCCGTGGGAGCTCCCAGCGGAGCCACTAGGCTCCTAAAAACCTTTCCTAATGCCATGCCTGGCAACTGAGACACAGTTACAGCTTGGACCTGGCCTGGACGTCTTTCCAGGCTGGCATCTGGCACCAAAAGGCCAATTAAGATGTCATCTGCGATTCCGGCAGCCTCCCCTTCATCTGTGTGAATGCGAACATACTCTCAGCCCCTGCTCTTACACCTTCCCGAGCAGCTGTTAATGTTCCACTCATGAAAGCGAGATCTGGTTTCTGACGGTGCCTCGTCGTTTCCGCATGCTCACAACTGGACTGATGGCGTGGAGACGTGCCAGGTGGCTGTAATGGCTGAAGGCTGTCAGCGTGCAGAACAGCTGTAATGGAGATGCTCATTCGCATGTCCGTCCAAAGAGCGCCTTGGCCAACAACAACAGAAATAACAGTTGCTATGTTGAAACTTTCCCAACGTGGGATCAAGTGTCGTTTTTGGATTATTTTTAAAATGGAGTACTGCGACTGCAGAGAGAGAATGGCAAAGACAAAAGAAGAGTTTTACGGGTGTGCAGTGCCAGGTGTCTTAAGGACACACTCTTTATTCTCAAAGGTTTTGACAGAGAGTTGACTCATATGAATGATGGGAACCTTAATATAATGGTTATTCCAAATATTATCTTACATTAGGGCTGTTCGATATAACGATATATATCGGATGACGATATAAAAACGTCTATCGTTTCATTTTACGCTATTGTTTGTTTCGTGGTGTCGCAAAATAAACTGTTTACTGTAATATTTTTTTCATCGTTTTGATGGTCACTGTAGTGGCTATATTAATTTCTTAAAGTTCTCTTTTTCTCTTATATTTAATATAACCACACTACGGACGGACACCGCCTGTTTTTATGCGTTGTGGTTAGCAGCAACGATGGGAAAACCATCTCGTGTCCGCTTGTTTATGTTCCACATAAACCTTTCACAATAAAGCTCAAGATCCTGTTGAGACTTTTCAAAATAAACCGAATCACGTGAAAGAAGTAAAAAAAGAGCCGTCAGGTGCTAAAAAAATAAACCTTAGGCTCAAACGTTAGAACAGGCTTTTCCCCGCAGCACGCCGTGTAATAAATACTCACAAAGAAAACGGCGGGCATTACAACTTATGTCTAAAAATGTCTAGTTTCATGCATCTGTTAAAACACTCGACTCCAGCTACATGACGCGCAGCTGGAAACACTTCCCGCAAGTCGAGCTGCCCGAGATTCACAGAATTCACAGAAAATGTTACATTTTAGTGATTTATATCGTTATCAGGACGATAGAATTCTTATATCGGGATATGAGATTTTGTTCATATCGCACAGCGCTATATTACATCTTAGTTATTTTTCCTATACTTCCCACAATGAGGTCTATATAATTTTGGACAATGACATACTTTTTGTTATTTAAGGGCTGGCAACCACCGACCACAAGGGAAAAAGAAATAATCCCTGACTGGTTGCAAGTGGATGAAAGAGGTAGTCACCGTGAAATTGATGACCCATTGGCAACCACCTGCTTCTAGGGAAAAATGTGCATTCTGCCTCCAGCTGGCAAGTGGTTGCTGGAGGTTGCTGGCAGTTGGTGGTGTAAAAGCTGTCACAAAGAAGTATTCGGTGCTGCGACTATTTGGATCACTAACAGGTTGCTGAGGTCGCCAGGATTTTTTTATGGAAGATGCCGACTTGTCTCCAAACACTTGCAAACTAATTACACGATGGCAGTCAAACTCTGCAAACTTAAAACGTGGACATTTTGAACCTTTTGAAATGTGTCGGTTGCTGTGCAAAGCATAACTTTTATTTTGAAGGTGAATGTTCTCCGTTTCTGGTTCGTGTCACTGAGAGAATCACCTTGTAATTACTTTTAACCTGCAAGGGTTTTTTTTAGACCTGTGTGACCGAGGCCTATATGGACAAAAACAAACAAACAAAATGAAAAAAAGCATAATCACTCTCAAGTTTTATGACAAATATAGACACATGTAATTCCTCAATGGTTAATCTAATATTTTCATTAAACCTGAGAGCTTGCACTTTAGCTCGTGCTCATTATATTTCTGTATTTTCAGTACTGTTTGGAAAATAGCTAAAACAATAAAATAACCTGTTTTGATAGATGGGGTCACATGACTGTTGGGGTTTTCTCTCTGATATTGTAGGGTCTTTGCTTTACAATATAAAGTTCCATAAAACTGGCAATTCATGAATCAAAATTAATTAACCTGTAAATTTGTGTTCGATTTGTGCTATTCTTACTGATTATTCAGAAAACGTTCATCATCTGAACTTAAAAGCAGCTTTAATCCACATATCTACCTCACTTCTCACATGCCAAATATATTATGAATGAAAACGTGTTTCCAGTGCTTACAGCTTAAAGAAAGAAAAAGAAACATCTGAAATATTCAACAGCAACTTTTTCCAGTGCTCCAGTTACTCTAAATAATCCACAGGCCTCATGGTTAAAATACAAACACAAATAAATGGAGGTAACTGTTAAAATGTGTTCCCACAGGCTTCAGCTCTGTCCGCCTCGAACCGCAGACATCAGAGAGAGAAGAGAAAGAAAGAGAAGAGCGTGCAATTTGCTTTGCCGTGGAATAAACACACTAATGGAAGAGTATGTGCAGCTTCAGCTTGCAGGGAAGTCTTTCAGTGTCTTGCTTTTAAAACTGAAGGATAGAATAGTGAGAAAACACCGGGGGCTACCGTGTCCCTAACTACAGTGTCTTGAACTATGTGAAGGGGCTGTGAGCCACTTGTTAAAGACACGGCGTTTTGTGCCAAATTTCCAACAGTTAACAAGGAGGCGAAGGGGACACGGAGAGGGCTTCTTGGGCTTTGTAGTAGACGCCCTATTCATTGCAAGATTGAACACACTTGGCGCAAACCTCCATATCAGAGGGCGCCCCACACACAAACTTAAGCTTAGCGCTCCCTTCTGAGGTCATTTAATTAGAGAACAAAAGCCTGAATTACTATGGCCACACAGCAGGCCTCTTTTCATTCCACATTTCCGTCGATTTCCTCCCCTCAAGCCGACTATGTGGATTAAAAGCTAATTATGAACCGTGACGCCAACACGGGTCTTAAACATTGTGACAACTACAAGCCTATTACTCTGAGCTTCATTCAAAGTCAGAGACAGGAGGAAGACAGAGTGCTGGTAGCTGAACATATTTACTAAAGCAATTTAACGCCGATTAGACCCAGGCATTTGAAATCATCATTCATATTCGCCGCCAGATCTGCAGAATGTGACAGGCCGTCATGTATTATTGCTATCACGTCAGATCTGATGGGATAATAAAAGTGGGGGAGAGAAGATGATCCGTTCTCCAAGCAGCTCATAAATTTACCGTCGCTCCGTTACGCCAGTTGGAGCTCTCTGCCTCTTCCCCTGAGAAGTTTAGCCCCTCGAACCGAAGCCTTGAGCTAGGTGGGTAATAGAGATCGGCTATCAGCGGCAGACTGAGGTCTATGGGCTTGTATGGTTCTGCTTGGATGCCGCTGGATTGCAAAATCAATGAAGGATGACAGGCAGGAGATCTAGGTTGCTGCTGTATATATAAAAAAATTGAGTTAGTCTACTGCTGCTGTTTCTCCTCGTCCCCCTCTATATAGACTTGGATGCATGCTACTGTTTTGCAGTGCCAGGTTTCCAGGGGGACAGTTATGTCACCACTGCAGCACTCACGAACATTTGGATAAATTGTGCACTTCTGAATTTCTAATATAATTCAGCCTTTGGACACATTTAGCAGAGGGTGGATTATCAGAGGAAAAAGGAGTAAAGTCAGACCGACAGGGAGAGATTCAGGGATGACCAAACGGAGCAGAACCTGCATTGGCACTGTTAGTTAAGCGATGACAAGGAAAATGAAACATGCTGTGAGAGGAATCTGTTGGTGCAGCTTTTCAGCGCTGCTGGCAGCCGCAGAGAACCGAACACAGAGACAGATAAACAAGGCCGCTTGCACTAAGTGGCTGTGAAGGTGTTGGGTGCATTCAAACGAGATCAGAATGACAGACAGGAACAGAGACGTGCAAAACCCACGCACACTGCAGCGCATTATAAAAAAAAGGAGAAAAAAAAAAAGCAACCTTCCTTTAAACTTTAAAACCACACATGAAAACTTTTATTTAATTGCACATTACTTCAGTGGGAAAGAAACCAAAACAAAAACAGAGAAGTCTCCAGCAGACTGAAGTGCTAAGGAAATGGGGGTAATTGCTAACGCCGTGGAACTTTTTCTCCGCTAGATTTGACACATAAGTGCAACATTGACGCTCAAAGAAAGGTTTCATTCACTCGTCGCTTCTCCGCAGTAGCGTACAGCTGGGGGAGACAGAAGGAGGCGGGGGCTTTGTGGAGAAGGAGGGAGGCCAGGACGAACCAGGTCTGAGATGGAGACAGACAAAAATGTGGCCAAAGAATCTGCTCACTGTTTATTATGAGGCAGAGCTGGAGTAGCAGGGATGCCACCAGCCTTTGGTCTCCTCAGCATTATTAGATAAAAGAACCGATATTATCCCAATGAGCTGGTGGAGCCCAACTAGAGGTAAAAGAAAAACGACTTGGATTTCCATTTTCCATGTGGCCAGATACATGATTTTATTTCTGATTGCTAAGATGTATCTGCTGGCTGACAACCTGTCAGTGGTGTGTGAACAGAATAATGAAGGCACTATAATAAATTAACAAGTAGCTTTTATGAGACAGAGCACTAACAGAGTTTCCCAAAGTGTGGGGAGCAGAGCCATTGCAGGGGCATGAAAATAAAAAAAAATGTTTACAAATATTCTTGTAAAACAAAGCGGGGCCTAGCAAAAAGAAGTTTGGGAA
The DNA here is from genome assembly GCF_963969265.1 of Rhamphochromis sp. 'chilingali'. Lineage (NCBI taxonomy): Eukaryota > Metazoa > Chordata > Actinopteri > Cichliformes > Cichlidae > Rhamphochromis > Rhamphochromis sp. 'chilingali'. Next base: position 11,900,868 of record NC_137943.1, on the reverse strand, counting down.
CCACTGGATTAGCTAATTGTGATTGCAAACTGGCAAAAACTGCAGTTCCTCGACTGGCCACATGAGGAACTGCATGGGACCGACTTGAAGCGAGTCGGTCCCTGCAGAAACTAAAATGTTTACATCCTTGAGCAAATAACGGGTTTGCTCTTCAACTCTTACTTTTCCATTACAATTTATATAAGAGGAGTGCTCTAAGTGACAGCTAGGTGTAATTTATGTGTTAGCACTAATTAGCAGCTACAGCAGTGTGAAAAACTAAGTACACCTTTACTACTTCCATAGAAATTAAGGCGATAAATTGCAGATCTGTTCTTTTAATCCAGTGCACTTGATTAAGTGTGAGCATCTCTATAAAAGCAGGCGTGGAGCATTCAGGAGGGTTAAGAAAACACCATAATCTTCCGAGGTGTGAACATCCCAGCAAATTTAGACCATGCAATGTTCAGAGAAACTAAAAAAATGAAGACCTAGATTTCAGACTCTACAGGTCTGTTAACATGTTACAAATTAAAATTCACGACAGTACGATTAGAAGAAAAAAAAATGACTGAACTAATTTAAAGTTTGTTTGGAAAGATTTCCAGGAATAGCCTTTTCCCTCTTACAAAGTATCATCTGACCAAACCTGAAGACTTCTGGAACGATGTCCTCTGTAGTCATATCTAGAGTCAAATCTCAATCATCTGTGTGACAGCTAAAGCTTGGCACAAACTGGCTCATACGACAGGACAATTAAGCCATGCACAGCAACAAATCAACAACAGAAAATCAAGCTGCTGCAAAGGTCCGGTGAAAGTCTAGACCTTAACTGAAATGCTGTGGTGCAAACCTCAATGAACTGAAGCAACGTTATAAAGACGAGTAGGGCGAAACAAGAGTCGCACAGTAAACGGTAACTTTAAATTTTTGTTGCAGAAATTGTATTTAGTCCAAGCTTAAAACTTGCTAAAGCAGCAGCTTGCTAATGGCAGAACATTAACCACAGGATAGCTGCATGGTAGCTAATCTATACATCTACAGTCCCAGTATGAGCGATGATTTACTGGTATGTGTTTAGCCAGGAGAATTCAAGTCAACATTTGAGGGGATGTCAGTGACAGCAGCAGCACAGAAACACACAAAAATTTATTGTCTACAAGAAGATGTAATGAGCCTCTGTTTGGTCTGTTGTCTAGATTGATCGTAAAAGGAGGGGAAGTTTGATTAAGAATGCTTTAAATGATGGCGAACAATGCATCAAAGTCAGATTTTAATATAAGTAACAGGAAGGCTCCACTATTTCAAACCAGCCAGGGAGGTGACGTGTGAAAATAAAACGTCTGGCTACACTGCAGATCCTAATAAATAACAAGTTTCACAGTGACGCGATATTTCCCGCCCAGGACCTGGCACTGCTGCTTTGCGAGGCTCTATAAATGCTCACCAAAGAGAGTTTCTCTGTTTAATTGTTTGTTCTGCTTTTACTAGAAGGTGCAGAGACGCACTGTTAAGGTCAGATTTCCACCTATAACGACCCGAGGGCGATGGAAGCGCCCTCTCTGCTGCTTCTGCGTCGGCTCTGGAATTGAATTAATCAAAAACAGTCCACGTAAAGGTCACGTATCCTCCTGTAAAGCTTCAAAACGACATTTTTTCCCCGCTTCCCAACAAAAGTAGCTGAAAACAAGGGTATCTCTGTCATGAAAATACCCACAATGCATCCCTCAGATGGGGAGACGACAACAAAACGCACCCTTGTCAGCGCAGACAGTGGTTAGGTGGTATGGGTCTCGAGTCCACAATTACTCCATTGAATGTCATTTAGGAGGAAGACGTTCAGACTACAAACTACAAAAGTGCCCTTTTTTTGGCAGAAAATGCTTTGAAAGTGTCGGCTTTAACTGGGGAGTTGAAATACAGATGATGATGATGATGAAGAAGCAGGATCAAATTCAAATAGTACACCGAGTCAGCCCCAAACACATGCGGGCCATTTTTATCTTCTAGTCTAAATGCGAAACATGTCTCCACACTAATGATAACAATCCAGGATAGATGGAGGTGATAATCATCATGGTTCAACCTGCCATTTCCCACCCTAATATGTCTTTGGCGCGATCGAAGCCAGTAGTGCTGTCTGACAGGTGAGCCAATAATGTCTGGGAAAAACCGAAAGAGTAAAGGCGGCCACGTTCTGTCTGCTTCATCAGAAAACAACCAGTCAGATGAGATTATGGAGCAATTTACACAGATGGCAGATCCCATCATTCCCCTGCCTTGTTAAGTAAAGGCGGGTCTGACAGGTTGCAAAGGAGTGGGGTGGCACAGATTGTCAGTGACTAAGCAGTGGGAATTAGCCAACATTTTCAGAGGCAGCTGCGCTTCAAAGGGAAGGAGAATAATATGTGGGTAACTCGTGTGTTGTCGAGAGGATGAGCCAGTAAATGCATTTGCTAAAAGGAGAAAAAAAAACCCACGGCAGGAAGGTCTCTGTCACTGCTAAATGCTTCCTCCACTCAAAGGCTCACAAACGCTGCAGTCAAATCTGTGCAGAAACCTGAAGCGGCTGAATGCATATAGATTTGCAGTCTTCCTCAGAGCAGTTGTATCTTGATATAACAACGATGTTTGTATAACAGTGCAGATCTGGTTGCAAGCACAACTCAGATATCCTGTGTTGACTGTGCTTCTGCGCCTCTTCGCCCCGTAACACGTAATTAATAATGCATGTATGGGAGTCCGGGGAAAACTCCACACTCTATTAGATGGAGCTGACAACAGCTATTCATAGGTTTAATAATGATAAGTGGGTGGGACAGGTGAACATTTATGTTTGTCTTCTTCTTTCATCTCTTCACGTAAAGCATCTGCAGGCCAAGGATGAAGAACCGAGTTCACCATCAGGAGATCAGGTCCCACTCCGCTCTTCAGCTGCAGGTCTAAACTCAGGATTTTCAGTCAGCATTGAGTCTCTGTTTTCTATTTCCAGTTTGAAGTCTATAAACCTCACCGTGTTGGATCGATATGAAACTTTCCGCTGTGTGTAAGGTCGTCCGAGGATATAAATACACATGGCTTCTCAAGATGCTGATAAAATAATCCTGCCCATTTTTCGGGTCTGTCAGAGTTTGGATTGCTCAATAAAATCTTTCGCTCGACAAAACCATAAGCCAGATGGCAGAAACTCGCAATGGACATAAAAGAATAAAAAGTCATTGATCCTTTTGATCAACGTCACCAATTCTTATACAATGTACACATCTGAAAACATCTTTCCAAAGAAAACGTCTTTCCCCAGGTGTAAAAGCATAAAAATGGATTTTCAGGTTAGCAGATGTGCAAACATTCTGATTTTAATGATGTTTTTGTGTAAAGACTGCAAATGAGGTGAGCTGAAAGAAGCCAGGCTTTCTTTGTGTTGACTGGCTTGACAAAACCTAAAAACCTAGTCGGAGAGAATGAGGATCACGACGATGGTTATTAGCTTTCTCCGTTAACTCGGGCTTTCTGCTTCAGTCTCCGTGCTTCAGGCTGCATAAGAAGGAACCATTTGAAGCTCTTCTTCTTCACAAAACAGATCAATTGAGTGCTGACTACTCCAATCAGAGACCTTACCAGGGGAATGGGTGATCGAGATCTATGCAGAATATTACAGTGTAACAGTAAAATGCAACACTGGTGCTGCAAAAAAGGTGAAAGAGAGTAATGCTGCAGATTAGTCCTGAATTCATGAACATTGCAAGCTCAACCAGTTAGATAAATATAAATTCTTGAGTTAATTAATTCATTTATTTTTACTGCTAGGCGCTGTAGTTTATTTCTAGCTCTGAAACTTTTATCTGTATGCATGCAAATGTTAAATGTCACTCAGTGTGTTCAGATATGACTAATAAAGAAGATGTAAAAAAAAAAACCAAAAAAAAAACCAAAAAAACCCCCAAACAATAAGAACTGTTGCTTTAGTTTGTCACCAGATCAAAGTAAAATTAAGTTTACTGATTAATAATTACCCTACAAAGATAACTTATAAATTTGGAAATCAAAGCTGTAGATCAGGTCAAAACATTAAAACAAAAATCATTTAAGTATTTTCTGCATCTCCAGCTGAATGACTGCGAATCCTCTGATAAAGCAAACCACAGTTTGCACTGCAGTAACTTCAGTCAGCGGTACCAATAACATCAACAAGTGGTCTATATAAACTGGAATTCCTCAGCAGAGAACGTATATCACACTTGATGCACACTGAGAGTCAATTTTAAACTCAGACTCTGAACGTAGCCTGAACCTATATGTTACCATGACGATCTAACTCCTTTAGCGACTCAGACTTTAAGCTAACGCGCTAATGCCCACCCCTGTAACCCGCTACCCATTTCTGCTAGTTACAACTAGTGCAACACCTGTGTCCTTGGTTAAACCGTCTATGGCCGTGATGCATTGTGGGTAAACTAGGTGAAAATCAACAGTGTGGAAATTAGAGTATCTGAGATGGCCACATGAGGCCAGCTCCAAAAGAAAGTCAATCCTCACAGAGCACCAAAATTACCCAACATCACAGCAGGAATAAACATGTTTACAGTCGGGTACAATAATGGTTTTGGTTTCTCTGAGTCGTTTTCTCATTTGTGCAAATCTGTAGGTTCTGTGGGTGGGACTGGGATATTTAACTCCCCAGTCTGAACTGGACAAACGCTTAAAATTTACATCACCATGGACACAGCAAAGTGTAGTCAGTGAACTGGACCTTTCAGCAGCATTTGCGATGTTGGCGTCTTCTGGACCGTTTTTACTTAAATCAGATATCAAATAAAATAAGAAGGTTAATTATGCTGACAGGTCGTCCAAGAAGTCTGTGCTCAGTTTTCAGCGAGAGTAAGCAGCTGAGCCAGCACTTCACCCTGTCATTCATGCAAAAGTCAAAAATGAAACTAGACTGTAAAATGGGAGCTTCCCAACCAACGAGACCAGCTTCCTTCTAAAACCTATGATGCAGAATTCATATAAAAGAAATAAACAGCTTTAGGTCTGCTAGGGTTACTCTTGGTTCAGCCTCTCAGGCCACTTGGATGCATTTATAGTCTGATTTACTGATTAAAAAAGGAACAACACACTAGGGCAGAGTGTTAAAATCCCTTTAATGCTGTTTTCAGTGAGGGTTTCACAGGGCTGCATTCCTATTTTATTTAGGCCGCATTAGAATACCAGTTTAATGATGGTATTTGAGAGCAAAATGCAAAAATATGTAAATGGAACCCGAATGAATTAACAAGCGACTGTGGGTGGCATCCGTAATAAGTGTAAACGTTAATATAGCATCAGGCTTTTGAAGCTCGTGCACATTTTAACCATGTTGTTCACGATTTGAGGCAGCTGTGGTGGCTGGTGGTGTAAAAGCACTGAGTGCTCAGTGAGGGTAGACGAGGGCTGTATAAACAGTAATCCATTTAATTTACATTTTTAAAAACAGTGCAAGGGGAAGGGATTGTCACGTGGGAGCCCCGTGACCTCTGAAGAGGCAACAGGCTGTTGGTTGTTTGGTCACAACAGTCACTTTCCCACACCGTGCTTGTAATCAGCACAGATTAAAGGTTAAACCCTTTTTATTTATTTGCTTACGTGTTGCTGTCAAGGTTACGCGCAGCTCTGAAGAGAGAGAGGAATATCAAAGTTTTAACTTTTGCTGCTTGAAAGCCTTGAAGAGCAACTCTTGAAGGTATTTTTCTGAACTGAGCGGTTTCTGCGTCGAGAACAAAATGACTGGGTCAGTGAGGTGGCCTCTGTGCAGCTATCATCAAACTGCATCTTTATTGATATACACTTAGGTGTCAAAACACGCCATGGAGGCTGCAAATGAGGTCGTAAAATGATGTCTTTATGGAGGGAAACGGTTAACATTTGGCAGCACGGTGGCTCAGTGGTGCAGGCCCTTCATGTCCTTCATGTTCTCGCGTCTCCTCAAGACTGTACTCTAACCTTTAAACAACCCTTCGAACTACTCCATACCCAGCTGGACTCCTTTTACCCAAGTAAGTCAGCTAAGATGCTGCAAGTGTGGCATGAAGGAGATTTGGGAGTTGTTTGGGGGAAGTGTTGAAATGCCTAGTAATGTCTACACTAAAGAAGCTGCACTGATCTGCTCCTGTAAATAAATTTAAAAAAAAAGAAAAAAGAAGGGGGAATGAAAGGACACTTGACCTGCACAACAGGCCCTTTATTACTCGATCCAGGCAATGCTCACATGTAGCATTGAATCAATCGTGTCAAGCCGGCATCCAGTCTGTTTGATAAGGTCACAATTAGCAGGAATCGAATCCGGTGCACTGCTTTAGCACATTAGTATTGGTCAGGAGGAGCAGGGCGCACAGAGACACTACGCTAACGAGAAAAAACAAAAATGCTCGATCAATCAATCTGGTGCGTGGCGTTCACTGCCTGAGCAGACGTTGATGAAAAACAGAAAGGGACGCAGACACACGAATCTACTTATCCTCCGAGTGTCGGACCTGTGCGTCCAGCAGCCCAGATACTTCATTAGTAAGTGTTGCGCACGCACAAACACACATCTCAACCCAGGTGTTTGTACTTATTTGTATTCTGCCTAAAAAAACCCAACCAACCAAAACTTTCTAGCTGAATGTCAGGCGCTCCATCACTGACAGGAAGAAGGGGAAAAGTGCAAAAAAAAAGGGAAATAAAGAAATGGATGAGAAGAAGCCTGATTGGAAACCGCGTGGTGGCATGAAATTAGCAGCTCTTCCCCGAGGACGCGCGGTGCTGGACATGTCACAGGTGAACGCGCTGAACGGCTTTGAGCCCACTCTGCGACAATTAGAAGCAAAGATGAACCGGAGGCTGAGGAAGAACAAGGGCAGCGCTGCTCAGCCTTTCTTCCTCCTACATCCCTCTGTGCTCTGATGAAATTGGTTGTAAAAATGCTGCAGGCTTGCTTTCTTCATTCCCCCCCCCCCCCGCTCCGTAGAGGCTTACGATTTCCACCAGCCATGGCTTTAAATATTTTTGTGTGACAATGAAAATTAAATCATCTCTTGCGTTTCACCCCCCTCCACCTCACTTCCTCTTCCTTTGATGGCGCCTTATTTTCCAAATCCGGCAGCAGATATTCTCATTTCATGCGCTCGTCCAGTGGGGTTCGTAAAACACAAGAGGGATTTGAATATCACAAAAGGGGCTCAGCGAGCAAATGAAGAAGTTGTTTACAAGTATTGATCCAGAAAGAGCTGGATGAGAGCAGTGCCATTATAAGTCATTATCACGGCGGGGTTTTATTAGCCCCTTGCTGTTTCTCCTGTCAGGAGGAGGAGAAAAATGAAGCCCCGCTAAAGGAGAAGCAAGGAAACTGACACCTGCTGTCACGTGTTTACAACCACAGGCTCCGTTGTCTGTCAGAAGCGCACAGGATTAACTAAGTACGCCTCCGGTTTTTACGCCTCCGGTGTAAATTTGTTCATGTAGCATTTAATATCATTAAAAAAAAATAATAATAAAAAAAAAAAAAAAAGTAGAGCGACGAGTAAAGGCCAGATTATTTCTGAGATCAGCAGGAGGAAAAGTCACATTAGTACATGTTAGCATGTTAGGGATGTCAGCGTAATTACAGGTGAACAGAAAAAGTTAATGGAAAAGGAGGCAAAGCTCCAAGAAAAATCTCAATATTTCCATGTTGTAAATGTAGTGGGACAAACCTATTCATTGAGATTAAAGTGACAAAGGGGAAAATTGTATATAAACAGATTTTAAAGACAGAGGTACCAGCGAATGTAAACAATGTAGATGTATTTTATTTTATTGAGGAGCTGCAACAGAGTGAAGCCAGGCTGCTTCTGACTAACAAGAATCTGTGTTTATATTTCGGAAAAGTCCCAAAACATGACGTCATCTCAATCGGCATATCCATTAGAGCCCGACTGATTTATTAGTGAACCAATATTATCGACCGATATTAGCTAACTATGTTCATCAAAGAAGAAACCCAAGAAACACCCTTCAGGCATGTTATGGGTGTTGATGTTGCAAAGTTTGGCCACCAGAGGGCACCTTTCCGCTCCAAGCCTGAGTTAATTAATTAAAATCATGCGATAATGATCTAAGGCAGCGGTCCCCAACCCCCGGGCCTCGGACCGGTACCGGTCCGTGAGTCGTTTGGTACCAGGCCACGAGAGTTGAGGCTCAGGTGTGAAATGTATAGTTTTTCAGGGTTTTTATCGGTTGTCAGCGTTATTTTGTTATCCTTTTTATCGTTTACTCGGTTGTCCTGGGTCTTTTCAATAAATCTTCTTTTTTTCGGTACCGGTACTACTTTTATTTTGTATTTATCCGCGACACCTTAAAGGCCGTTCTGTGAAAATATTGTCGGGCATAAACCGGTCTGTGGTGAAAAAAGGTTGGGCACCGCTGATCTAAGGTATGTGTGTACGACTCCTATGTTAATCAATCTGGATGAAACTTTCTTTGTTAACTGCCTCGGTTTTAGGATGAACAATATCTATAACTATAACCGGATACTTACTAATTATATCAGCAAATATCATTATTGTCATGATCCGGAGTCTGCGACTCCGTGTTTGTTTAGTTTATTAGTATTCTGTGGTTTTGGTTACCTTGGGTGTTTATACTCTTCTGTTTCATGGTTCATGTTCCTATGTTCTGTGTCCCCCAGTCTGTGTTAAGTTGGTGTGTTATGTCATTGCGTGTATGTGTTTCCTGTTTTATTGTGAAGGTCTGCGTCTTATGTGAGTGTTTCAGTTTGTCTCCCTACTCTCGTCACGTGATCACTCCCAGCTGTGTTCCCACCTGTATGTAATCTCCCTGTGTTCTCTGAGTGTATTTAAGTTGTGTCTTCTGTCATAGTAATTGCTGGTTCGTCTGTGTTGTTTCCCCTCGGTCTCCCTGCGTCTTCCCGTATGTATTTCTCCGGACCTCCCTGCATCCTCGTTTCTGGTTTGTCTTATTAGTTTACCCAGTTTAGGTTTCCAGTTTCATGTTTTGTCGCCACCGTTGTTTGTACTTACCCACCTCTGTGAATAAACACTCACCTGCACCAGAGCTGCCGCCTTTTGGTCCCTTTCTACAATTCCACACGGCTTGCCCCGGCAATCCGTGACAGTTATTGGTCTTAAAAGTGCCATATCAGTCAGATAAGGTGACTATGAGCTAAAGTACCAACTATTTTCTTGACACTGTCTGATTTACTTACTTAATAAAATAAAAACTGTTTATTTCAAGCTTTTTTTTGTCAAATCATGATTTTTCTTTTACTAAATTTATACATTTCACCTTAAATGGCCTTAAACACGTCGTTATACATCATCTCTCTGAGTCAGTGTTCACTTCCATTTTAATTAAATAATATCTCAGCAGCTGTCAGTCACACCTCCCGTCGTCAAAATGAGCTTGGCCGATATAACATAACCGGCAGGCTTTCCGCGTCGCGTGATGTTCAAAGCCAATTTTATCACGTTGAGTGAGCTGACACCTTCCCCCGGCAGTGACGCCGGAAAATATGAAGACAGTGAGGAGGGAAGAGCCTGAGAGGAGGTAGGAAGGGAGTACTGGGGACGGGCCAGCCGAGCGGTAGTAGAGTGGGTTGCTCTTCTAGAACAGCTTCCAATTACATCCAGGGTGTGAAACCGTCCATAACACCCCGATTAGCCTGTCTGTCATCCTGCTCCGGCAGCAAAGGCAGAGCCGGCTCCGGTTGCTGCTGCGTGCTCCACTTTGCAGGAACACATTTCCTGTCGCACAAAGTGCACGCCAGGGGCCATAAATCCTCGGCCTCAATCAGAGCCTGCTTCTAACAATACAGCAAAGAGCCCAGTATGACCATTAATACACTCTGCCTCCCAGTCTCCCATAACAAATCCATCCCTGACACCTATGCCCATCCCTTCAGCGGGCTCCTCTCCATTAGCTGCTCAAATGGCACGTATCAGAGAGTGACTGAGCTGGCAGGTCCGGGCAATAGGCGCTACCGGCTGCTTGGTAGCAGATGCCAAGGTGCAGAGTGAAAGGAAATGACTTATGCACCCTCCCCCCTTTAAACTAAAAACAGAGATGCAGGGTGTCAGGGAGAGTTCAAAGGGAATCTCAGCGGCATAGCCAAAGAAAAGACGAGAAGAGATGAAGGGAAGCTGGAACTGACACGTTCAAGGAGGTTCAGGTTTAAACGGGTCTAGTTGAGCGCTGCCAACGCGTCACCAATTAACTTTAGAAAGGAAGCCACTGTTTGGTGTCGAGTGATTCACAGACACCGGCTGACATCCTCTTGACAAATGTGTAGGAGTAAAGGGAGACATAAAAAGAGTGACATTCAAACACAACTGCAGCTCGATCTCCAACATAAGCAGCAGGAGGAGGAGACAGCGGCAGGCCGGCTCAGAAAGCGATCAGGCCGTCTAATTAAAGTCTGCGAGGGCGTGCGTGAGGACAGGGTAGCGGTGCCTGACCGATGTCCTTCCAAGAGCAAATTCCTGACCACGTCCCCCTGTTCCCCGAGCGCTGGAGTGTGAGGGTGGGCTGTGAGTGCCCGGCATAACAATCAAAGTCAAATTCAAACGCGGGCCCCGCAGCGATGGGCTGCGGCAACAAATGAATGCTTAAACGTCTCACGTCAGCTCTGCAAACACGCCGACAATGAGCGCGAGGCTTCCTTTCTCTGCATTCAACAGCTTCTCTCTTCAGAGCTCATCACAGAGCCGCTTGTGTCTGGAACTGAATATCACCACGCAACAGATGGAAATTGAATTCCTTTAATCAGGGTGAGTAACGGCCAGTAAAAAAAAGAAAAAAGCGATGATGCCGATGGGGGGAGGAAAAAAAAGAAAAGAAGAAAGTCTTTGAGCATGTGCCCTGCTGGGAGACACGCAACCCTCACATGGCCTGCAGGGCAGAGAGCTGAAGAGGTCTTTTTGTTTTTTCTCCAGTTAGAAGGGCCACGAGGTGACACCCTAATAAGAAATGTGTCTGTTTCCACAGCCCTCACTATCTAACCCTAGAATGAAACTGCGACATATAGCTGCGCGGCCACGGCTCGGTTCTGATTGATCTAAAAACCTTTAAAACAGGCACAGAAGCTGCTGAAAAGCCGAGCCTCTCCACGAGGAAAATACGTTTAGCGTGGCTTCAATTTATAAAAGCAAGGTAGCAAGGACAGGCACAAATAATGATGCACTCAGCTATGTAATGAACATGCTTTCAGGCAGAAAAGATGGGAGAAGAAGAAAGTGTTCCTGAAAGTGAAAGGCACCGCTATCCATTCATCAAGACATTTCCAACAAAATAAGGAGGCACTCACAGTTTTGACAAATAAAAATTATTCAGCTGTGTCACGAACCCCAGCAACGATTTACACTTACATCTTTGTCACCATCAGTCATTTTTAGCACGGGATTCTCTCTGGTTTAAGGTGATTTAAAAAAAAACTCCAAAAAAACATGTCGTTTGGCTTTTAACCACCTCATTACATTTTGTCAACTTCTGGAGAAGATCCAGTCCCTGCTGAATCAAACTGGGCGCTTGTCTCCTGTTAGGGAAACATTACTCCTGATTTTCAGTCTCAAACCTGAGAACAAAGCAGAGTGATATTCTTCAAGGTCAGGCGTGAACTGAGAGGAAATTAATGACAACTCTGACGGGGCGAGAGAAGCCTTGGATGCTTCTCTGTTTGGCTCTTTATTACAGAAACTTTATTTTCCATCCATCCCTGCACATCCCGTCTGCGTTACCGTCAACCCGCTCGGCAGCCGAGCCGGTGAGAAGCCGGAGAGAGGAATCCTGTCAGAATTATGGATCGGGGCCCACAGCGGGACACGCAGTTGCACCACAGCGTGTTTCTGATGCAGGAAGCTCCTCTAAGTGAAACCTTGGGATGAAGATTAGCTTGGAAACAAATCACAGCTTGTCCGCCCTGCGGGTGGTGTCTAATGGGAGAAATGATTCAACCTGGATGCTGCGTAATTCGATCCCATGCTGTGAGGCGCACGTTTCCGTTACTCAATCCCACAAAAATTTCACAGTGAACAAGTAATAGCGTGACACGGCATGATCACATAGATCTTCATCTTTTCAAACCCCTATCCCCATTTTCAGTTACATTTAGACCCCACCTTCTTTTTTCATTGTTGCACAGATGCATCTGTAACAGGCGTACCTGGTATTGTAACCGGCCCCCTGGCTGTCTGTCAGCACATGAAGGCATCAGTCACAACTATTTGGCTATGCAGCACATAATTCAGAGCTCCGTTATACAGACGTCCACCGAGTCCAGTCATCCATCAGACTGCTTTTTGCCAAGTCAACAGATTCTCATGGTGGTGGGCGGTGAGGGAAAAGGCCTCTCAGGTTGTGTTTCAGCTTTCGCTGTGTGTGTGTGTGTTTGGGTTTTCGCTGGGTGTAAAGTATAGCTCTTTACGGCAGCAGTAAACTATGTCACAGACCAATATAGCCATCTATTCCTGCAGGACTCCTGATTGTTCCAACATGGGAAATCTCAGCTTTGTTCAATTAAGATTAAGCCTCCGCTAAGGAGGTCGTGGTTTTTGGTTTGCGTACATGCAAGTCATTCTGCCTGTATACACGATAGCTCCTAAACTTTTGAACAAATTGCATGAAATCTTTGTAGGGGTGTAGAGTGAGCTTATGTTCACAGTCCATTACAAGTTAGCTTAAATTCAACAAGGTATACAAGGTCAACTTATTGATTTATTGGTTAAAAATTGGCAACAAGCATTATAGCTTAGACACTATGATTGAAGAAGTGTGGTGTGTGCTGTCCATATATGGAAAGTACCATATATCATGCCGCATTTGACCTCTGACCTCCCTTTAAGGTCAACAGATATAGTTGAAGGTCAAATTGATTAAAAAGTCCTATAGGAGTATAAAAAAAAAGAGCAAATAACAAAACCCTACACATTGCTTTAGTTTTTAACTACACTAAAAACATCTTGGAGCACAAAGAAAACAAAATGAATATATAAAATAGAACACCATTACCTTAAAAGTAAATACTGCACAGGGAGACTCCGTTGCCTTGGCGGATGTTAGCACCCTCTGAGTGCTTCTTGTTTATAACCTGGCCAGAACGCCTTCCAACATCAACTGATCTGATAATATCTAACTATTAATCAGCTGCCCTAAAGGTGGACCTATTACGCCTGCCTTTTTTCCCCCCAGACACATAAATACTGCTGCGGTGCTAAACATGTTTAAACACCGAGGTCAGTATATGTGAAAGTAATCCCAGTAAGCCAAAAGCTCAGGCTTCAGAGAGTTTTTATCCTACTCTTTGATCTATATGATGTCAAGGAGAAGACATATCCCTATTATGGTTATCACAGCTCTGGCTGTGATCACAGAAGCTCCACCCACCAGCAAACCTGTTTATGAAGGGCAGCCAATCAGAGGAAAGTTTTCTCAAAGAGGATCTATACAGTTTGTTTCAGACACCAGAAGAGTCTCTTCCACTTACTAGAGCACCTACTCCACTTGGTTTCGTTCTTTTTCCATTATAATTGAGTACCACCAAATGTGCGTGACGCCACATTTTCTACTCAGCTTGCTTGGAACCCCGGCCGAGCAGCTAGTAAAAAAGTACCCGTTACCAGGTACTATCACCTAATGGAAAACCCTAAACACTGAGTCGAGTCGAGCCGACTACATACTAATGGAAAGGGGCTTTAAGAGGCTCCAACACGATTCAATATCAGGTAAATAAGGATTATTTTGAACTGTGAATCATGCAAAGCTACTCTAGTAGAGTCCAGGGTATAAACATAAAATGAAGTAAGTACTTTGATATGCAGGATTTGAGCTGTCAGCATCTAATTAGATTTTTTTTAATCCAAGCAGATTGTTGTGGTCTGCAGCAGATGTCATATAATCTCATTAATAAAGTGAATTCCAAAAAAGTCCCCTAACACACACGTTTCCAAAGACAAATGATATAAATATGAAACTACAATATTTTTTATTTTACACCTTCAGCCTGCCAAGCTAAGGTAGTGCTGATAAAGCTACTTTCAGCTGCTGTTAGTCACCGGGAGTCACCTCCGGGAGATTTGTGTCTCTCCTGGGACTGAACCAGGCATCTCACTCATTAGACAAATGCGTAAACCTCTACACTATAGAAGCACTTAGGTTAGGCTGGTTATGACCAGAAAAAACAACAAAGAAAAATACTGACAGCTTTGACTATCAACAAGGCTGAACTAACATCCTTCCCAGGGTAACAGCTGCATGACGTTCTCTCTCAGAGGACTGTGTTTAAATTCTAAGGTCAGCCTGGGCTGACAAATGGTAAACGTCCTGCTTCTTACATAGCACGTTTCTACTCTGTGTGAGCACTTCTTAAACAACATCACTCATTTACCCACTCACACACTGGAAGAGCCAGAGATCGAACCACCAGCCGTCGGATAAATAGATCACCTCCTCTAGTCCGTAACACAAAGGAGACGTGACCACAGAGCACATGCCATACAACACGTGACCGGAATACACACACAATGATCAGTATATTACTCAGTTTCACAAAGCAAAGGCGACACACTCAAATGATGGTTCTCTGCCCAGAAATCGAAGCAGAAAATATTCAGGTGGCTTCATAAGTCGATCCACTCATCGGTAAACCTGCTGCTCACTAGTGGAATTGGAGCTGACTTCGAAAAACCCACAGATGTTCGAACTGCTGTCACGCAAGTGTTAAAAAAAACAAACAAAAAAACAAAAAAAAACAACTCTCATTTGAGAAGCTGAAATGGAATTTTTGCCTGAAAATACGTTTTCATTTTTAATTTACAACCCTTAAGTGGGGATTTGCTGGTAACCCACAGCTCTGGGATGTTACACGGGCCATATTTTACCTTCTGAACAACTGACTGATGAAGGTTGCAGTTGTGGGACAGGGTCCCTTGTCGTGGGCTAGATTTTCTAAAAAACAGCTCAGAGGAGGTGAGGGAGTCTTGCTCCCTCTCAGACCACTTAAACTTAAAAATAGTGAAAAGTTATTACAGGTTCCTTTGTGTAATGATGCCAAAGAGATTTTTCCTTCACCAGTTTTAACTGTAAGCCGTGCCTGAGCCAGCCCACGCGCCATCAGGACCCCCAAACTGCCTCGCCTGGATTGAATTCATTCCTGCTATCACCTCTGCCACAGAATTACACCTGTGCTTTTCCCTGCTGCCACATGTCAAAAGGTCCCCCGGCTGCCTTCCCTTCAAATAGATGTGGTGTGAACCCCTGAGGTACGCTGGCTGCACTCTCACAGTGTCTGCACGGCTTTAAAAAAAAATCCCCAAAGTGGAAGCACCAGAGAGATAATCCTCCAATGTCCCAGATCTTTACTGGGACTGAGCCCCTGGTGGGAGCCAGCGAGGGGAATTGAAGGCAGCGCCGGCCACGTTTCAATCAGAGGAAAGAGTTTGGTGATGGGGGCATGAGAGGATTTGCAGCAGTGCGGTGTCCCCCATGAATACAAAATATTACTAAGAAGTACTTTAAGCAAAGAGCTGCTTTCTGCCCTGTGAACACTGGGATATATTCCTCACTCACCGCCCTGGCCTTACAGTCTGCGTCCAGCACCATTAAGACCCAGGCACAGTTTACGGTCACATCTTTCTAAATTAGCTGATCATTCCTCTGACAGAGAGCTGGGGGATTTACACATATAAGTCATTTCGCAGGGAGAAGAAATCTCTGATTATCTGTGTGTGATTTTAAAAAAAAAAAAAAAAAAAAAGAGGAATCTTGGATCTCTACCTGGACTTCTGAAAACTCTGAAGGTCAATTTTCATCACTTGCATCAACTCTAACAATGGAAAGGCCAAATCATAAGCACAGAGAATACCTGTCAGGTTAACCTCCAATGAAAACAATACTGTGTAAACACCATTATGCATCAAGTCAGGGACAAAAAGCGCCCCAGTCTTCTGTCTCACACTGGACTGCATAAAATGAGATGAGAGGTTGACTCAATTTGCATGCACTGCTTTTACTGCACATACTCAAATTCGTTCAATATTTTTGCCTCACAGTCATGCAAAGTTCAGCAGGACAGCTCCCAGATACGAAAACATGTCCTTACTGTGAACCTTTGTCTGGACCATGTGAAGCATATGTGCTGGAAGCTCTGATTGACCCAAATGCAAAACAATGGTGATGCCCACATCTATACAGGGACCTCACTCTCACACACAAGCCTGCAGTGGTCCCTGACAGGACGGGATCAGAGGCTCAGAGGGCCCCGTAAACTTACCGAGCTTTCCCCGGGACTCCTCCAGCTTCTGGATCTGGTTCTCCAGGAAGAACATGGCCACTGCGAACGCCAGCAGCGCCAGAAGCTGCAACTTGGGCGGCATCATGACTCTGAGCAGCCCCATCAAATCATCCAGAGAGAGATGATGGTCAGTCCATGCTCAGAGGAAGAGGAGGAGACACCGAAAACACACACACACAGCAGCGACGATGGTGGTTACAAAGCGGCTGAGAGTGTGTGCATGGCCCTCTCTCTCTCTCAATCTCTCCCCCTCCGTGTGTGTGGATATCTCCCAGCGTTCAGATCCTGTGGTTACCTCAAACGCGACGTGTTCAAACTCGGCTTGGTTATTTCATTCTGTTAAATCTCGGCAGAGCGGGAGGAGGGGTCGTAGAGCCTTAGAGATTTCTCCAGAGTACGTATTTGTCCCTCCGGGATTTGTTCGCGATGGTACCAGCCGCTGTCGTCTGCGTCCCCCACACAGAGGTGTCCCGTCCCATCCAGTGTGTTCACAGCCGCACCACGGACACACTGTTACTACCACTCAGGCCATTGGGTGTATTAACAGTCCACCACACAGCTGAGATCTCCCATTCGTCGACTCTCTCTGCCTTTTCCTCTCGGATTGGACCGTTTTCCGTTGTGGGACCCAGAATTGGACACCAGGGGTCGCACTTCCACTAGCAACCATGAAATGACCGAGGTGAGGAAGAATTTCTTTAGGCTGGCTTGGTTTATGCCAAAATACAAAAAAGCATAAAATTAAAAAGAAATATTATTTTTTACTTCAAATATTTACACAATATGCTTTCTAAGCTTTTTGTATGTATTTTATCATTAAAGCTTAAAAATGATAAATAAAAGTCAGAAATGATTATCACTAACGTTTATCGGACAGGCGCGACCACGGACCGGCCTTCAGTGGAATAAAGAGGTCCTAATAGTAGTTTTCGCTAACAAAGCAGGCTCCAAAATGTCGGGAGAGGTGTATCTCCTGTGGCTCCTGTCGCTGTTACAGACGGTGAGTTTATTAACTGTGAGAAATGGCAGCGCTGGCCGCTGTCACAGCTGCTTACAGTGAGTGTGAGCGGCTGCGGGGCTGTTTTTTGGCGATCTTTAGGTTCAGCTTTTAATGAGCCACATCCTGCTGCACCCGGAGCTTCAAACTGACGTGGCTTATCCTGAAAACAGCTCCGAGTCCCGGGGGAAGTGATACCTTTATAATGTGCTTGTTAGATTTTTGCTACTTATTATGTAGTTACTTTTTCGAGTCTTGTGTATTTTTAGGAGAAAGTCGATGACAAAGAGAAGACTTCCGGTGTACTAAATTTACTGTACCTGAGCGCTTCTCAGTGCCGGTGCCGTGCTGAAAAGTGATTGGTAGAATTTCAACTGTTGTAAATGATTTATTTTCTATCAAACATACATCTTATAAATGATATCCAGTCGTTTTGAGCTACAAGGAATATTTCTGTCACAAGGTAGAATCTGCAAGTTTTTATGTGCCCTTTATTTATTTGGGTACAAAAAAGCTTCATTGACATTAGCTGTCTTTTTCTTTGTAGAGAGTGAGATGTAGCCAAGATGGCAGCACAAATAGCAAGAAATATAACATATTTCTATAACGATATTAAAAATGACTGGATTGGTTATAATGTAGATCATAGAGTGGGTACAATAAAGCCGGGTCATAAAGATGCTTGTGCAACAGGTCATTTTATATAGAACTTCCTTCATAGACCCTGTTGACTGCAGTCTATTGAATAATATAAGCAAAAGCCTTTGACATAAAAACACACACAGAATCATTGGAAATGACAATCGTTTGCGCTACAACAGTTTAAAATCTTGTAGTTTATTTAGAAGATAACCTTTCATGCTAAAGTTAAAGGGAGACAATCATCAGAATGAGATCTTCCTCGACCCAAATATGAAAGTGTTTGTGGGGTGGTCGAATGTAAGAGGACACTGATGCGAAAGCGAATCACGTTTTCCTGCCGGGGGCGTCTTCAAGGAAAGCTGACAAAGTTGATTAACAAACAGCAGCCCGGTGGTCTGTTATTCACAGGCTGATTTAAGCAATCTAACCCTGAAATCTTCCACGCAGAAGACTTTTGCTACTTCAGGTTATTGTTATGTGTTTTAAACTGGTGTGTTAGGTTCTTTGGAAATCTCGTTCAAAGGCATCTGGCGTATGAAATGCGTGATTTTATGTTTGTTTCTGTTAGAGTAAATATGCATCATTTACAGTTTAAAATGATTCTTATTTTATCTTATACTGGGGGCTTGGTGGAAACCCCAGTTCATCCTTTGATGATAAAAGCCCGTCCTTTAAGCTAGCTTTCTTCTGATTGGCTGCCCCTCATAAACAAAATGTTTAATCAGCTGGTAGGTGAGCTGCTGTGCTGTAGCCAGAGCTGCTTGCCTTAGACGACCATGTTAGGGCATCCTCGCTTTATGACAGCATACCGAGCCAATAATGGAGAAAAAACCAAACAAACTGAGTGTTTGGAGCAGTGTGAAGCCTGAGCTTGAAAGTACCACACACACTGTCAGGTTGGGTGGTACTCTGTCACGTTAAGGAGACACACAGAAATATAGCATGGGGCAAAAATCATGTGACATAATTTTGCACTACGTAGGAGCTGACAGCAGGGTACAAGAGTTTCTAGCAGAGTTTCCAGTCCATTTCAGAATTCAGTTGAATATTTTATTACTCATTTTTAAGAGTCTGACGCCCACTTAAGTGAACTTTTGAGACCCTACACTTCTATCAGAGCACTGAAGTTTACAAACCATCTGCTCTTGGATATTTCTAGATCCAGGTTTAAAAGCAGAGGCGATAGAACCTTTTCACTGTTGGTTCCTAATCTTTCTAACAACTTACCTTTTCACAAAAGAGCTGCCTGCTCTTCCTATCATTTTCAAACACTTTTAAAAACCCATTTGTTCTTGCTTTGTACCCTGGTTTTTATTCTGCAAACAGTCTTGTGTACTTGTTTTATTAGATTTTTAGTGTGTACACATTGTAGTGACTGTTAAGTGTATATTTTGTATAACCTGTACAGCACTGTAGCGTGTAGCATGTTAATGTGTTTCACTATACAAATATTACACAGATAACTCAATGTTCCCTGAGTGACAGTAGTATTAATACCATTTGAGGTACTCATTTAGATTGTACTTTGGATAAAAGCTACAAATTATAATTGGTGAAGTGTATATACTTTGGTTTTACTCAATAATATAATTCAGCTTTGCCTAGAATAATAATTAATAATATATTTTCCAGTTACATTGATATCTAAATTTGTTTTGAGATGGCATAACTGTCCTAGTACTCTAAAATCTTATATGACAAAGTACTTAATTGTTGCTAATTTGAACTTTTTACTTGTAGTTGTGCCGTTGGAACCTAACACTTCTGTCCTTTATGAAAACATTTGTTTCTTCCTCCCTTTATCGTTGTCCTTGTACCTCCCTACAGCTGTCGGCATACGGTGCCGATCTTTCGTCTGAGGCTTGCAGGGAGCTGGGTTTCTCCAGCAACCTGCTGTGCAGTTCCTGTGACCTGCTCGGGGAGTTCAGCCTCGCCAAGCTCCAGCCTAATTGTCGGCAGTGCTGCCAGCAGGAGGCCCAGATGGACGGGCGCAAGGTAAAGAGAAAAACGGAGGGCTCACGGATCGGGTCGACAGAAAGCAACTGCCTGTCTAGATTAAGGCACAGCGTGCAGTGTGACACAAGGAGATTCAATCAGAGTAGATGAAGTGTAACCACAACTAAGGTTAAATAAAGAGCATATAGTGACATTAAAAAATTCATGTTTCTTAACTGTGGGGGTCTTGAGCTATGAATGAATGCTTAGTTTTAAAGAAGACATTTTGTTCTGTTCCTCAGTTGTTTGCAGAAGGGTTTACAGGACCTCTGTCGAAATGTGTCACGTTTACTGACAGGGTCATGTCCCTCAACGCTCGAACTGCTACTAAAAACAGCCGAGCTTTATCCAGCCTTCCGGTTGACACTGTTTGCAGCTGTGCCACACACAGCTTGTTAGTAGCTGTCCGTCTCAATCTTTCTCAGATGTTCAAAGTCGAGGCTCCTTAACCTCAGCTCGGGGTCGGCGTGTCAGGTGTTACCCTGTCTGTAAGCAGTGAGGGCAAGTTACTGTATGCTCGCTGCCCCGGATATTACAGCTTGCTTGGGAGGACTCTCTGCTGTGCTCTGGCAGATCAACACTGACTTAAGTGATGGTGGAAAAACAATGTAATTTTTCCCTGATTAAGCAGGGCCCCCAGTGCGTGCGTGCGTGCGTGCGTGCGTGCGTGCGTGCGTGCGTGTATGCGGTATCCTAGCAACAGCACCTTGGAAATGTGCAGCACACACCTCATTACACCTCTTGATGATAACTGTGTTTCAGACAGACACTTAGAGCAGAGATTACTCCTCTTCGGCGTTGGAGTGAAAATGTCACTTAGAAGAGCAGTTGCCCATCTCTCGCTGCACTCAGAGGTCTCCGATGGAAACGACGGCGTCACTAAGCACATTTTTATCCTCAGACGGCGACAATTATCTGCCTTAAGAATTCCTTTCAGCATCTCAATTGCCATCAGCGCCGTATTGTTAAAGCCTTCGGACAAATGGCTTACTGCACAGCCTGGTCGATTAGTAAGATTCACTGAGCACGGAGGGCATTTCGCTTACTCATCTTCGAATGTGCTCTTCTCTGCAGACCACCTGGGTGCAGCAGCACTTCAGCTCCTCTGGGTGTGAATGATGTATTACATCTCTGTAGAACAGCTAAACCTTTATGAGAGTGTCTCAGACCTCTGTGGTGCACAATTGATGATGGTAACACTGGAGGCCTTAGTTTCTTGACTTGTGCTTGTTTCCAGCTCGATTTATTATTAAACTACACTAGACCACCTTTAGGAAATTCTCATTTCAAAATAATCCTCTGTCAGAGATTTACAGTTAACAAACAGTCAGGTGAATAAACAACACTGAGACACTTGATACTGATAACGTGCGGCACGGGTGAAACTCAGACAGAGAGTCACCCCGAGCTGCAGTATTCGTTTATTTTTATAGCAGAAGCAGGGTGGGACAAGCATAGCAGTTTCCTTTAATTCTGCATACGTGGGTGTATGTATCACTAAGTGTGTGTGTGCTAATCTCTTTCAGTAAAAGTCACAGGGTCAGCTTCCTGTTTCTACAGAAAGCTGTGTCTGGTGAAATATGTGAACATAAGCATGACATAACATTTGAAGCATAATCAAATAAAACAGTAAAAACTCCGTGACCTCCTCATTTATATACTGCTCAAAAAAGTAAAGGAACATTTTTTTTAAATCCCTGTATAGCATCAAGTCAGTTAAACCTCTGGGATATTGATCTGCTGTTAAGTTGCTGAGGGGGTTGTTAATCAGTTTCAGCTGCTTTGGTGTTAATGAAATTAAGAGACAGGCAGTTACTCTAGGAGGGCTGGACAGGACGGTTAAAGTCCTTACCCCAGCAGCAGGACAGCGGTCTGCTTCTTTGGGCAAGGAGGAACAGGATAAGCACTGCCAAAGCTCCAAAATGACCTCTGGAGTCAAACAACTAGAAACAGACTTCATGAGGCTGTGTAGTCAAATTGGGATTTGCCATAGAGTACCAGAACTGGCACTGGTGCCTGGTGCTTTTCACAGATGAGAGCAGGTTCACCCAGAGCACATGTGAAAGACCTGAAAGGATCTGGAGAAGCCGAGGAGAAAATTTGGTGGTGGGTCAGTGATGGTCTGGGGAGGTAAATCCATGGAGACGGGCAACAGCACCCTGACTGCCATTAGGTATCTGGATGAAATCCTTGTGCTCGTTGTCAGAACTTACGTTGGTGCAGTGGGTCCTGGATTACTCCTAATGCATGACAGTGCCTGACCTCATGTGGGGAAAGTATGCAGGCAGTTCCTGGAAGATGAAGGAACTGATACCACTGATCAGCCCCGCACTCGCCCGACCTAAATCCACCAAAACACCTCTTGGACGTTTTGTTTTGGTCTGACACCACTAAGTTGCTCCTCAGACTGCCCAGGAGCTCTTTGCCACATCATAGTTTCAGTTAGATTTTTGGGGTGTCTTTGAATCTAGCCCTCTGATTGCTGCATTTGATGGAAATGAAAACAAACACATTAGCCAGTCCATATCCAGCAGTATTTGTTTTCTCATTCAGATCTGATGTTTTCAACTTTTAGCTTTAGTTTTCTTGAGAAGTGTATTTTACTGAGCCTCCCTGCAGCCCCTCAGATCATCATCGGTCTGAAACAAGCTATTTTAGCTGTTTTCTTCATTAAAAATCATACTTTACAATACATTGGCTGATTTTTGAACAAGATTCCTGTTGGCTGGTTACGTAGTGTTTGGGGCCCCCACAAAAAAGCTTTTCTTTGCTGGACAAACAGCAAAATGTTCTGAGATCAGCGACTAACTGATTACTCAAAAAGAAGTGTTAGAATCAGGAACGGTCCTGATCATCGTGGAAAATATGGATTATACGTTGGCTGTATATTCCCTGTAAACTTCTAATGTAATCTGTTCAGATGAGATGATTTTTATATTGATCTATCAAAGCTGACCTCTAAGTCAGCTTATTTTGACAGGATAACCATTAGATTAAGACATGCCAGAGGTAAAGTTAAGCTTTTAAAGTCTGATTCTTTCTTTATTTATTCATTTTTAGCTTTGAAATCACTGATGGAGGGGGTGATTAATTAACAACACTTTGAAATGTTAAAGTGCTGCAGTAGGTCTGGATAAAGTAATCCATCATTAGCTTCCCGCTCCCAACCGAGTCGTGACTTTCCACCGATCTTCTGATCTGCCATGTGTGGTAAAATGAAAAGCTTGGAAATTTAATTTAAGCTGTGCCGATGGTTTACAGACACACAGAGGAGGACGGGGAGAGAACAGGAGAGGATCTTAGCCTTGCATGCGTAATTTAATTTGCTGTGCGAACCGGCCAACCAGGCCATTTACCACTCTCCTCCTTGAAAACAACACGCAGAGCGTGGCCTTGAAATACTGCTGTGACACTCCAATTTCCTCTAACTTATTGTGTGTTGGTGCCGGAGGTTTGATTACAAGTGAGCCCTGCACAAACTGCCATCCATCAGCCCCACTCCATATGCACAGGCTCACAGCTTAATGACCCCCAAGGAGTCGCCCGGACACATTTATGAATCAGTCTGCCTGAATCAAATTACTCCTTCGGGCAGACAGTCCATCCCCAGTGGAGCTTCGGTCCTCTCAGACTGTGTGCAGGCGTTAATGTGTTGGGAGGAAATCTCTCGGACTGCCTCATGTTGCGTTTCTCTCTGTGCAGCTCTACGCTGGAGCCATCCTCGAGGTGTGTGGATGAAAACTGGGGAGGTTCCCTCAAGTCCAAGGTGAGTCCTCAGTTGGGGCATCATTACTTTTTTTTGGAACAACAGCTTTAACTGAAACTGATCTTCCTCCGTTGTGTGAGTCTGTGTTTTAATCAGTGGGAGGGACAACAGCACTAAAAAGCCAGCAGGACTGTTTTCAAACAGCCTTTTGAAGCATTTGTTTATCCTTTGTCTCTCCCACATGGAGACGTGTGGTTAAACCTGGTGTCAGGTTGCAGCGGTGTAGACGTCTGGAGCCCCACTTGTGCCATATGCTTGCTTCAGCTGTGTCCCTCCTGTGTTTACAACAGTCTCTTCTGCTGTTAAAAATCTATTTCGGGGATGTTTTGCAGTGGTCACTCATTCCAAACCTCTGAGCTAAAATATAAAGAGTTAACTGACTCATTTGTCTCTTTTTCTCATCAGCTTTTGTTAGGAGTGAGAAGCCAAAGATGTTCAAGGGTCTTCAGATCAAGGTAGCCATGATGAATCGTGTTGCTAATGTACCAGCATTGTTTGCCACAGTAATTATTCTCAGGAGATGTAAACCAGATTATGCTGATCAAATGAGCCTTTCTCGTTCTTCTCCCCGCAGTACGTCAGAGGCTCAGATCCTGTACTAAAGCTTTTGGATGACAACGGGAACATTGCTGAAGAACTCAGCATCCTCAAGTGGAACACAGACAGCGTGGAGGAGTTCCTGAGCGAAAAGTTGGACCGAATATAGACACGAGTTTTATCTTTTTTGTTTTTGTGTTTTTTATAATTTGGAAGACTCAGTTTCCCCAGATTACAAATAATGATTTATTCACTGCTTGTACTTGACTCTAGCTGTGCAGATAGTTTCTCTGTGAGGTCTGTGCCTCCACCTTCAGGTGAGAGGGATTTTGTTTGTGGTGCTCCGACACATTCGTACAAATAGCCATCCATAACTCGTCTGTGATCAGGCTGCTGCTGTAACAGGTGAACTGTTGCAGCTGTTAATCTGATTTCCCACGTTTTAGTCACCACAAATGAAATCTAGTTCATCTGCGTTTTATTAGCTCGTGGCAGAAAAACTCAGGAGACGTGAAAAATTCATCAAAATCTCTCGCCCTGGTTGGGGATTACTAGAGGAGTGAGCAGATATGATTTGTATTTTGTGTGAACTGAGATGTCTTAGTTATTTACCAATTTGTACACAACTTGGCCTTGATAGATGGTTTCTGAATCTCTGATCTGTACGACTGTTTGTTTTTTGTTTTGTTTTTTTGTATCTGAAAATCACGAGTCATCTGGATTTCACCAAACTGCTCACGTGAGAGTGTTCAACAGGATAATGTGAGCTTCAGTTCAGTTTTACTCATTAAGTACTGATCATACATTTAGGTTTGAAACGACCTTGGACATAATGAACTGTATTGTCTGTATGTGGGACTTCCTGTTCCCGTCTGTTTGATATTCTTGTATCATTTTAAATTTTTTTTTTTTTTTTTTTTGAATAATGCTCAGCATTGCGACTGATCGCATTTATAGTCGGAGTGAACAAATTCTAGGTCCTCTCCAAATGCAGATGTCTTTGCAGAGGCACACGTTAGTGAAGAGCTCACAGGAAACCAGTTTTGGGATGTGAAATCTGATGTAAATTTGTGTTTTTCTGCACCATCTGCTTTGAACAGAAACTGCATTTGTTTTTGGAAAGCTTTTTATGTCCAGGTGATGGGTCGAAATATGCAACAATAAACAGAGTCACTGATGATTTTTCTCTCCATGCTCTGTCCTTTCCATTAGACATTTCCATGCCAAGTCATTTGTAGTCACCAAACATCTGACTGTACTGTGGGTGCAGGTTTTAGATTCATAGGTATGACTTTACTGACATCTAGTGGTTATTTATGACATCACATCAGTCCTGTGATGCATTGCCATTTTTAAAAATTTATTTTATCTTTACAAATTGTGTTCTTATTGAATGGCCTTTTTTGTTATTATAAAACTGTAAAAACTTTTTTTTCAGCTGCTAGTTTGGGTTTCAGTAGAGATGTTTCCATGTCAACACCAAAAATAAAGATACAGTTACAGAGCCATTAAAGCTCTGGATACTGGACTGGATCCAGCTGTCTGATGGTTTTTTACAGCAGAACCAGTTGAAGATGGGGCACCAGCACAATGTAGGTGGATTTCAGACAGCCTGAGTCCAGGTGCAGTAAGCTTCTAAGCACTGTTAAAATGAGCTCCAAGATATCTGCCTGGTTGCTTGTGTCAGCTTTAAACTTGCCTGACCTTATTACAGATCTCCCTTTACAACAATACATTTGTTTAGGAAACAGTGATACAGTAGCTGATTTTACCAGGTCTGCCTGTTCCTTGGACTTATCTGCAAAATATACAGCTTTAGTAAAAGTTTCTATACATACGTCATACTTTAAATACCTGCATGTATAGTCAGTAAATGCTTGGAGCGACCACAACCACTTGATGCACATATTTTAGGAATCACTGTTTTATTTTCAGACAGATAATGATTACACAAAACTCAAGTAAAAAAAAGAAGCTTCAGTTACATGCAGCATCTGAGCATCACATAACCACTGTTATGTCCATGTAAAAAAATAATAATATAGCCAAAAACTCTTTCCTTGCACCTGCAGCTGGACAGACGTGAGACACTGCTAACTTCTACTATCAGAAAATAAGAATGCACAATTGAATGCGTATATGAAGCAAATGAAAATAAATCCCCTTATAAGGCAAACTGAACGTGTAAAGCTGGAAACACATTTCTATAGTAAAGTCACTACACGTGTTTACGCTGTGGCTGAGGTTACACATACTGGTGCTCTTTCTTGCCTCCCTCTGAGCGGTGGTCCATCACTTCAGTTTTGTTGTTGGACTGAGGTTTGTACACAACCCCTGGGTAACTGCAAAAGAAACAAATGGCAGGAAAAAATCTGTTGTGAAAATGTTTCTCATGTAAATGAAAAATTGAGGGGGGCATTTGTAGAGAACTGCTCCAGATAAAACTGCAGCAGAAAGTAATTTAAAAACATGATACATCTATGAGGGGACTTACCGTGGTTTCTCATCTTTTATCATCTCTCTGAAAGCGAGAGACTTCAGGATGCCACCAATGAGCAGGACGCCCCCGCCGATCCAGCCAACGAACAGTGCTGGGCCAAATGTGTAACTGGTAAAAAAAAAAGAAGCAGAAAACAAAAAACATTACATTGCACACACACTATAGGAATTATTTGGTGAAATAATTACATGCAAGCAAAACAGCATCATACGTGGTTATTCCTACTCCGCCCATTCCCATGTTCATCCCCTCTCCCATCATTTCTTGTGTGTAGCTGGTGTAGGTGGACGTCCTGAAACTTTCCACAATTTGATTGGCATACACAGAAGCTCCTGCAATGCCACACACACCTGAGAGAAGGAGAAAAACAGGAGCTCAGTGATTTATTTACCTCTGCCACACTCTCAGCTTGGTCAAATACTGCTATAATGACTGCAGTGGATGCTCATATTAAATATGAGGTGTTTTAACTAATGAGGTGCAAATAATTCCTGTGGAGCCCAGACTGATCCAAACTGCATTCTGGGAGCCCATATCAGTTTATTTGACCATTAGATCAAATATACAGTCTGTGCTGTAAATTTCAGATGTCAGATGCAGTTAGCTAGAACTTTAAGAATACTTCCTGCAGTTAAAGTTATCTCCTGGATATGATGAATGTCAATACTTCTTTGCAAATACTGCAGTTTCATGAAAGAAATTATCATAGAAACTGTACAAATTAAAGTAAATACAACAAAAGCACAAGATTACATTAGTGTGAAAGAACCTCAGTAAAATTAAAGCATCACAACATTTGTGCAGCATTGTCCTGTACAAATGTTAAATAAATTACAGCATGGTTGCTTTAAATGTTACAGCAACTTGCTGGCAACACTGTAAGTATTTTACTTACTCTTACAGTGTAGCTCAGTATGGTGTCAGTGGATGGTTTTATATAAAATCAGCCAGGTCTGAGGAAAGTTTACAACCGACCCATTCAGAATCTGCTACTTTTAGTGGTCCCGTAACTTTAACATAATCTAATGAAAGTGTACAAAATTTTAACTTCAGTTCACATATTGTTCCAGTTACAGGCCCTCAAAGTATTTAAGGGTGGGTAGAACTTGGCTCTTTTTAGGTAGCATAAATTTTTTCAGTATATTTGCGTATAAATGATGACACTGGACGCAGCGTGTTCGGGTGATGTGTTCCAACTTTACTCGTAACCCGGAAGCTCCCCCCACACACAGCCTTATGGGAACAGTAGTCTACCGCTACACCTCCTCCTTCTAGCTAAAGACATACTTCATAACGTCTCAAACAGCTCACTAGAACAGAAATGGGGAACATCATGAAACATGAAAATTATACACATCCCTCATTTGTTCACTTACATTTAAACAAAACACATTATTGTAAACATCTCTGACAGCTTAACCCAGCTTTGAATAGGGCATGAATGGATAACTTCAGAGAATTACACATCCAGTCTTTCAGGAGGTCTCACCACTCGACCAGATCTGGTAATAGTCCCTGTTGGTCTGAGGTGGCTCCTATTTCTCCTCAGAAAACCCCTGTCTGTCTCTACCACATAGGATCTGGGAGCACTGGCAGGTCCAACTACTGCTCCGGTAGTTCCTTCCGTGGTAATCCACACTTTCTGTCCTGACGATAGTTCCGGAAGTGGTCTGACTCTATGTCTGCGGTTGTAGTGTTTTGCCTGCTCACGCCTCCCCTCCTCATCTTTTTTTCGAAAAGCCTGTAGGTCAGGCCACCTTGGTACCAGCTTTGCCACAGCCTGTGGCAGCGTGGTCCGCAGGTGTCTCCCCATAAGCAACTGCGCCGGCGAGAGCCCATGTTCCAGTGGGGTGGCCCTGTACGCTAGCAGTGCTCTGGTGTAGTCACAGTCCTTTTTCCACAAGTCTTTAATGGTACGAACAGCGCGTTCTGCCTCCCCGTTGGCTTGGGGGTACCTAGGGCTGCTCGTTTCATGTGCGAACTGGTACTCTTTGGCAAAGTGCTTGAACTGTTCTGATGAAAATTGTGGCCCGTTATCCGATACCACAGTCTCGGCAACACCATGTCTTGCAAAGGCTTCTTTTACAGCATTAATAGTGACCTCTGCAGTTGTGTGTCTCAGTTCAGCTATCTCAATGTACCTTGAGAAAAAATCAATAATCAGCAGGAAGTGTTTCTTTGACCACTCGAACAGATCCATGCCGACTTTTTGCCATGGGCGGTCGGGAACAGGAGTTGCCAGCATTGGTTCACGGCACTGTAACCTATGTTTTTGACATGTTTCGCACCTGTCTACCATTTGACGTATTTGGGTTGAGATGCCCGGCCACCACACAGACTCTTTTGCTCTGGCCCTGCATTTTGAAACGCCCTGGTGGCCTTCATGCAAACGTGACAAAACCTCCGCTCTCATTTGAGGTGGTATCACAAGTCTCTCCCCTTTCATGAGAAGACCATGGACTAGATTGAAGTCCATTCTGTATTGCCAGTATCCCTTTAACTCTGGATCTAGTTTACCTTTTTCTGGCCAGCCTGTCCCACATTGATACACCACCTTTCTACACAGGTCATCCATTTCCTGCGCCAACTTAATCTCCTCCAGCCTTTTATCTGTTGCTGGGAGATGGGAAACTACACCGTCCACGAAAACCTCCACCTCTTTTTCCAGCTGAAGATCCCCAGCAGAAGGAGGCCCTGCCAGCGGTGCTCGTGAGAGAGCATCAGCAGTGACAAGGTTTTTCCCTGGAACATGGACAATGGTGAAAGTAAAGCGCAGCAGCCTGAGGCGGAATCTCAGGATGCGTGGAGGCAGATCATCCAGGCCTCTTGTGCTCAGAAGAGGGACCAGGGGTTTGTGATCTGTGATTAGAGTGAACTGTAAGCCCATGAGGTAAGATGACAGTCGTTCACACGCCCACGTTACAGCTAGTGCCTCCTTTTCTATCTGCGCGTAGCGTTTCTCTGTGTCTGTGAGACCTCTTGAGATATATGTGACCGGTCGCCAGGAGTTGTCAGACTGTTTCTGAGTGAGAACAGCCCCGACACCGTATGGCGATGCATCTGCAGCGACTCGTGTATCTGCTGAGTTGGAGTACTGAGCGAGCACTTCTGGAGAGCTTAATATCCCTTTTAGTCTCCTAAATGCTGTTTCCTGTGGCTCCGCCCATATCCAGTCATTTCTGTCTTTTAGCAGTTCCTTTAATGGTGTGGTGATTGTGGCTAATTGTGGCATAAACTTGGCAAGATAGTTGGCCATGCCCATGAGACGGCGCACATCTTCCACACTCTGAGGCTGCGGCAGCTGCTGGATTGCTGTTATCTTGTTGGGATCAGCCTCAATGCCTGTTGCTGACACTTTGTGTCCCACAAAGATTATTTGACTTTTAGCAAACTCACACTTCTCATTCAGAGTGAGACCCTCCTTATGAAACATTTGGAGCACACAGTGCAACCTCTGGTCGTGCTCCTGCCTGTCTCTGCCGTATACAAGCACATCATCGGCGTGACAAATCACCCCTTCAAAATCTTCCAGCATCTGTGACATTCGCCTTTGGAAATGTTCCGGCGCCGATGCAATGCCAAAAGGAAGGCGGTTGAACTGAAACCTTCCAAAAGGCGTGATGAAGGTAGTGAGTGGCCTTGACTCTGGCGTGAGCGGAATTTGCCAGAATCCAGACCGGGCGTCGAGCTTTGTGAACACTTTAGCATCTTTCATCATCGCTAGTGTTTGATCTACTGCTGGGAGGATGTGTCTTTCTCTTTTGACTACTGTGTTCAGGGGTGTGAGGTCCACACATATTCTGGGGGGCTTTCCTGCTGGTCTGGGGACCACTACCATGCCAGAACACCACTCTGTAGGCTCAGTGACTTTGGAGATAACACCCATTTCTTCCATTCTGTGCAGCTCATTTCTCACTGCATCTCTGAGGGGAAGAGGAACACGTCTTGGGGCAGATAGGGCTATTGGTACAGCTCCTTGCTCTATCTCAATGTGATAAGGCTCCCTCAGCACGCCTAAACCTTTAAAAACGTCTGGGTATGCTGCCCTGAAGTCTGTCACCGATTCCTCTACTGTGCTTACTCTGTACATAAGACCCAGAGCCTCACACGCTGGCCTGCTTAGCAGTGGCTGTACTAGACCTGACACAAGGTAGACGTCTTGAGAAACACTGCGCCCTTTTACTGCTAGCTGTGCCTCGAAGCAGCCTTTAACATTAAGTGGGTTACTGCCCGGCCCTAGTAACTTCTTTCTGGGTCTCTGCAGCTTACCATCCCTGTCTGGACTGTACAAACCCTCTGGAATAGATGTAACATCCGCCCCTGTGTCAAGTTTAAAATATACATTTTCCCCATTTAACTTGACCTTTTGCACCCAGGGCTGTGACCTCCCAGTCTCTACTTCACCCAAGAACACACAATCCTCGCTGTCTGCATCTTTCTGATTTTCTGTCACTTCGCGTAGTGCTGTAGCTTCACTACTGCGACAGACCGCAGCAAAGTGCCCTTTTTTCTGACATTTTCGACACTGTACCTCTTTGGCTGGACATTCTTTCCATGAGTGTTTGTTCTTGCGACCACAGCGGCCACATTCCTTTCCACTTTGTTTGATTGGCTTTTGTTCCTTCTTCTGCCACGTCTGCGTTTTCCCGCGTGTTGTATTTGTCCGTATTGTGTCCATGTTCAGTGTTTTCTCCACTGCCGCGCTGCTGTGAAGTATTGATTGTTGTTTCTTTACCGTTTCGCTCTGCCTAACTTTCTCAATGGCTTTAGCAAGAGCCAACTCTGAGTCCATTTGCAGCAGCTCGGACAGTCTTTTGTCTTTTATGCCAACTACAATTCTGTCCCTTATGAGTTCGTCTTTGAGTGCTCCAAATGCACAATTTTCTGCAAGTTTGTGCACAGCAGTGATGAACGACTCTGTACTTTCCCCTTCCTGTTGCCGTCTGGAGTTAAACTGTGCTCTTTCAAAAATTACGTTGTGTTTTCCTACGTAATGTTTGTCAAATGCCTCTTTGACAGTTGCATATTTCTTTTTATCTGCATCGCACAGTGGTAAAACTGCCAAAACATCATCAGCAGCGTCTCCCATAGCGTACAGGAGTGCATTAACTTGATACTCGTCTGATTTGTTATCAAGAGCAGTTGCAATGCGAAATCTTTCGAACCTTCTGATCCACTTTGGCCATTCGGCAGGATGAGAAAAGTCAAATGTTTCTGGGGGTGTTATTTGTACCGTGGTCGCCATCGTGACGTGTGGATCCCTGGCTTCCTCGCGTTCAGAATCCAAGCTTTCCGGTGCGCCGACCTCGTCTCCTCCTTCCGACATGTGAAGCTCGTGCTCGACCGCGCGCGCGCACGCGCCCTGTTGCTAGCGCCGGTCACAGCCTCGGCCACGCTTCACCTGCTTGCCGGTCTTGTTCGGGTTATCGATGCGAAAACTTCTCTCGCAGTTAACTGCACCGTACTGTACTCGAAAAAGAAGAAGAAGAAAAAAAAACTGTGGAGACCGCCGTTCGCACTTCTGACACCACGTATAAATGATGACACTGGACGCAGCGTGTTCGGGTGATGTGTTCCAACTTTACTCGTAACCCGGAAGCTCCCCCCACACACAGCCTTATGGGAACAGTAGTCTACCGCTACAATTTGAGCCCTCATAACTTCATAAATACACCACATGAATATTTCATGGTTGAAAAAAATCAATAACAAAAACCATTTAAACTCTATTGAAAACTTAAACCAAATGAAAAAAATTAATTTGGGTCAACTTCAAGGGTGGTTCACACAAGCTATCTCATATGAAAGAGCTCCGTTTGACCTTTTTACCTGTTCAGGCCAGGCTCAGCTTCAAGTTGCAATTACTTCTATGTCAAAATAGTTTTCTGTAACAATGATTTTAAGCCATTTGCATTCCTTGAGGGGCCTGTAACTCTGACAATCCTGTTAAAGTTACTGTATAAAAAACAAAAATGGGATATTTCGACAAAGTTTAGGAGAAACATTCACTGATTTGAATGACACCAGTCACAACGGATGTCCCTAATTGTATGACTTTCAGCACAGAGGCCCCGCCCACCTGCCTGTTTGTGAGGGGCATCCAATCGGGTTTTGCAATGTGCAAGATTAAAAAAAAAAGATGATTTTGAACCATTGGTCATACAAAGATACTCTGGGGGTGTCCAATAATAGACCCCCCCCCCCCCCCCCCCCAAAAAAAAAGAAACAAAAAGACAAAAACAATTCAGTTTAGTTTGTACTAGAAAGTTCACAGAGGTAAATAATGACCTGCGATGACGAACATGATGCCAGCAGTGAGGCTCATCTTAGCCTTTGCGCTGTCTGCCATCTTGTTCATTGTGAGGCAGCTCAGGGAAAAGACTGATATCAGCATCCCGAGCACGCTCAGCACCACACCCACTATCATCAGAGCTCGCACCGCCTGGAAGGTACCTGGTGGACAGAAAACACGGAGACCTTAGCGCGTTACATTGACTCTAGTCAACCTAAGACCACTGATGAGTTCAGTTCAAGTCTTATTATGTCAAAAACTGTAGATGGCTTCACAAAAAACACTCAAGGTAGGCTTTTATACTGAAATGACTAATTCTTCAAATACAATGTGTCTAAAGATTTGAAGTGTGTTCTCTTACAGTAGATGTGCTGTTGGGAGGTGCCTTTGCTTGTTGTTTGTTCTGCTTTCTGATAACCGAGTCTGGGCCTGGCCTTTATGATAGAAATGCTAATGCAAACACTAATAGGTGCGGGCCCAACCCTCACAAAAACCAAGGGTTTGATCTCTTTCGGTGACACTTTTTTTGTTTTGTCTTAACTTCCTCTTTACTTAGTTTGAAACGTATCTACATCCTACACGACAGTTCAAAACTTCTACAGACACATTTAAAAACTCAGGTTCATGGCTGATGAACATGGTGAGGTTTTCACCCTATTATTACCAGTAGGGCATTTCACTTCTTAGCACTTTTCCTTTTTTATTTTTCATTTTTGTCCTCACTTCAGTTTTAGTTGGTTTCCAGTTTGGATTTGCTTTTTAAAATGATCATTATTTGTTTGTTTATCCATATGTGTATTTTTTTATTTTAATATTCAGAGTCTTTGTTAAAAGAAAATTTCAAATAAATGTAAACAATAAGTTTTTACAGACATGATAATATACCTGTGAGTCAGGTTTATCAAGTTTTTATGTTGACCAAAATGAGTTTCCGAAGTGCAAAACATGTTTTTTTCCCTACAAGTTCTTCAACCTAATAATTACATTTTACTTTGCAAAGAGTTCAGGGAGGTTTCTAAGTGAGGATGTTAATCAGCCAATGTAGTTCACTTCATTATTTTACAGTTTTGTTTTGTTTGTTTTTTGTTTTTTTACAAATTTGTTGAATGAAAGAGACGCAGAGAGGAAAGCAATCTTTTTCCAATGCTGTTGCTTTTACATGTTTCATCATGGCCGAAATGTTGATGTGAAACAACCTCCTCCTGGGACATTTGAGAGGAAGCATATGTTGGATCTCGACATACGGCCTTGTCCTGAACGTCTCCTGAGCACTCAAGACATTTTAAAATAACCAAATTACAGAATTGCTTCTATGATCAGTGAAAATGTAACATCTCCTTTTAGAGCAGAGACGGAAGAGTGTTCATTTCCTTGTTAAGAAAAACTCCTGCGGCTGTGGCCTTGTCAGTGAGGGAAAAATAATTCCCAGCCTGAATATGTTCAGTGTTTAAGACAACAATGATTTAGACTAATTTGAAAGCAAACAGTCAGTCACCAGATAGGATGTGAAAATTAAGGCTTGAGAGAGCCTCGCCATACCTGAGTAACCCAGAAGGCCGTAGAGCGGGCGGCACTCTGTGAGTCCGGCGGAGGTCGTCTCACAGTCTTGCCACAGACCCTTGTAGGTATAAACGGAGGTCACGACCTGCTCCTGCCTGTCCTTCACGCTCCAGTTGTTCATGGCTGTGGCCGCAATGAGGGCAGCTGCACCGATGAGACCCAAGATGAATCCACCATTTTGCAGAACTGAAGGCGCCATTGTTGTGTGGTGGTTCGGAAGCTGGAAAATATACACCTCGGAGATGCAGTGTGTGTGTAGATTAATAGATACTACTTAAAGTATAGCTGGACATATAACTGAGTGTAGATTAAGGTGTCACAGGTGTGCCGTGTGATGCAGAGAATCAAAATGTGCAAAGAGGTGCTTTGTAGTCATGGTGGTAGTGTGGTGGGTGGAGGAGACTGGGTGTTACCCCTGGGTGATACGGCAGCATGGGTTGGGCTACCAAGTGGTGTGAACGCAGTGGTGATAGGAACACCTGACACCTGAGAAAGAACGTTACTATTCCTGCGAATTACAAACTGTTTGTCAGTCTAGAATCGTTAGTAACTCCCTCACACCAGAAAAAAGTCTGGAAAAACAACGTACAGATACACACAGGTGAGCGGGAACCGATCAGGGTGGCCAAAGATCACCATCAGCTACACAGGAGGACTTAAGAAGTTTAAGAAGATTGCAGGCTCTCCTCTCTCTTGAGCTGCAGTGTCCCTGCTAAAAGTACAGTGAGGAATATTTGATGCATTTCTACCGTGTAATGCTGAACAAATGCACATTTAGACAATAAAGGACACCTTGTTTTTTTCCATTTACACTTCCAAATACAAGAGATTTGCTTGCTGAGCTTTTGTACATGAAGACCAGAGCTCACTGTGAGTTCTCTTTCTTGTATATTGTAGACGTGAAACAATCTTGTACCTCATACAGTTTCCATGATTCTGCTTATCACTTGGTCAACAAACGGGAGAGGAGATAAGTTCCTATTATTCGCTTATCATCACCCTGGCTCACTTTTGCTTAAACACACACACACTTACACACACGGAGTCATGCAGTAGTCAAACATGACTGGACTGGAAAATGTAATTTTGTAATGTTTGCAATGTTTGTCAGTTGCTGTGAAGTGTCTGTGATGTTTTAGTATCTGTTTGTCTTTAGTGTAAGTCTGTAAAACAGCTTATCAGGAGATATAGGTGGTTAGAGCTTAACACAATCGCAACAGTGAAGTAATTATTACAGCTCATGTGTGATGTAAAATATGATTAACAGGGTTGTGAATCACCCCCAGTGACTACAACTACCAGCTTCTGCTTAATATTATTCATCAAACAGAAACTGACCCACTGCTTTACCTGGTTTAACACAGTCTTAATGCAGTTCTAAACATACATATATAGACAGTCCCTCTGAAAACATTTATTATTCCCAATTCAGAGTACAAATCAATCAATCAAACAAAAACAGTCCCACTTAATGAAGCAGATATTCTGTGGAATAACTGTCCAAGTGTGAGAACTAATGAAAACCTGACTGTTTTGGAAAGGGGGGAGGAGACAAGTCTATAACTTCAGCATGTTGGTCCTATGTTATGCATGTCCACTGTATTTAAACTGAAACGATTTTCCTTACAAAAGAGTAACAAATTAGCATCATCACCACCCTCCCCCTTCTCTAAATACTTTTTTTTTACTCTATTTACATGGAATAAGGAGTAATACAGGGACTTTTATAGTTTTTTTTTAATCAATCCGTGATTGAAATATCTGCGCTGACACTTTAATATTTAAATGTGGTCATCTAAGCCTGAGTCTCTAAACGACCTCTTCTTCTTTCTGTGCGCAAACTTTCCCCCTCCTGCCCATGCGTCTTTATGTGTATCCAGTCTGTCACACACTGGAGCTGGGTGAAGCGTACGAGTCCATGCCGCTCTTGGTCATCCCTCCAGGAAAGAGGATATATGCCACCTGGGGTTGTAAAGTAGCTGCAGACCAGGCGCCACAGTTACACGGCATCATGTATCCCGGGCCGGAAGGCGATGGGTGAGTGTGGGTGTGCTGTGCGGGGCAGGGCAGACCCCCAAACCCTCCAGTCTGGTATCCAAAGGTGTGCGCGCTGTAGGGCACGGCGCCTGCGGTCAGAGAGTGCGGTATCTCCGCCATCCGCTGGACAGCTCCGGTGCTGAAATGTGCCACCGGCTCCAGGAGAGAGAATGAGGAAGCAGCGGAGGCGGGAGCCAGGAGAGCTCTGGCTTTATCCCCGGGGACGAGAAAAGAGTCGATGGAAAATCCTTTCAAGTGTTCCGCTGCGTCCCCGAGTAAAGACGGCAACGGGAAAACGAACCGGTCCCTCTTCAGGAGACTCTTAGGTTTGCGCCGGGGTCTGTACTTGTAATCCGGGTGCTCCTTCATGTGCTGAGCCCGCAGTCTCTTGGCCTCGTCGATGTAGGGACGCTTCTCAGAGTCAGAGAGCATTTTCCACTCCGCTCCGAGTCTCTTGCTGATTTCAGAGTTGTGCATCTTCGGGTTTTCCCGGGCCATCTTCCTCCTCTGACCTCTGGACCAAACCATGAAGGCGTTCATAGGTCTCTTGATGTGATCTAAAGGTTTTGCCATCGCAGGGACAGACGCATTAATTAAAACACCTACTGACCGCACTTTAAATTCACCTACTCCTTCAAAAAGCTCATGTTTCTCTAGTGAGTAAAATGGAAAAGTGCGAAGAACTCTCGGGAATAGCCAGAGAAATATTTTAAGCTAACACTAAGTCCAAATTGACTGAAGCGTTTACACAAAGTGGAGCTGAAAACTACATAAAGCCAAAAGCCTGGGCGTATGAATGGAACCAAGAGGAAGCTTGTTATGGAAGATGCTGGGCATGTCATCCTCCTCATCATCACACCACTGTCACGGCGGGCCAAGCCAATGGGAATGAGAGAGCGCACTGTAATCCTCTCACAAAAAAACTGACTGTTAAGGCCTACAACATTTGAGGGGCACCCCCTCTTCTCGCTCTCCAACAGTTTTTAGTCTCTTCAAATCTCAACTGAGAGAAGCAGGGATGAAAACCAGCGAAGAAGCTGGACTGCAGAAAACTAGAAACTAAAAGGATTTGTATGAGGGGGTTGAAAGGTGCGGCTGCTTGTGGCCCTGAATGCCTCATTTGCACAATAATAATCTTCATTTCAAAGGAAGTCAGCTACCTTTATTTTATTTTATTTTATTTTATTTTATTTTGACAGGTTTTCTGAAACTGTGCCACAGTTAGCACCACAGTTGTTCTTGGCTACAGTGTTTTCTTTTTCTACTCTTAGTTCTGTTCTAAATTTTGTGCTGTCCATTCAAAGTATTCTTGCATACCTCTTTTGTTAATCCACGTTGAACCAGCTCCTATTGTTTTTAAATGCATGGTGGAAAAAACACAGTGTCTAAAACCAATGTAATCAGCCCAAAAAATCCAACTGCAGCTTGTTAATTCCCCTCAAATTGCTAAAACTTCCAGATTCCCCTCCAACACGGATGACATGGCTCTTGAAATATGGCCCTGTGTAAAACTAAATTAAATGGGAATGCCTGCAGGTCTTGGCTGTTGGGCCAAACCCCAACAAGCCCTTGCATAATAAGCTGACACCTTTAAAATGCTTCCACTGGCTTTAGTGAGGAAAGACCAGTACATTTCCAAACAGGTAAGTGCTATTTCATTAGTATGCCTTAAAGATTTCCCCATATTCAGCTTGGCTGACTGTCTTTAGAAAGAAACTTGTCGGCAAGGGTCTTTGCCTCTTTGCCTCAACATCTTACTTTTGCATGCCATGGTTGTAAAACTGACAATGATTCAGACCTCAGTCCGATCTTAACAAAACGCCCCCAAACTCTCACCCTCCCTTTTTCCTGCAGTTTTCCCACTTTGCGATGCCACCCACCATGGCCCGATCTCTGTTCTCTCCAAACTCGCTTCCACATTTGCCGCAAAATCAGTTTTTACTCTTACCTTTTACATCGCTCATTTGAATTCTGTCCAATGACACAATGCAGGTTTATTATATATCAATATGTGCGTGAGTGGCTCACCCCTCCCTCCTTCGTACTCTGTGGGATCAATATTAATCAGAGCTGTAATTCACAGGTCCTGGGTGACTCCATTGATTGTTACAGGTTTTATCATTACTACCTTATCTGATCAAATGTATGCTTCAGCTTTCTCATCTGTTATTGAAATGACATTTTTAGAAACTTAGCAGCAACTTAACTATGATTTATATGTAGTTTATGTGCATATAATTTATTATTGCCTAATATAAAAGGTAACCCTAATGGTTTAATGTATAGAATACATGTACTGTAGAGGCTCAACATATAACAGGGTTTCCAGGCCCAAAAATGACTTCTGCGAAACGGATTATACCCACGACAGAAGCAGGATGTGTTTGTCTGTGAGCAGACCTGCGGTGGTCAGCTGAAGCTCAGGGTTTAGGTTTCGGTTGCAGCGATGAATTCAGATATCAGGGTACCAGCGAGAAGGGGGGGGGGCTTTATTTCATTTACCTCCCACAATCAAAGGTGCCGCAGGCCTCTTCAAAGGCGAAATAAATGGACATAAAAGATCCGATAGGGCACAATGCGTCGGTGGTGGAGATGATAAGACGTTTTCGGGGAGTGTTTTTTTCCCTGTGGGTTCCCTCGCAGCAGACGGGCTGGAGGGATAAAGTGATTGGCAGCAGGGGTCAGACAGCTGATCTGTCTCCTCATAGTTGTGCTGTTATCTCCCATGCGGTAGGTTCAGACGGGCCTCGCACGCAGGAGGCACCCGCAGCCACACAGAGACAATTATTGCTTCTGCAGAGGGACCATGTTTTAGAGAGTTTTCCACTGTTTGAGAACAACAACGTGCAAGGTAGACTGCACAAAGGGCAGCGCGGGGAAACTATCTTTGTCACTGGTATATGTCTTTTTTCTTTATCCTGCAGAAAGCTCTCTCTGTTGTTTTAGTTGGGGGGGAAATAAAAATAAATAAAAGAAAAACGTGTATTGTGTCTGTGTTTGGAGTGACTTCTAAGAAAGGGCAGTGTTTCAACTCTGGAGAGATGATGGGGGGGAAATGGGTAATAAGAAAAACTGCCAGCAGCACAAAATGGCTGTCGTAATCCGGTTATCCCCAAGGCTCTAAAGATACCGGTCCTCTCCTTAGGAGTCTATCTTTTCTTCTTATGTCAAAACTGTCCTCTATGCACTCAGGTGGATTAAGGAGTCACACTGTAGAAAGAAATTGACAGGTACAAAAAGACCTGGGGGTGAAAAGGAAATGAAAGACGACACGGAGAGGCAGGCCAGGCACTCGAGCCGGGGAGTGTGCTGGCGTCTGACAAGAAAAGAATCCATCAAGTCAACTTAATGTTGAGGGAAGAGCAGTTTCCTGCTTATTTACCACATTAATTGACTGCATATTTATTGGCAGAGCTGATTAGTAATCACATAAGTCTTTAATCTTATGAAATAGCTTTTTAAAAAGATGAAACACTCATGGGTTTGACAGGTATATTGTTCACTGATGTTCCAACATAGTTTGTGTTGGGCTTAATAGAAGCTCCTCCAGGCTGTCCCTAAGAGAAGATTACATCCCGGATAGGTCATGTCACGGTGCATTGTTAAAATAAAGCCCCCACTTCGAATTCACTGTTTTAACTGGGAGTCAGTTGGCTAAAATCAGCCTGTTTTAATCGTTTAATCATGGTTCAGAGGAACCTTCTTACAGTCATTGTTGGGATGTTCTGGGGATTTTTCCTTTGGGGAAAAGGGTTTATTGGAAAATTGCATGAATGGCTTTAAAATCCTTACTACAATCTGCCCAACCTTGTCTGCTGGGAGGTGGATCAAAGCTGCTGTAAAGGCTTATTAATAGGAGAGTTTGGGCTGCTCTGACAAGGCTTGGAACTACAGCACGGCCTGATTTTACTGACTGGGTAAAGCTCGTGACGTGTAAACAACGGCTCCTTTTCAGCTCGTGAGAGCAAATGAAAAGTTGAGCTGGGGCGGATCACTTTCTTAATGATATGAAAGGTAGTTACAGGAGCCCGTAAAATATGAAGGGAGAAACATTGTTACTTGAATTTATCCATCATCCCCTCCAATCAGCCAATCAGACGACAGCCCCTCGATGCATTTAGGCATGTAGACATTGTCAAGATGACCTGGTAAAGTTCAAACTGAGCATCAGAATGTGGAAGAAAGGTGATTTAAATCTCAATCTCTGCCATGACATTCAGATGGTAGCGTCATAATTTGGTGTAAAGAACATGAATGCATCAACAGCTCAGGCTGCTGGTGGTGTAATGGTGCGGGGAATGTTTTCTTGGCACATTTTGGCTTCCTGTAGTACAAACAGAGTATTGTTAAAACGCCACAGCCTACCTAAATATTGCTGTTGACCACGTCCATTCTTTTATGACCACTGTGTACTCATTTTCTGATGGCTCCTTCTATCAGTGCACCATGTCACAAAGTTCAAATCATCTCAGTCTGGCTTCTTGAACAAGACAGCGAGTTCACTGCACTTAAATGACCTCCACAGTCACCACATCTCCTTTGGTGTTTGGTAGAAAAGGAGATTAATATCATGGATGTGGAGTCCAGCCTAGTACTAGTGTAGCCAGTAAAGTGACTCGTACATGCATTTGGGCAGATGTATGTTTCTCAGTACTTTCAGCCCAAATCCACAAATGAATTAAATAGATTAAGCTGTGAACTCCCCACCCCCGACCTAATTACTTAAATAGTTTGAGTTTCAGTGACTTTTCTACCCTCTCTCTCTCTCTCTCTCTCTTTTTTTTTTTTTTTTTTTTTTTTTTTTTTTTTGCTGATCAACAATTTTAATCAATTTTTTGTCAGTTAATGTTGTAGCTTTCTAAGTGCATGCACCGGGGAAGTACCATTGTTCTCTGTTTGTTGAATTGATTTACAGGTCAGTTCCTCAGCCTGTGATTTTTTTTAAAAAATACATTAATATAATGAAAGCTGAGACACCATAAGTGCAGTGGGTTGCTGGGTTAATGTGTATCA
The DNA here is from genome assembly GCF_963969265.1 of Rhamphochromis sp. 'chilingali'. Taxonomy (NCBI): domain Eukaryota; kingdom Metazoa; phylum Chordata; class Actinopteri; order Cichliformes; family Cichlidae; genus Rhamphochromis; species Rhamphochromis sp. 'chilingali'. Next base: position 11,859,253 of record NC_137943.1, on the reverse strand, counting down.
TTGTGTCAACATAGATGGGTCTGTCTAATGTAATTTTATGTTCACTGTAAACAGATAAGAAGACACCTTAAAGTGATTTACCAATGCTGTTAATACTAATGCTGGTAGTCATGCAGCCTAAAGAGTTTATGCATGAGAAGTAATGAGCAATGGTGTCATTTCAGTAGTGGGAATAATTATTTCTGCCTAACATGGTGGAATTACAGCACTCCACTTTGATGTAATAACTATTTCAAAACCAAAATAAATCTTGGATCAATATCTTAATATTTACGAACATCTACCACAGATATTCTACTTTATGCCCAAGATACAGTAATCGTGGCATCAAATGGATTCAGACTGCAAAACAAATCAAATAAACCTGTCATGAACTTTTCTCTTTTCTGTAGACCAAACAATGAATAAACTCAAAAATACATTAGCAGTTTAATTGATGGTCAAAATGAAATTCCCATAAAAATGGGGAAAGTTTGCGTAATAAATCAAAATGCTGAGCTTGTAATCTCATCACTTCTATCAACGAACAAACTCAGCAGAGAAGAGTGGGAAAATTACTGATTTATTGACAAAAAGTCCCCTGTTTACTTATTTATTTTTAAGATCTCAGTGAAGGGTCGAAGTAGCAGATAAAGATCATCATATGGAGAAACTGCTCAGGTGCTTTACCACATTAATCTGCCGTGCTTTGCTGCACATCAGTGTGCGTGATCTGAGTGTGCACTGATGGTGTTTGAGAAAAGGTAAGCTGAGTTTATCTAAGGTTCTGTTTTTTTCTGCTGGTGAATTTGTTTCCATCTGATGATGTGGAAAGCTCTGACGCACAGACTTAAAATTTTGTCATTTCAGCTGCAAATAAATACACTGAAATCCCGAAACATTCAAGTCTAACAAGAGTTTCTGACACTTCTGAGCGGCCCATTAGGAAACGTTTCAGCGGGAAAATCCCCAAGATTTTCAGTGCTCCAGGGAGGATTTCACTAAATCTTGTGCTTATTCTCATGATACTTAGGAAAAGTAAAGCGGTTTTAATAGCTTTCCCCTGACACATTGATGGTAGAATATGCTTTGGCTCTGTGGCAGATAGCTTCAATCCGAGGTCGACGGAGAGGGGGGTGGGGGATTGGCTCGTGTCTGCCTGCCAGTACGCTCTCATAAGGCCCCATCTAAACCAAATTAATACACTTCCTCCAACATCTGAGGATAAACCTGAAGGCCACATTACTGTGGCAGCCCCTATCAGCCAGCTTGTAATACAACCGAGTCAGCAGTCAATGAGATACATTTGCAACCAGGCATTTGTCAGCGACTCAGTGCCATGGAGGCAAGAGATTTAAAATGTCCTCCAGTAAATTAAGTGCTGCTTGAAAAGTGAAAGGTGCCGGCTAAGCAGGCAGCTGCTTACTTTAAATAACACTCTGGTTAAAAGGCTGTGGCTACGGTGGAGAGAGGAGAGGAGTGCTTGCCTGGGTTAATATTGTTGACAGAAAATGTTAAACATCTGTAAAATATCTACATATCTGCTGTACATGTGACCAAAAACCAGAGAAGAATTTGTTTCCCTGTTTGTCTCAGATTCTGCTATGAAGTTTGTTTTCCACTGAAAAAACATGATGCTGAGAAAAGAGAAGCTGTGGCTCGTTACATGGATCTCTCTTGTTTGCACTCTCTCACAGGAACTTTTATTCTTATCCAAAGCATAACTTTAGCTTTTTGCCATGTTGTCGAGTCGAGGAAACAAGCACATGAAATATATTTTAAAAAAAACTTCATAAGACGCCTCATCTTATGAAGCCAATACATATGACAGACTGAGCTGCCACTAAGGAGCTTATAGAAATAATGGAAATAGTGTAGTTTCTGTAGCGATGATGTGAGTGCTGTTACAGAAAGGGAAACAGGCTGGTATTTCCCAAGACGTCTTCTGGACTCAGCCTAAGCAGAGGAGTGGCTTTCTTGGGTTACATTAAAAAGGGGAGAGCTGAGGTGTTGGCACAATGTAAGGTTTGACAAGCTGCTACTACTGGCTGAATACAGAAAGACAGCCTTCAATCCACATGAATGTTTTCTAAACTACCTTTATTTATTTATTTATTTATTTTAACCAGGAAGGCATTTAAACTATGTTTCATCTAAATTTGGTTCAAATGTGTATTCATGACATTAAATTTTCTAAATGATGTTTGAGAAATATTTTCAAAAACAGTATTCGGCACACCTACCTGCAGTACTCGCAGTAATCCACAAGAGATCAGTATATCGCTGAGTGATAGGAGACTCAGGAACGTACACACACACACAGCCCGTGTCTTTTGAGAAAAAGCCTTATTACTAATATCAGTTACTTTAGAACATTATTAAAAACCAAAAGTTTAACGTAATACACGTCTGTAAGAAACTGTGGAATGGTGCGTCAAAAATAATTGTGATTTACGGCACAAAAACAGCGGGCTCGTCCGGGATTTGAACCCGGGACCTCTCGCACCCAAAGCGAGAATCATACCCCTAGACCAACGAGCCGCATGTAAAGGACTGAAGAAGTATAATTTATAAAATTTAACAATCACAGCTGTCAAACTTGGTTTTTACCAAACGTTCTATAAATTCACTATCTAGCATGTAGCATGTAACCTTTGCTTAACATTCATGTAAGAACTAGTTCCTGTTAGGTAACGTTACTTTAGCTCGGTGACCCACAAGCATGTCCAGCTACCAAAGTCATAATTAATTGGATTTGACACATCATTGATTAGGTATGACTTAATTGAACTTCATTACGGAAGCCATCGGTGCATTTTTATTCTACATTTAACATGAACTGGTGTAGCTGTAGCTGTGTGCTGGAATGGGCAATATGCCTTTGACATGATCCTGGACATTTGCAGAAATGTGCAATTAGAGCTATCACATCATTTTCATCAAACCGTGATCTCTCTTTTTTCTTTTTCTCAAAGGTTCCATAAACGAGATGTAATATGGAGTCATCCATTAAAGATATCAGTGCGTGACTGCATCAGGCTGTAAAATTCTGTCAAAAAAAAATGTAACGAATCCCCATTTATAAGCAGGATATGCAGGATATGCAGGATATGATTCTCGCATATTTCATGATAGCCTTACATGTACTGCAAAGACTTTATGTTGTGACTAGTGAGAAACCTCCTTTTAAAGCAAACTGACACAAGATAATCAGCGATGTTTTCCTCTTGAACCTATGATCGGTGTGCTTCACTGTTTATAGGAACAGTTTAGGAATCGTCGGTATAGAAATGTGACCCTTCCCCCTGAGAGTGCACCCACGCTTTACCCAAACACCCAAAGTGCTATCAGATCCTCTCAGCCTGTAACTGTAGATAGAGAAGTTAGACAACTCAGATAGATAAATCAGACAACAGTTATTTGTGAAAGCCATTTTGTTCAGAAGAAAAAGATCAGGATTGTCCCAGCCTGACTGTGATTGTTTACATTTTTAAGCTACATTCCAGTGTTATTCAGACAGCTCTGCAAGCAGGGACTGGTATTAATGAGTAATTGATTGTAGTGCCATATCAAGTCTGCTTATAACTTACATTATTTACTGATTCCCTTACAAGGACAATCAGCATTGTTTAACACGATCTCTCTCAACACTATCTAATAACAGGAGTTTCTGACTCAGTTGTGCAACAGCTGCATTGATTGATTGATTGATTGGTAATTTATTTCAACATGTGAACAATATACAAGTACATTTAGAAAAGAAATGAGAGAAAAAAAAATACTATACAAATTACATACAAAAGAACATTCTGATTAATTTACATGTTGAAAGGGAGTGGGAAGAAGTATACACTTATTTAATCCCACCCCATTGCATTAGTTTGGCATCATTGAGGAAAACATACCAGCAATGACAAGTATTTGAAACAGGCTGACACATGGAAATGCTTCTCAGTTTACACCCCTATCTTCAAAATAACCTACATTACCCAGTCTCCTCAGTCTAGAGGGTCTGCTGTTAGGTAACATAACTGAGATAAGGAGATGGGCAGACAATAGCGGCATATTAATCCCATTATTAACATCGGTGGGAATAACTAGAAGTTATGCTGATTCCTTGAAGCTGCTCCCCATTGAGGGAGAACTAGAGTGTGAAAGAATAAATATCTGAAAACATCACAAAAATATATCTTGCTACAAAGCCTGTCTCTCACAAGATCTTCCACCTTCATGAAACCTCAGCTAATGAAATTGTAGATGTTTCACAAAATGTAAAATATTTTATAATTTATTTACGTTGGATTTATTAACTTTGGATGGTTTGGACAAGTGGAGAGGAGGAATAGTAGGTATAGCGGACAAAAGGCCTCAGTTCATGAGTGTAGTCAAGGAGGACCTGCAGACATTGGTGTGACATAAGTGAAGTCTAGAGATAGGGTGAGCTGGAGGCAGATGATCAGCTGTATGGTGACACCCAATATGTGCAGGTGGAAGAAGAAAAAGACTTCCCTATGTTGAACTTACCATAAAGGCTCAATCTGAGCTGCATCACAGACTGGACTATATTAATAATTCAGGGTAGCTCCTACTTATTATATCCCCTTTGGGAGTCTAGTCTGTTAATAACCCCCATGCTCTGTCTGATGGGCTTTTATCTTTTATAATGCATTTCTAATGGCCGATCTTGTACATGACACAGGCTCCTGCTGACTCACAGGGGCAAAGTCTTTTTTTTCTTTTTCTTTTGTCAGTTTCAGACTTCAGTGTTTTCGGGTTCAGTTAAGTTTTCGTTAGAATCTGTTTATTTTTTCCAGTTTAGTTTCTATAAGTCTGAACATGTTAAACATTCACCGTAGTTTTCATTAATACGAATGTTAGTTTAATCCTGTTATTATATCATAGAGGACATTTTTCAAGGGCAAAATTAAAAAAAAAATAGATCAGGTATTACAGCTAAGTCTTGTATTAACCTATTCTTACTGAACATCTGCAGCAATGACTTAACTATATTGACAAACACAAAATAATGTTCCTCTCTGTTTTTATTATTCTGTTTTCTATATTTTCTAAAGTCTAGTTTTTATTTGATTTACCTTTTTGACACCTAGTTTTAGTTAGTTAGCAGTCTCAGTGGCTCGGCTGAGGGCTGAGCCTGCTGCGCTCCTCTCGCCCAGTGCATTGTGGTCTGTGTGCTAAAGGAAGCTGCTGCAGCGGAATCTGAAGAATTTGAGGTGTCCGCCAAGTCTGCTGCTCATCGCTCCCTGTACTTCCATCTACTCTGCAAGGTAACCGTGTACTTTTCAGCATTTAACCAGTTATTTATCACCGAGTGTGTCGGCGCCGTCGCTGTTAAAACGACGAAGCTAACATTAGCTTATTTGATTTCCTGCCCGGCTAGTTAATAGTAATTAAAGCTTAGCTTAACAGTGTCCCGAGCTGCTAGCTCGGGCTGCTAGCTTGTTAAACAGCGTTCAATTGACCGTCGATAATTACCGCTATAGCAAAATTTTAAAATACCCGAAGCTGGTTTATTAAGTAATATCAGTCACATTTAGAAAATCGGAAAATCAGCTGACTTGTAATGCTAACTCAACTAAACTACCTCGGAAACATATTTAGTTAATTAACCGGAAAAGAAATGCTCGGTTATATGCAGAGAAAACGTCTTCTCCCTCGTACTGTCGGTGTGTTTCTCACAGTTTCAGTTCATTCAGGGGGTTTCGAATAACATACAACAGCCTACAACACAACTAGCAAAAGAGACCGATATGATGGTAATTACAGAAAGGTTGGGTTTGAAGGCTTAAGCTTCATCTCTTCCCTCAGATCATAGAGCTGTAGTGGGATGCAGCTGTAATGCAGACACCTAGAGCAGGAAAGCAGTTTTTTCTGTGGTGAGACACATCACTCTCACAAGCCACTCCGAGCAAAAAACAGACTTCCTGTCTCTCATACTCTGAAGCCTCTGAGTATGTGACTGCATGAGTCCAACCCCCATTTTAGAAGAAGGGTGAGAAAAGATTTTTTTGTGTTGGTTGGTTTATATCTGTCTGTTTTTTGTCTTCTCTTTCAGCCTAAACAAGGAGGAAAACATGTCTCAAGCTGACAAAATGAAGGTAAATCATATCAAACAAACAAACCAACCAGTTTTTCTATCTGAACCAATAGGCATGCTGTAATACTAGATTCCTGCCTGTACTTCAGTGACTGCCTACTCCATTGCAGTAGCTTTAATGGTAGTAAAAAGGAAACACAATATGCCCACTGAGTTGAAACTTCTTGTTTTTTAGGCATTGATATTACCGTCCTGTTAATGGGTACATTGTCTGCGTGCTGCTCATTATCCTCATGACTCACTCATGCAGTTTTCTTTGTACTGAAAGGGCTAAGGGCAGTGTAAAAACACACTGCTTATCAAGCTCGCTCATCTTGACCTTCTTCCTGAAAGGACAAGGAATGGAGGCTTTGTCCACCTTATAAACTGAATAAAGAAGGTGCTGCTTTGTATTACATTTGAATTTTCTGGTATACAGCCTGGCTAGCTGCAGGGATTGGTAAATGGCTTCCTTTTGATGAGCTGCGTGTAGAAAATGCTGGATGAATGGGGTGGTGCGAGATCTTTTGGAAATAGCCTCTTAAATAACCCCGTCACAGTCAAGCCTGCTCAGTGATTTAAGCTCGCTCGCATATAATTAGCTGTCGCCTCACATTTATCCTGCTCAGTTTAATCGGAAGTAATAATCATTTTACACTCCTTTCTTTTTACTTTTCCTCCCTTTTCGCTACAGCAGGGGCAGTTCTCAAACCCCGAGACCCCGGGGTATGTTGGATTCGCCAACCTGCCTAATCAGGTTCATCGAAAATCTGTAAAAAAGGGCTTTGAGTTCACCCTTATGGTTGTAGGTGAGTGCGCTAATGCTTTTCCCACCACATTTTTCATGTTGCTGTGACGTGACGCTGTTTTTTATTTAGTCTGGAAAATGATAATGTATCTCAGTGATAAGAATGTTAAAGCTAGAGTAAACACGGCCACTTTGTGGAATGCATTTTGTCTTTTTTCGCTCATGTTATTGGGTTAAATTCATGTTGGGATCTTGGATGCTCGCTTGAACAATATGCAGTTTTTGCAGTCTGAGCTCTTTTTGACTTCCGTAGATTTTTTTCGTTTGTGTGTCACGAGCACACCGGTTGTTTTGTGTTCTATAATTTGTAGGCTTGCACTTGACTGTCTTACTGTGCATGAAGTTTTTTTTCTGCGCAGACGTAGTCATCGGTAAAGCTGCTCAGCTGATGTTGGCAGCAGTGTAAACTCTTACTCTGGTTCCTGTGACTGGGTGAACCCCTGTGCTTGCTGGGAATGGGGGAGGGTCGAAGCTCCCCTCAACACTGCTCATCCTTCTTCTTTAAAATAAACCAGAGAGGAATGTAGCCTGTGTGCCTCCAGGGACCCATTCAAACAGTGGACAGCGAGGCCTGCTGGTTCTTGTAATGCAGTAATATACCCTCTGTTTAACCCCCCCCCCCCCCCCCCCCCCCCCGTTATTAAATTAAATCAGTGTTTTCCTGGGTGAGCGGCTAGATGCTGCTCTTCTCCACGTATAGAAATAATAATGTTGCAATGAAAATGAAAAGCATTGATCTCTGTAGTCTCTTCCTTTCCCACATGCACTTGAACTTGCAGTGTGCATAATAAATATGTCAGTTTGCTCCCTTACAAGACCTCCTGGCAAATTGCCACTAAAGAAGACCTCAGTAAATCTTTTGTCACAGCCTGGCGAGAGCAGCTGTTTAAGACTCTGTGTCTGTGCTCGACTTCTGTTTTTAGCTGGATGTAACCAAGAAACTAAACAGTAGTTTCTTGTCTTTACGGTTGCTTTGAATCTTTTTTTCCAGACAGCAGGCAGAGTGTTAGACTGAAGCGATGCGGCAGATCAGATCAGATGTTTGTGTGGTGTGCAGGAGGTTTTTATTGGCCTGATTATCAGACTGAGTTACTATTGTCTTTCACTTGAGGAACACCTACTATTGGTATTTGGATGCATGGTTTAAATTTTGTCCTGTAAAGACATTGATACTGATGTGTAGTTCATTCATAAATTATATCGACTGAAGCATTCAAATAACGTCATTCTCATTAAATACAGTTTGTTTACCCTTTGTTTATTTTATTAAAGAGCTGGACTAATATAGTTTTAGAATCACATCAGTCCTTTCCCCTGTGATAGACTGGATACCTGTCCAGGGTGTACCTTGCCTGTTCCCCATAACAGCTGGGATAGGCTCCAGTTTCCACCTGACCCTGAATTTGAAAAGTCATAAAGAAAATGGAAAAATGGAAATTTCACCACACAATTGGTGTCATGTTTCCTGTTTAACCTGCTAAATTTGGAATTCTGTAGATTTCTATTTGGCTTTTGAATGTCAGGTCTCTTTTGTGTAACCTCTCTGGTCAATTTGAGGTTCTTACCCTTAACTCATGAACAAACTCGTATCCTTCCCAGCTTCTGACAAGGTTTCAGCCACCTGACGGCTGGGGAAAGATTAATGCTGAAGTCAGATTTAGAGTTTGGTTGATGTGTATTTCTATCTTGTGTGAGATGCAGTGTGTGTTACACACTGCGTTTCCTGCGGCGCACTGAGGACGTCTTTGTTCTTTTGGTTGAAACTGAGCTCTGCATTAGAAGAGCCCTTGCACTAACCAGAGCCTGACTGTGCATTTGTAATTATTAGCATTGTGTTAATGCTAATAATTACGGGCCGTGGTGGTCAGAGGGCCCGGTGGCGCCAGTGTCCGGCAGCCTCGCCTCTGTCAGTGCGCCCCAGTGTGGCTGTGGCTACAATGTAGCTTGCCATCACCAGTGTGTGAATGTGTGTGTGAATCGGTGGATGACTGGTTGTGTAAAGCGCTTTGGGGGCCATAGGGACTAGTAATGCGCTATACAAATACAGGCCATTAACCATTTAACCATTATGCAGCCCTCATTTACTTGTGACAGCTTTACCTTCCTGTTATCTAAAGGTGAATCTGGACTTGGAAAATCCACCTTGATCAACAGCCTCTTCCTCACTGACCTGTACCCTGAGAGAGTCATTCCTGGAGCAGCAGGTAAAACACACACACATTTACACGCTGAAAACACTGATGATTAATTTTTTGTGAAGCAGTTTGAGAAACCTGCATTTGATCTTTCCCTCTCGTAGAAAAAATAGAAAGGACAGTTCAGATCGAGGCATCCACTGTAGAAATCGAGGAGCGAGGAGTGAAGCTCCGCCTCACTGTGGTTGACACACCAGGATACGGAGACGCCATCAACAGCCAAGACTGGTGAGAAATCATTGTAGGGTGGAGGCTGATGAGTAGATGAGGTATTTTTGGATTTGAATTGCTATCTTATTCCTGTGATCTGTGAGTGGTGATGATAGGAGAGGATAGGAGAGAATCTATTATTAGCCAGGCTTTGTGGTTGCCTTTGCTCAGTATAATTTCTAACTTTTTCTTTTTTTGTCCATCCAGTTTCAGCACCATTATCAGCTACATTGATGACCAGTTTGAGCGCTACCTCCATGACGAGAGCGGCCTAAATCGTAGACACATTGTTGACAATAGAGTTCACTGCTGCTTCTATTTCATCTCCCCACTCGGCCACGGGTGCGTCCTGCTATCCCCACTTGCACAAATACTGTATAGGCCTAAGTCATTACAGTGAAGGTCCTCTGTTCACGCAGATTCTTTGTCTCTCGTTGACCCTCTGTTTCCTTTCCCTCCCAGCCTGAAACCACTTGACGTCCAGTTCATGAAGGCCATTCACAACAAGGTCAATGTGGTTCCTGTCATCGCTAAGGCCGACACACTCACCCTCAGAGAGAGGGAGAGGCTCAAGCGCAGGGTGAGGACGCCAGAGTTACCCATTGTTCGGGGACTTTTTCCATTTCCTGACTTGAAGAGTAGTTACAGTATCATGTTATCATACTCACTGCTTTATCCATCGGGTGCATCAGAATTTTGCAGGTACTACTGTATCAGCTGATCCTGAGAAATGATTCTGAGGATCGTTATCTCGTGTCTGGAATCAAAAGAAAGCAGAAGATCATCATCAGTTTAACATAACTGCTAATAACTGTTGTTTTACACTCTCGTGTTATCAAGATTCTCGATGAGATCGACGAGCATGGCATCAAAATCTACCATCTTCCCGATGCTGAGTCAGATGAAGATGAAGATTTCAAAGAGCAGACGAGGATCCTCAAGGTACTGACTTCATTATCTGTGCACGATTTCAACCTTGGAGAAAGGTTTCTTTCTGTCTTCTTCCTACGCAAATAGCGATGGGAGATTTGAACAAAACCCAGTTTCTATCTCAGTGTTTTCTGTGAGTCAACTTGTGAGATGGCACGTGTGCTTACAAACAAACGCATCAAAATAAACTCTGGGTCAAGGTTCAGTGTGTTAGCCGGTGCAGACCACAAAAGCAAAGAGGAAAGCTATCAGACAGCCCTTTCCAACAAATATTAATTTTTTGTAAAAACAGTTAGTTTATATGTCATAAATGCAGGATTTGCTGGTTTAGTTGGTTGGTTAGTTAGGGTGAGGTGGTAGACAACCCAATCCTACTCTCCTGGTCATCTTGTGAAGCTTTGATTATTCACTTTAGAAGCTTTGGTACTCGTTTGGGACAGCTCTGCTTTTGTTAAACTTCCAACTATCAATTTAGGGATTGGTTTTAAGTATCATAATTATCCATGGTGTGTGGTTGAAACATGATAAATATGAGCTACTGCTCCTCTTCTCCAGGCTAGCATCCCATTTGCAGTGGTAGGTTCCAACCAGCAGATTGAGGCCAAAGGGAAAAAGGTCAGAGGTCGTCTGTACCCTTGGGGAGTGGTGGAGGTGGAGAACCCGGAGCACAATGATTTCCTCAAACTGCGGATCATGCTGATGTGAGTGGTGAAGTTTGTGAGTTGACAAAACTGTGTAGATAACGTAGTCTCATTTTGAAACTGCTGTAACCAGACGGCCTCCGCCTGCCTTTGGAGGGAGTATGGCGGTGCCTGAGCTCTCTGCAAATCTGTTTATTGTTTGACTTTTCCTCAATCCCACAGAACCCACATGCAGGATCTCCAGGAAGTAACCCAGGACCTGCACTATGAGAACTTCCGTTCGGAGCGCCTCAAACGGGGTGGCAGGTTGTCCTCCCATGGTTACATTCTGCCTATGTCTCCTGCGTACGTACTTCCCTGTCTGCTTGCTTTTCTGCACCTCCCCCTCCTCAAACAGCAAATCTCTGAGCTGTGTGTACATTTACATCCAGTATTGTGGAAAAAACACACACACACGAGGTGAAACTTAACAAAACCCAGCTAAACCAACCAGAAAAGGAAAAATAAAGAGTTATTCCTGTTCATTGGGTAGTCCGGTCATTCATTTCCTTTTTTCCAGTATCAGTTCTGTAGTACAGTAACTCTAACCCGTGATTTTTGCATGTGAACTGTAATAGGTAGAGGTAGAGGTAGTTGGAGGTGAATTTAGTGCTGTTTGCTTTAGTGGGTTGTTTTATCTTGTGTGTAGCAAATCTGTGCAGGTTAGAAACAAGATTACTGTGTGTGTAGCATTTAACATAGTGTGGGTAGCTCATTATTTAACCCCTAACGTTGACCCAAAGGACTGTTTTTAGACTTTTCTTCTAAAGGCAACACAGAATAAGGGAGTGGTTTTACTGTCTTCATATTTGCCGTGCCATCTGTCCAAAGATGGTGTTTGGTGTTGAATTGCTGATGGAGGTACTGTTTTATTTTTGGATTTTCTTAGTTTGGGGGAGGTCCTGCTCTTCCCCTGACCTTTGCACCCACTGCTTCTCTCTTGAATCTTCATGCTTTCACCTCTGTGTAGTTATTTGTTGTAGCTGCCAACTCTTCGCTGACAAACCTTGTCCCTGCAGACAAACCTTGTCCCTGCAGACAAACCTTGTCCCTGCAGACAAAACTAACCCACTGACCCGCTTTTCTACTTCCTCAGTGTGGCTTTTGTCGTGTTTGCTTAACGCTGCTTAAAATGGCAACACTCTCTCATGCAGAGAAAACACAGTTTCTCTGCTGACTAAATAATCATGCTTCAAAAATCACTACAAGAGCATTTATAACCTCTCCAGTTGTGTATTTGCTTTAATGATTATCTTTTTAATTGTGTCCTGCATAATTAAGTCATTGATTTTTGCAGCGCACAGCATTGCAGTAACTATAGTTGTGTCTGTAAAGCAGAAAGGGACCTGAGCCGGAGGAAATGGACAAGGATATGATCCTGCAGGAGAAGGAGGCTGAGGTGAGATATTTCAGACACTAGACTACAAGCGTTGTTTTCAAAGAAATGTGTTGTTTAGGTTTCCTAAAGAAAGTTTTTGGGCCAAGATAAAGATGAGGCACATTTATTGCTTGTGTTTGCGACGGGCAGCCAGTCAGAAGATTTGTTGACTGTTGCGAACAAGGAGGCAGGTTTTAAAGGGAGAGGAGATGAAACGGCATATTTCAGACAGGGGATGGAGTGAGGGTGTGCACCAAGGTCCAGTTTAAAACAAATAAGTAGACAACCTTGCAGAAACAACAAACAATATTATATGATAGACTCTATAGAAAACCCCCCCAAAATGCCTTATGTCACTTCAAAGTCGCAGCCATGAGTGTCCTGATTCACACCTTTTGATGTTCTGTGTCGTTCAGCTGAGGCGAATGCAGGAGATGATTGCCAAGATGCAGGCCCAGATGCAGAAACAAGGAGACGGAGAGGGAGAAGGCCAACATGTGTGAAACTGATGGTAAGAGGCAGACCTGTGGAGACCCGAGGGCAATTCTGCTGCAGACGCATTATCAGTTATTTTACACCGTGCTAGATTTCTTCAGATGTCCAAATATTAATATTCTTACTTTTCTTTTTTTTCCGGATTAGATATTTGAGCCACTGCTCGAGTTTGACCAGAGAGATGGAAAAGGTGTAAAGCTTGCCTGGTCATGACTCCTCTTGCTTGCCACTATTTTATTATTATTATTTTTGTAATTTCAGCTCCACATGGGATCTGGAGTCTTTTTTTTTTTTTTTTTTAAATGCATACAGTAAAGTATATTCAACAGTGTTACATTTATATATTCACACACGGTTCCATTTTTTTTTTTTTTTTTTTTTTTTTTTTAATTGTACCACTTTAGAAGAAATCGTTTACTGAAATGAAGTCATATGACCAATATTTTAAAATGCTTGCATATTTTATATTGGGAGATAGTTAATTTTTTTTCCTTTTGTTTGCTGTTCAGAAAACCAAAGTATTGCTGCTTCTATGCGAAGACTTTAGTGCTGAAGCGTCTGTCGGAGCACATGCTAACACATGCTCTGTGAAGGAGTGTCATTGAGAGAGAGAGAACTGTAGTAGCAGACGTAGCTGAAAAACCTCTTTTATTCCATTGTTACATGACTGTTTCAATGTTATTCCTGTCAGGAGAAAACATTATTTAACAATTTATGAGTTCACCATACATGCTTGCCATTAAATGGAACCTGTCCTGCTCAGTATTGATGTTAACCCGCTCATGTGCATGCGATTCTCAACCCATAAAAAAAATTATGATAAATTTTAGGGCAGCGTTTCATCCATTTGTGCTTTTCTCAGTATGTTCAACTGCCTTCGAGTGTGGTTAAGCTCCTTTTGATATGAATTAAACTGTGATCCAGAACCTTTTATAGTCTTCCCCATACGCCAGACAAATGAGGCGCGAGGCCTCTTTGGTGCTTTCACTTAACTAAATGCATTTAGTCCTTCACGTGTGTCGTCCTCGGTGTAAAGTGAAATCATGTGACAGGAGCAGTGAGCGAATTTATTGGTACAGTGAGATTTAAGAAGTTGAAACTTCTACCTGTCCCTACTGACCGCAGAGTTTAAAGGCGACCTGATGAGGTCAGTGTAGCCAACGATCCCCTCACCAGCCGAGATGTGAGTTCTGACATTCCTTTGTGCTGTTTGTACCTGACAGATTTTGTTCTTGATACATATATTGTAATAAAAGTTTTATTAAGTATCAAACATTTTTTTTAGTCTGCTTTTTTTTTTTTTTTTTTTTAACATTTCCCCCCTACCTTTTTTGTTTTTTTGTTTTATTTCTAAGGGAGAACAGTTCAAATAATAAGATTTAAATAACAGAAAGAAATGTGGGTGTTTGTAATCACTGCGTTTGTGTGTATACGGAAAGACAATGGACACAGTTTCAATCATTTTTGTGCAAGATTTAACGTCTGTGAGAATAACTTACCAGGTAAGTTTGCAGTGTTAGGGAAAATCAGGTGACTGCCTGATTACCGTTGGCTGAATTTAAGCTGCTTGTGTTAAAGCATTTTGCCAGATCCCATTTACAGACTATGACTAGACGAAAGCAGCCATGAGCCACAGAGCGATTGGTCATGCAACACTTTGTAAAATTAATTTTTCTAAATTCATAAAGAAAGGTATGCCTCAGAAGCAACACAACTCTGCTGATTACTGATTCTGGGTGTATGATACACTGGATCTTAGACAGGCAACACTTCCCATTGAAACCTAATCAGTGCCTGCTGGTGTTCAGTTAGACCATAAACTTTATAAAATTAGAGGAGCCCGAAGCTGCTCGTCATGCACATCAGGTGATGCTCTGCTACGTGTTTTATTTCAGTGAGATTAATTACCTCTGAAAGAACCACCGTGATTCTGCCCTCACAGTAACAGGGTGTCACTAATTACTGAGATACTGTGAGATATAGAGGTTAATTACCAAACCTTCAAGCTTATATTCCCATGTGCAGCAAGAGGCGTGGAAACTGGATCAAATGATAGTGTAACAACATTTTTTTTTAAATAGAAGATTACTTTTAAAACATTAATGAAGCATCTGCAGCACTGGACTAATGTGAACCTACAGGGAGTGCAGAATTATTAGGCAAGTTGTATTTTTGAGGAATAATTTTATTATTGAACAACAACCATGTTCTCAATGAACCCAAAAAACTCATTAATATCAAAGCTGAATGTTTTTGGAAGTAGTTTTTAGTTTGTTTTTAGTTTTAGCTATTTTAGGGGGATATCTGTGTGTGCAGGTGACTATTACTGTGCATAATTATTAGGCAACTTAACAAAAAACAAATATATACCCATTTCAATTATTTATTTTTACCAGTGAAACCAATATAACATCTCCAAATTCACAAATATACATTTCTGACATTCAAAAACAAAACAAGAACAAATCAGCGACCAATATAGCCACCTTTCTTTGCAAGGACACTCAAAAGCCTGCCATCCATGGATTCTGTCAGTGTTTTGATCTGTTCACCATCAACATTGCGTGCAGCAGCAACCACAGCCTCCCAGACACTGTTCAGAGAGGTGTACTGTTTTCCCTCCTTGTAAATCTCACATTTGATGATGGACCACAGGTTCTCAATGGGGTTCAGATCAGGTGAACAAGGAGGCCATGTCATTAGTTTTTCTTCTTTTATACCCTTTCTTGCCAGCCACGCTGTGGAGTACTTGGACGCGTGTGATGGAGCATTGTCCTGCATGAAAATCATGTTTTTCTTGAAGGATGCAGACTTCTTCCTGTACCACTGCTTGAAGAAGGTGTCTTCCAGAAACTGGCAGTAGGACTGGGAGTTGAGCTTGACTCCATCCTCAACCCGAAAAGGCCCCACAAGCTCATCTTTGATGATACCAGCCCAAACCAGTACTCCACCTCCACCTTGCTGGCGTCTGAGTCGGACTGGAGCTCTCTGCCCTTTACCAATCCAGCCACGGGCCCATCCATCTGGCCCATCAAGACTCACTCTCATGTCATCAGTCCATAAAACCTTAGAAAAACCAGTCTTGAGATATTTCTTGGCCCAGTCTTGACGTTTCAGCTTGTGTGTCTTGTTCAGTGGTGGTCGTCTTTCAGCCTTTCTTACCTTGGCCATGTCTCTGAGTATTGCACACCTTGTGCTTTTGGGCACTCCAGTGATGTTGCAGCTCTGAAATATGGCCAAACTGGTGGCAAGTGGCATCTTGGCAGCTGCACGCTTGACTTTTCTCAGTTCATGGGCAGTTATTTTGCGCCTTGGTTTTTCCACACGCTTCTTGCGACCCTGTTGACTATTTTGAATGAAACGCTTGATTGTTCGATGATCACGCTTCAGAAGCTTTGCAATTTTGAGACTGCTGCATCCCTCTGCAAGATATCTCACTATTTTTGACTTTTCTGAGCCTGTCAAGTCCTTCTTTTGACCCATTTTGCCAAAGGAAAGGAAGTTGCCTAATAATTATGCACACCTGATATAGGGTGTTGATGTCATTAGACCACACCCCTTCTCATTACAGAGATGAACATCACCTAACATGCTTAATTGGTAGTAGGCTTTCAAGCCTATACAGCTTGGAGTAAGACAATATGCATGAAGAGGATGATGTGGACAAAATACTCATTTGCCTAATAATTCTGCACTCCCTGTATAGGCTAGGTTAAAGCTGATACTGATACTTGGCAGAAGTCTTGAGCCACCCCTCATTTCTTCATGGTTCTCTAGGAAAACTAGAAAAAGGTGCAACACATTTTTATTAACACAATAAGGCAAAAAACAGTTCTAGCAAGTCTGAAAGATGAATTGTAATATGTACCTTTATTCTTCTTTATGCTTTTTAGATAGGGTTACATGTTGGAACAAAATCGGACTTTTCCTGGTTTATAATTCCATCATTTATGACACAATCCCATTGCTGCTGGTTGAAATGCAGCCCTTGAATGGTTCATTGGTGCTGGTCGTTAAAAAAAAAGAAAAAAGAAAACGTTCCACTGGCAATGAACAGGTGCAAGGACTGGACTGAAAAAGCAGCCAAGGTCCAAAATATGTTTTTGAAAGACGTCCTTGAGAACTACTGCTCAATAGCACTTTTGAAATTACAAAAGTCTGGCTCCTTGGGAGCAAAATATAAAGAAAAGAGGGGTGACTCAAGACTTTTGCACTGTATTTAAAATTAACCTATTATGTTTCTAGGTCCATACTTTCATCTTAGACCATTATTCCAATATCTTTGGAAATCATTGTTACAAATAATCCTCAACCATCTTGTATTTGAAACAACCTCTTCGTTTCCTTCACCCTCCCCTAAAACCAGCTTTCCTCTCAATATCGTTCTCATACACAGGCTTGTATGGCACATGGGTGGGGCTTCTGTGCTGACAGCTAAATGTATGTACCTGAAAAGACCATAATAAGGATATCGCAATGCACCATACAGAATCAAGAGTAGGAAAAAAACGTCTGAAACTGATAGCAGTCTTAAGTCTGGGCTCTTTTTAGCTCACTGATGTAATTACACTGCTCAAAACAATGAAGGTAACCTTTAATGATCCCAGTATAACACAGAATAGTACAGGAATGAAATCCCCAGAGCCACTGTTGGACTTTATGCTGGTGAAGCAGCCAAATACTCAAATACTGCCCAGAAGCTCAGCATCACGCTATCATTTTCATTTCTAAAAGCACACAAAATGAATTCACAGTGGTTTGAGGTTCCAGCCTGGCCAGGTTGATACTCCTGACATGAGTTGGTGTTATACTGCGAGGACTAAGTGTTCCTTTTTGAGCAGTAAACTTAAACTTTGGCCAAGTGTAATCTGAGCATCAAGCGTGTAACAGCATATACATGAGAGAAAATAAAGGAAAGTATTATAGGTCCTCTATAAAAAAGAAACATGAGCCAGTAGTTAAATTAATGACATATGACAGCAAAGATAATGGAACAGTTTTCATAGAATTTATTATAGTTGGTTTTTTTTCCACTAACATGGATACACAACGCTCTAACTGTCATGGCTTTTTTGTCTTAAATACTCTCCGCTCATAAAGAAAAACTGTAAAAATATTTAATTATAACTAATTAAAAGATCTCTTCAGGGGCTGGACTTGGAAGGGTGTACAGGTATGAGGGGATGGAGGTGGGTGGGGATTCGTCTGTGGTCCTTATCTGAGAAGCTGTGTGGATTTGGGGGGGACTGAAAAAGGGTCGAAGGGTCACGTTACATCCAGCGAGGCTTTCACCGCGAAGACGGGGTGGTGTTGCCATTTAAAGAAAACCTAAAAGAACGACATGAAGCAGCAGGTCAGAATAAGATAAGTGTGTATTTGCTGTTTAATATTAAACAGCCCGGCTGAGACGGCGGTACATCACCTGCACACTCTCTCCATCACATGTGTAACGAGACGGTCAGAGATGCCCGGACAGGACTCCTCTGCCAGGTTGAAGGCATTCTCCAGTTCCTCAATGGCTCCTACTCCGCCGCCACTTGCCCGCCGCTTCTCCTTCAACTGGTGGTAAAGGAAAAATCAAACAGGAACGATTTAGTATGCCGTGCAGTGAGAAACTTAAAAAAAGAAAAAAAAAATCCTTCTGTTTAGAGTAAATATAATGAAACAGGTTATGTGGGGGCAAGCTTTTTATTAATATCATAACAAGACCCACTTCACTCTTACCTGTTAATGGTAAAAAACAAGGCAGAGATTCACGGTGTCATGATGTTGGCCCTTTGTCTAAATCAGAGGTCAGCAACCTGTGGCTCGCGTTAGTCACAGGTTACAATTACTATATATATATATTGATTTATCCTCTCCCAATTTCATCCGCCTGTTTGTGCCCCGTTACCCACGTGTGCTTCTTTTTTTATCCAACTGTTTGCTAGCAGGAGCTAAAATGCCTCTTGATGCTGAAGGTTGCCGACGCCCAGTCTAAATGAATCTAAACGCTGCTGTCGGCTGCTTAATTGCCACAAGGGGTCGCCACACTAGGTAATGCTGCGTGTTTGATTTGGCAGTCTTACATTGGATGCCCTTCTTTTTGGACCCTAATGACCTTTCAATTGTCAAGCAAATATTCCGACTACTACATTTTATCTAAATGAATCTGAGATTGTATAAAAAGCAGCAGTATGGCCTACCTCTCTGAAGGTGGGTGTTACCAAAGCAGACAAGCACTGTGACTTTGGTTGCCTTTTCACAGAATCTCCTGACTGCAAAGAGAAAACAGAGCGTAAGAAGAAAGGAAAAAAGATTCGACCTGGTGTTTCCGTCTCTGCTCAGTCTGCCTTACCTCTGAATCTGTGTGCGTGTAGCCCTTCTGTAACTTGTTCATAGAAGTGGGCCTGACTGTGGGGAAGGTCCACATGGGACACTGATCTACATCACCATCAGCATCCCTGAAAGAAGCGGGGACAGGAAGAGGAAGAAGATTGAAAGGACGAGTAAACATACCCCTGACAGATACACCCTGATTGTTAATGCAAATAAGTGTGATGTTCTTGAGACTAACATGTCCGAGTCGTCAGAGCTGGACTCCTCCCCGTGTCCCTCTGATTTCCAGCGGCGGTAGCGGTCAATCAGCTCTGTCAGATAAGCTGTCTTCTTGGTGTAACGTGTGATAAACTTGTGTTTCAGAAGCTCTTTGGCTGTTGGTCTCTGTGCAGAGAAGAAATTCAGTTCGATTCAATTCCATTTATACAGCGTCAAATCACAACAACTGTTGCCTCAAGGTGCTTTATATTGTAGTGAATAAAAACATGAGGAGCATAAAAATGTACAACCAAGGGTAATATCACTCAGCCCATACAAGTTGGAGTGCTGTTGTCTACAAACACATGCTAAAGCAAGCTTCAGTGTCAAATTACTTGGAAAGGTTTTGGCGCCTTTCAAGAGCGCACTTTGGATCATGTTGGAATATTTGAGAAACAACCAGAACAATCTCTAATTCCTATTAAGGACCGGACATGCTAATCCAAAATACTTGGTAGGATAAAGAATTCATGTTCAGTTTCTCTCAGTGCAGCAGTTATTACCAGATGTATGATACTCATGTATGTTGGTGTTTTACTCACAAAACGGGGGTCTTTATTTAGACAAGCCTCTACAAATTCTTTAAAGGGTTTGCTGTAAGGGCCTTCCAATGTGGGTGGAGTGTTTTTGGGGATTAGGAAGAGGACTCTCATGGGGTGTAGATCAGAGTTGGGGGGTTCCCCTTTGGCCAACTCAATGGCGGTGATTCCCAGAGACCAGATATCAGCCTGAGTGGGTAAAGACATAAAGAGCTGTTTAAGGCATCAAAATTCAGTTCCCGTTGGTTAACAACAAAATGATGTCTCTTCATGCTCTCAGTGTACACACAGCTTGTTCACAAACGTTTGCCTCACCTTAAAGTCGTAGGCTGACTGCTTAATGACCTCCGGGGCCATCCAGAAAGGCGTGCCGACAAATGTGTTCCTCTTGATCTGAGTGTCTGTCAGCTGCCCCGCCACCCCAAAATCTGCCAGCTTCACATCACCCTGCTCTGACAAGAGCACATTGGCAGCTGGGAGAAAGGCAGAAAAGACAGACCGTTAAAATACAACCTAAAGTATCTGGGTCTGCTTTTTGTATCTGTTACAGCAGTCTGGTTAATATAACGTGCTAAAAATAAGATGAGGCCAGAACATCTGAGATAATGAGTAACAATGTTGTTACAGCTTATTCAGGCCAACTTTCACTTTTGAAATCCAAAATCATAATAATTAATTTTGGATTTTGGAGACTGGAGTGCTGCATTTAATTTCACAAGCAACTGTAGATAAAAGGAGCACAAGAACACAAATAATACGGAGAATAAATCCACCCCACCGAGTAATACACCAAAGTTTTAAACTCCTTATTTGTGCGATTACTTAATTACAAAGTGTTACATTTTTTTATAACAAGGAAAGAACAGAGCAGAAAAGGCTCCACACACAAAATATGTAAAAGTGTATACAATTCGCACACGCAGCATGTTGTGAGATTTCAAGCTCACAGATGGTGTTAAAAATGTACACAGCTCGTTGGCATATTTCAGTGTGTGCACTTCTTCTCTGCAGCATCTGGTTAAGGCCGGCTGTGCAGCAGCTCTCTATCACAGCGTTCAGTTGTTGACATAAAACGTTGGATCACAGCATTGAGTCTTGTACTCACAACAGCGTACACTACAAAACAGCTCTGAATTATACCCGAGTTTGTACCAGCGCAGAACTTGACAACTATGTTAGCTGTTAGCTGACACCTATGAGACTCTTTGGGTGAGTTCACACCTATAGTTTGTTTTCTCTGGTATAGTTGGTGAGTTTGTAAACTTTGAGTTCTTCCCTATGATTTGGTATCTTTTCACAAAGAGAAAAAAAAAAAAAAAAACACGTCAGGATGTTCAGTCCGCTCACTGGACAGATGTGTAAATATAGAAAGAAGGTGCTGTGTCCTGGACTATTAGAGAATATACAGAATTTACTTTCATTTCACGGATAGCTGCTAGCCCATACAGACCTTTGCACATCTCTAGTACCTTGCTGTATCTCTGAAAACAAAGCATACGTGCCTACAGGAAGTTTTTTTTTTTTTTTTTTAAATCTCAAACTTGTAACCTGGTAGTTTGTTTGGGTCAACTACCAGGAACATATTCACATCATAAATAAACTATTCTGGAGTTCATTTAGAACTGCACCAAGACAACCTCTTCCAAAGGGTCTCTGTGTGGCTGTTTTGGTCTGTGCCCAAGTGTGATAACTGGGTTCACATCTGCACAAACAAACAGCACCAAGGAGGAAAATGAACCAGAGTTTGATTTAAAAGGACCGAACACCGTAAAGATCGAAGTGAGTGCTCATTACCTTTGATATCTCTGTGAATCTTCCTTTCAGAGTGCAGATACTCCAGCCCCTTTAGTATTTCCCTCAGTATAGTAGCAATGTAAGTTTCTTCAAGAGGTCCTGGACGGAGCTAGGATGGTGACAGTGTGACAAAAAGATGAGTTTTCCCTCTCGAGTATGAAAAGTGCACTATTGGAGGAGTTGTCTAAAACTTTGTAAGCTGCATAAAAATAGAAATCTACTTACTAGATCCAGAGCAGATCCTCCACCTAAATACTCCATGATAATCCACAGCTTTGTTCCCTGTGGGAGGAGGAAACAATTGAAGGAACAAACCACTGTATGTGTTTGTATATTTAAGCATCTGGGCAAGTATCACTTCAGTATTTACATTATCTCACCTTCAGATATGAGCCATAATACTTTGTAACATAAGGACTGTCGCACTGGCTCAGCACCGTGATCTCCTGCTGAATGTCTTCTATCTCGTCCTCTGCCTCCTCCAGGTCTATAATTTTAATGGCCACCACCTCCTTTGTGCGGTTGTTGATGCCTTTGTAGACCTCTCCAAACGAACCCTTGCCGATCCGCTCCTGCTTGGTGAAGTACTCCTCAGGGTCCAACCGAGTATTCTGGCCCAGTGAGAGCAAAAGAGGGATTTAAGTACAGAGTATATACCACAGTGACAACCCCCTGTAGTTTAATGTGTGTGCTTATGAGTGGGCGAGTCTCAACACAGAAGCCATGTTCACAGTTGTCCCTTATCTCCATATTATAGTGTTTGCATGCGCTGCCCAAATATAAAATATGATTTAGAATTAACCTTCTTATCTATGTCAGTGCCCATCTATTCAGTCACATCCCTATATAATTAACTAGACTCTAGATCGAGCTTTGTGCCAGGATGTAATTTAAGAAGTGTGACCCCTGAAAGTTCAGTGGTTTTGTCTCTCCATAACAGCAGGAAATGAGCAATGATTTGCGAACAAAAACGCCTTCAAAGAAGTCACTAAGTGCAAAAAATATTATCTTAATAAAGACTTAACTCTAAACGCCCAACTCTGAAAAAATAAAATGTCATTACACACTCATACAAGATCAGAGATTATTATTACATATTTGTCATTTGTTGATGGCAGTCAATTGTACACCTGACTGTGACACCGACAAGAACATTATATATACATAAATGCACATCTGTGCATATTAACACTTGCTTTTATGGCCTAGCCCACCACCCGGGTTATTCATGGAAAGCCTGAAAAGCCATGGGGGTTCGGCTGGTCTTGGATAAGAAGCAGGGAGGTGACAGTTGAAGAAAAGATCATTTCTTTACCTGGTTCTGCATGTCTCGAAGGTGTGCCATCCCCTCGGCTGGTTGGACGGGACAGGGACGGCCACAGTCCTGTCTTTCAAAAGTCAATAAATTGTCCTTTCGGGTTTTTTCTCCCCTCGTATCTGTCTAGGAAGCTAGCTAGGCTGGCTAGCCAACTAGATAAACAGCCAGTCTGCAGGCTTTAACGGGGCTGTCACTCCGCGCACTGTTTTCGGCCTCCGGGTAAAACGGAGGACTGAGCAGCCGAGCTACTGACCGAGAGACTCCATGAGTGTCGGTGGTCCGAAATAGAGGAGAAAAATAGCTCTTTCCGTGAATTAATAATTAATTCATTTCAAGGAGCGCTTAGCCCGTTGTTCAATTGAAGCTTGAGGAGGACAAAATAATGGCCCAGCTCGAGAACGCATGCGCGTTTTTTTCTTAAATTCGTTGGAATTGTGGGAGTTGTATTTCTCCATGCTTCAGAGACACGCTTCTTCAAACCTTTCAAGTTTTTTTTCTTAACACGGTACACGGCAAAAATTAAAATAAGATAAAACTACATTCACAATTTTAATTTAAAAAACTACAACACGTGATCTCTTGGAAAATGGTTTTACCTACGTTCAGATCTAACCAAAGTCCCATATATATATCTCACATAATACCATACAAGCTGCCAGACAGCATTAGAACACCACTGAGGATTCATTACATACAAAAATAGAAAATGAACAAGTTCAATTCAATTTAAAGCTGAAATAAGTTTAAATTACATTTTGTGGAAATGATTGTGTGTGTTTTCTGCGTATGATTGATAGCAGAGGAACTGGAAATTCAAATTAGGGCAAATCAAATTAACCATATGCAGACAAGTGTTATGTGGGAGTAAATCTTTGTGTTTGTCTCTGTGATGAAGATATAATAGTATAAATTTGAGCACAGTGGATAGTGTGGACAAAGACGACAACACACATATTAACAAGACTGAGTAATATCTTTTGAATGGATGAATGTTTATATTTTGTTTTGCTTTTATTTATTTAATCAAACCTTTATGCACGAGCTGTCATACATAGACACCATACCTAAAGACATCATCCAGAAACTGCTGACAATCTACAATATCTATCTACAATACAAAAGGTCCAGCTTCATTAAAATGCAAGTTTCATTTCCATCAGACTTTAAACCTGCACTCGAAGTAAACCATCTAGCCACCAAAACACCCCAGTAACAACTGGCCGGTTGGTGCATTTTTAACCCAGACATTGAAGCAAAGTCCCGCATCTTAATCGGCCCTAGTGTGACCCACACACAGACTATTTACCCCACACACTTTGTTGGGATGTGGTCACCCTGACCACCCTGTTTTCTTTTTTTCCCGTGACGTTGGCTACTTTTATTTGAAATACATTTTATTTTTGCAGTTCAGACAAATTAACTTATGTGACAATAAAAATAAATAAGAGACGACCAACTTACGTAAATAAAGCAGGTTAAACTGCCAATTTTAAATGTCCATTGGTTTTCACCAACTCCTGCGGCTCTCGGTGCACTTCATAGTAACCGCCCCGGCGGTCACGCGGGGTAGCGTTAACAGCTACACCCACACTAACTAGAAGCGTTGAGAGCTTTCGCTGAGTCCGTCTCGGTTGGTCCTTTGAGGAGCCCCTGATGCTATTTGTATGACAGCCCGAACAGCGTGTTGGCGCATGTCAGTTTAAACCCAGGTGGTAAAACCATAACGGTGAGTATTGACAGGACAGACCTCTGGCTAACCAGCATGTCAGTGCAGACAGTCAGCGGCTTACAGCGCAGCGTTTAATAAGCTAAAATCGATAGCGTCGTCTGTTAACGCTTTTCAAGCATAGCGACAAGCTAGATTGCTAACATACAAGCTAGACATGGCGTCTTATGTGGATTTTCACTCAGTGACATTGAAGCGACGTGCCAGCAACAGCTTCACCTCATGTCGCTGTTATGTAACGACGTAACATGAAATGCTATTTCTCGTAGTGTACTCATTAGCTTGGACCTAAACCCACTACCTTACACCGTCTGGAGCAGATGCTTTTTGCACGGGCTAATGATCGTGTTTAAAGTTTAGGTAGCACCATTTGCTACTGAGCTAATTGGCTAAATTCAGGGTTAACTGCAGCATGTGTTTTATTGTAAATTGGCATGTAATAAAAAGGTCAGGCAAGATATGAGCCTTGATGTGTTATTTAAAATGGGGCATTAAGTTGAGCTTATATTTTTGAACTCTTAGCTGCAGTCACACCCACACTGTTTGGTTAGTATCTGTGCGTTTCATTTGTTTCCCATTTTGTGGGTTATCAGCTGGATGAGTGGGGCAACTTTCAATACCCCCTCTGCAGAGGTGGCTGAGATGAATCGCATCCATTTTGAGCTGGAGTATACAGAGGGCATCAGCCAGCGCATGCGAATCCCAGAGACCCTCAAAGTGGCCCCAGAGAGCCAAGCGGGATCCATACCACTTCAGCAGCCTTTGCCCACTCACACAGCTCTGATGCAGGTTCCTGAGAGGATTGTTGTTGCAGGTGAGGATGACAGTTGGCAGTCATGTTTGAGGTATTATGTTTAAAACATGTATATGCTGTATAAAAATTTCATGGCCAATTTTTCTGTAGGGGATGAAGGGGATCCTCGATTTGCATGTCCAAGAGACTTGGATCTGATTCAGTCCATTCCTCCTGTGGACCTCCTGAACATGAAGGCCCCTCCACGTGTCCTCACCCTTACCGAGCAGCCTCTGGATTCGCTTGAAACAGACCAAACTGTCAACTCGCAGCGCAATCCCAGCCAAGCGGTACGTTTTCTTTCAGAGTAATCTCAGCTTCCTTCTCAGAATATTGAATTTTCTTCTCTCATTATATTCAAAACTTTAAGTGGATCCATAATGTAGTGGTATACTATATTTGCCTTATGCTGAAATTATGGTTCAGCCGTGTTAGTGCATTGGGACTATGCTGGCACTCCATTGGCTTGTCTACTTGCAGAGAGTGTCTATTGTCGATTGAGGCACTGTACAAAATATGTGGTACAACCGGTCTGCGGGCTACTTTTGCTTGTGCTGTTGTTGGTATGTCAGTCAGCTGCTGAGAAGAGTGAAGTTATAATCTACAAAGAGCTGAAGTGGTACTGAGTGTTAAACAATGTAAAGTATTCACTGCACCCACTGTCTGTACTTCTCATGCGCTATCTTTTGGTCTGTGATTTTTTTTTTTTTTTTTTTTTTTTTTTTTTTTATTTATTTATTTTTTTTCCCTCACAATCCTCCCATTCCTAGTGAACTCCATTGCCGCTCCCTTCCCTGTTCCAGCCCACTTGTCAGTCAATCAGCATTTGACTAATGCAATTGGGATTTT
This sequence comes from Rhamphochromis sp. 'chilingali', assembly GCF_963969265.1. NCBI lineage: Eukaryota > Metazoa > Chordata > Actinopteri > Cichliformes > Cichlidae > Rhamphochromis > Rhamphochromis sp. 'chilingali'. The sequence continues at coordinate 11,832,889 of NC_137943.1, read as the reverse complement.
GGAAGACGGCACATAAACATGTTTGCACACTATTTATAGCGTAGGGATAGTCCTGGTAACTAATTTCTTAGTCAAATGAACAGGGGATAAAAATGTGATTAACTGACTCGTCTAAAACTCAGATATCAAGTTATATTTGAGAACTGTATAAGGTCTAAAACTCTAAACAAAAGAGTTTTAAATCATAAATCCCATTCTTGATTTATGAATCAGCACGGTGGCACGGTGGTTAGCACTGTTGCCGCACAGCAAGGTGGTCCTGAGTTCAATTCCACCATCAGGCTGGGGTCTTTCTGTGTGGAGTTTGCATGTTCTCCCCGTGTTTGCGTGGGTTCTCTCCGGGTACTCCGGCTTCCTCCCACCGTCCAAAGACATGCAGCTTGTGGGGATAGGTTAATTGGATAATCCAAATTGCCACTAGGTGTGAATGTGAGAGTGAGTGTGAATGGTTGTCTGTCCCTATGTGTTAGCCCTGCGACAGACTGGCGACCTGTCCAGGGTGTACCCCGCCTTTCGCCCTATGACAGCTGGAATAGGCTCCAGCGCCCCCCGGAAAAGGATAAGTGGAAGCGAATGGGTGGATGGATGGATTTATGAATCATGCTGCTTAATTGTACGGCACCTCGCATCGTGCATTATCAACGTTACATGTTACACTCCAGACTACGAAGAAGGAAAAACACTTAAACCTATGTTAAATATAATATATAAATGCATTACTACAAAGGCAAGTTCACGTATTATTAAAATGTGACAAATTAACAGCAGAAAAACCAATGAGTTAAACAGAAAAATGTGGTGCATTTTGTCGATCATTATGAATGATGCACGCTGTTCAAAAATTCATGACAGTGGTTGTCATGAATTTTAATAAAAGTTAAAATCTAAAATAACAAAACAACAAATAATCCAGCCACCCCCCTCCCAGGCCAGGTGATTAAATATAGTCTGTACAGCAGGTCCTGGTTCTACCCCTGGGCCTCCTCCCATTAGGAAATGACCAGCAGAGCACCTTACCCAGGAGGCGTCCTCCTCAGCTGGATGCTTTTGATGTGGAGGAGCAGCGGCTCTACTCTGAGCCCCTCCCAAATGACTGAACTCCTCATTCTATTGCTAAGGAAGTGCCCACTGACCTTTTGGAGAAGGCACATTTTCACTGCTTGTATCAGCAATCTCATTCTTTTGCCTTTAAAAAAAACAGTAATAGTGTTAACAAAGAGATCAGGCCGAGATGAGCAGATTTATGGCCTTTCTCAACAACGATGCGCCATCTGATGGCAGGTGGCTGCATAGCAATTTACCTGCATTTGGCTTCAATCAAAATTTAAAACAATTTAGATTACACTACTAGTACGTGTGATAATAGCGAAGAGTAGTTGTCTAGTCAAATAGTCCTGCAAATCCCAACTTTAGGGAAATGTTTATGCAAATGGACATGGTTGCAGTACCATATATTACACATCTAAAGTGAAAGATTCCCCCCCCCCCCCCCCCCCCCCCCCCCACACAGCATTATTTCTACTTTATTAGTAATATCAGTTTAGATATTCCTTGATGGTGGTCTTGAAGGTGTTGCTGACATTTTTTTACAAAAACTGCCTGGAGTCGTGGGATTTATGAGACGCAATGAAAACTGAACGTGATTATTTATTAATTTTTTAGCTTTAAGGACTGTCTTTGTGCTATGCTGCACTTCTTCCCATTTTGATTTCTCCATGGAATATGGTTTGTGGTTCTTAAGACACAATAGAAAAATAATGCATTGGTAATTGGTGAAGAGTCATTAATAATCACACATTCTTCTGTAGGAAAAACGTCAATCAGGTGGCCAAAAATTATTTTTCCAGTCAGTTTGGCTGAACTAAGTGTGGTTCATCAATCAGCAATCATGCGTTGCTGCAAACTGAGCTTAATGTTATTTCAAATTTGTATTTAACAACAGGCCAGCTTTCATGGTCGGCCTCGAAGGGAGCGCAGCGCGAGTGAGAACGTATCCGGCCGTCACAGCAGTCAGATCAGCAGAGGCGATATAAGGTACGACCACAGCCACGTTTGAAACGCTGCTTCCCCACCGCTGCCTTTCCAATGTAAAGCTTTCTTTCACTCTTGGTTGATTTATAAAAATGTCTTCTTTCTTTTAATGTTTCTCCCCACCTATCTCCCTGCCAGTGTAACCCCTTCCCCTTCTGCCCCCCCAGTCCGTTTGTGTCCTCCCCTCTGTACCCCCGAGGATGCAAACATCAACCTGTTTACAGCTGCTGGGCTCCTGTCGTACATCCAGTCAACAACACGCCGTGCTTACCAGCAGGTCCTTGAGGTCCTCGATGACAGCCATCGCAGGTATGTTTTTTCTTTATTCATTTCTTTTTGGCTGAATTTATTACAAATCTTTGCACTAAGAAAGATTGTTAAAGAAACAGATGATTGTTGTGGGGAAATTCAGGAAAAAGTCATGAGCATGAGTTTCTTATTAAAAGAAGTGACATTTAAAACTCTCATACGTCACAGTCCTGGCGTCCTGACTTGTGTACATCCCCCTTTGTTCAATGTGTAACTTACATGTTTGACGACTTTAGTTCACAAGAAAGAAATAATAATTATTTTTCCTTAACGTGACTTCAGCAAATAGCAAATACAAGCCCAATTCCAAAAAAGTTGGGTCACTGCTAAATAAATAAATAAATCGAATGCAATGACTTGAAAATCTCAAACATGTGTGTTTAATAGGGGTGCAACGATACACAAAATTCACGGCTCGGTTCGGTTCGATACTTTGGTGTCACGGTTCGATATTTTTTCGATACAAAAAAAATGTTCATGCCTTTTTAATTTGTTATTTATTAAAATTATAAATATATATTTTAACTCAAAAGTACAGTTTTTAAATTTAATGTTGCTGAAACAAAAAAGTAATAAAATAAATATATCTCAGGGCTCGCAAAATTTCAAAATCCCTGGTAGCCCTTCAGGCAGGGACTCTTCAGTTTTTGGTAGCCCAAAATAAATTTAAGTAGCCCAAATAAAAAAGAGAGCAATTTTTTGATTGATGTTTTGTTTCCTGTTTTGTTTCCTTTACAATATTATACATTAAAGTATAATATTGTATAATTATATAATGTTAACTTCTTATCTTGTGCGTGTTTTTTATTTTGATAGCGAATGCGCACCTGTGGACCACTTATGTGCAGCCCTGGTTATATAGCTCGTCATATTGCAGCCACAGAAATTCTTTTGTCCATGAAACCATAAAGCTGCACTTTCTTTTTGCCTTATAGTCTGATTTGGTAAGCTTTTCTTTGGCTGTCACTTCTTCACCCTGACCTGTCTTATTTGGCTCAGCAGAACTAAAATATATATCCTGCTGCTTTTACACACGCACTCACATAAGCTCAGCGATTCTCTGCGCGATCAACCTCTCACATGTTTAAGCTGCGGGAGATTTCACTTGTCATGTTTGCTAGTAAGCTAACGATTAATAAGACGATGTCAGAGGAATTGGTGCGCAAATTATCATCACTCACCAATCAGTGCTGTTGCTCTCTAACACAGTTCGTGCGATTGCAAAGTGAAAGCAAAAAAACAAGCGCAAATTCAAACGCAATTTCAATATGTCACATATTGACAGTGGCTCACCGATGCCAATGACATAATTACCCAGCTACATTTCTGAAAGAATGCAAAAGCATTGACATATATTTTCCTTCCTACAATAGCCCGACGGGCAGGGCAGAGATAGATTTTGGTAGCCCGACTGGAAAAATCGCTAGCCCCGGGACGTCGGGCTAGCGATTAGGGCTGAACGATATATCGCATTTGCGATAATATCGCGACATGATCAAGTGCAATTTTCTAACCGCAAAGGCTGCGATTATACTCTGGACATGTCCAAATTCATGGGCTGCATCCTCCTGAGGCCGCATTTGTAGACCGATTACGTCACAGCGACGCGCCGAAGGCTGTCCAAATTACTACCATATCCCAGAATTCATAGCGCGGCCCAGCCAAACTCCAGTTTCCAGCAATGGCGGCCGCTACTAAGTTTTAAAATTACTCATACTAATCTTTCTGGGTCACAAAATAAACTTTTAACATATTTTCAGGCGAGAAAGTAGTTGTGTAAACATCAAATATCTGCTCGGTTTATCAAGATATCCCATATTTGCAAAAGTGCTTCGACGTTTTCAGAGGCGTCTGCTACCCACCAGCTCGACAGCTAGCCGGGAGCTCGAGGGTTACTGATGCGGCCGAGAACGGCACAACTCCCGGCACATCATTTTCAGATCACCGCGGAGTTTCGCTGCTCGGGTTAAACGTAATATATAAGTCACTTAGACAACCTAAAAATGTTATTGTTGGGCTTTTTTCAGTGTTTTGTTTGTTCGTGAGTAAATCGGTTTGGCTGAGATTAAAGTTATTAGATTAGATAAAATAAAACTTTATTAATCCCCCGGGTGGGTTCCTCCTTGGTTTTCACACAGCTGACTAAACGTCAAACAGAAAACTTATTAAACAGAAGTATGAGACAGTCGAGAATTTACACCAGTGTCTGGTTATATTTTAGATAGCAAGAAGCAGACGGCCGAGTTTATTAAACTCCACCGAGACAGCGGTGACGCTAATCAGAACTAGACCGTCCAATTTCACGCCTTTAAACTTTAAAGGCGTGTTTGTGTGTGTGTTTATACAATTGCTATTATGTTTGCACTTTATGTGTAATGTTACTGACTGCAGAGATCAGTAAGATGTGTGTATTTTTTATTTATTAGTTTTATTTATTTAATATTATTTTTTAATTGAATGACTGTCTAGTAGTTCACAGATGTCGAAAAACTGAGTGTGGTAAAGCCACTGATTTTTTTTTATGTATATTTCTGCAATCTGCACATTGTACTGACTTTCATTTTAATGTTTACACCAGGGTTCCTTGTCAGCACTTTATGCTCAGATGTTTGTAAGCTAAAAATAAACTATTATGTATGTTCAAATATACTGTTGTGATTGAAGAAGTTAAATAAAAATGTCAGTCATCAATTCATGCATCACCTCATGTCATCATAACAGAGGTCTGTCTTCCAGGAAAGAACAGTTTAAAATTAATGTAATATAGTATTGGCCATACTATATGATGTATTGCTTGTCTTTGTTTAATAATACAGAAGACAAAGACCTTAAAAAATAATCGCATATCGCATCGCAATCGCAATATTGGGGCAAAAAATCGCAATTAGATTATTTTCCATAATCGTTCAGCCCTACTAGCGATTTTGCGAGCCCTATATCTGATTGAGGAATCACTCATCTTTGGAAAAGAGAGTTTATTACAGAGAAATGGCTCTTTCCAAAATAAAAGCTATACTATACGCTTCTTCTGGGCTATATTCTCAGCAGCATATTAAACATATCAGGTCCCCATAAGGAGAATCATGTGCTAACGCTGTCTAAATGACTCGGGTAAATTTGTAGCATGCATCCTTGATGTTTTTGTCTGCTTCCACTTGTCTTTGCACTAGGATGATGTCGGAGTAAATGTGCAGTCATATTCGTTTTGTTCCCACTAGTGCTGTCAGCGTAAATCTCGTTGAAATGACCTTAACGCCACAACACGGCAAATCTCCGTTAACGAGCTACCGCGGATCGCCCCGTGCATGGGGCTGGACGGCCAACACGTTAACGAGCTAACTGCGCTAACACACTAGTTCCCACCCATGTAATTGAGCATTGCGTGGCACATCCAACATACTGTTTTACTTTAGTCCATGATGCGCTAACCTTCAGGGTCATACGTCACATGAAAACCAAAATAATTCCAAACGCCAGATCTGAATGAGGGTGGGGGAGGTTGCCATTTTTTTGCCATGTTGCAAGGAGAGCTTAACTTCTGTCTCGCTAGCTTGCCCTGCGCTCAGTGAATGTGCGTTCAACTACTCCGCCTAGGCTGCACTGTCGAGCGCAGATCCACTGAGCGCTCAACACAGACAGCATCGTCAGAAGGAAAGTTGATAAAATAAATTAAAAATTTTGTATTGTTCGATACATATGCGTACCGAACCGAAAGCACTGTATCGAACGGTTCAATATCGATACGAGTATCGTTGCACCCCTAGTGTTTAAGTGTGGCACCAGTGTCTCAGCACGGTCAGCTTTTCACCTGACCTCACACACGCGTCTCTCCTTCTGGTCTTCGACATCACTATAAAGAAGGGAAGACCTCATTAGATTAATAACCTTTACCTGTCCCTCCAACCTCTCTGGTACTGCCCCTTGAGCTCACTGCACCATGCCTTCCCTGCAGCTGAGCCAGGGGGAACCACACCTCCGCCACAATTAGTTCATTTTGAATTTGATGGCAGCAACACGTTAAAAAAAACCAAACGGTTGAGACAGGGTTATGTTTATCACTGTGTAGCATCCCTCTTCTCTTAATAACAGCATGTAAATTTCTGGTGATTGAGGACAGCAGTTACTGCACTTTTGGGAGAGGAAAGTTGTCCCATTCTTGTCTGATAGAGGATTCTAGTTGCTCAGCAGTCCTGGGTCTCCTGTGTCACATTTTTCATTTCATGATGCTCCAAATGTTTCCAGTCAGTTCAACACTGGTTTAGCATCGTCTTGCTGAAGTAAACAAGCATTCTCTGAAAAAGATATTATCTGGATGGGAGCATATGTTGCCCAAATACCTGTATATACCTTTTAGCTGTAACTGTGCCTTTCCACATGTGCAAGCTGCCAGTTCCATAGGCACTGATGCAACTCCATACCATCAGAGATGCAGGCTTGTAAACTGAAAGTTGATGATAAGCCAGTTGGTCCCTCTCCTCTTTAGTCCAGTGGAGGTGGCATCCTTGTTTTCCAAGTGGAATTTCAAGTTTTTCACCTGATCACAGGTTTCCACTTCTGCCTTAAGTTACTTTTGTGAATGTAATGGTGAATTACACACAGTGATTTTAAGTGTTCCTGAGCCCAAGCTGTGATTCCCATGACATGTCTGTTTTTAATGCAGTGCTGCCTGAAATTCTGTATTGATTTTCAGCTGTTTGACTTGATTGGAGATTTTTGTCAGAATGTCAGATTTTTTAAAATGATAATGAGTAGTTCCTCCAACGGTTTCTGTTTAGTACCACTTACATTTCCAGCCTTTTGTTGACGCTGTCTCAACTTTATTAGGATGTGTTGCTGCCGTCGAACACAAACTGAGCCAGTTTTTTTTTTTTTTTTTAAATGAGTTTGTTGGAACATTTGACATGTTTTCTATGTTCTGTTGTGAATAAAAAATGGTTTTCTGGGATTTGCAAATCATTGCACTTTGCTTTATATTTTACACAGCGTCCCAGCCTTTTGGAATTGGGGTTAAAGTTTTAATACAAGAACATCTTTGTAATGTGTTCAGTTTCTGAGCTGAGAAAGAAGTCAAATATAAATGTTATTACCAGGGATGAACCAACTTTTAAAAGAACAATTTGATCATAGCTGTTTGTTGTTGTTGTGTGTCATTGTTTCAAAGTCTGTGAGCCCTTTACCACACTGTTTTAAGCACAAATTCAATCAGATTAACATATGAAGCTGAGCACATTCACCTATGGCTGAGGCCAGCAGTCATAGGTGAATGTGATCTGCGGGTATATAGTGAGTAGGCATCAAGTTGAATACTGGTCACAAAATCATCGAATCCCTCATTAAGGGCCTGAATGAAGATGTGTTCATCTCCACAGGACACACCTGGATCTGGCCCTGGATTTAAACCCTGATGAGTCCGGCTTAGTGGATGCCTCCTCACTGAGACGACAGGTAATGTCTCATATGCTTGCTTTCTGCATGAATGAAAAGGGGCAGGTGATGCATAATTTATGTATTGTCCAAATGTATTTATCTTACTTTCAGGTTTACGGTAAACTCTGATATAATGTATAGATATGGCTCCTTTTGAAGGATGCCGACAGAGCTGCACGCAGCAAGTGTTCAGTTACAGTTATTAGACCCTCGACTCTAAATAAACAAAAATAAGGAACACAAATACTAACTGAAGAAGTAAAAAGGTATACAGAGATTTTATTTGAGAGTGGGAGTATTGTTTAATTGTTAGTGGCTATATTTCTCTGTGCACTGCAATGAAACACAGCCAAATGTGGAGATTTCTCTGCGCATGTTTCAGTAAATCTTAGTTAGGCCCAGTACAGGGAGTGTTTCGCCTTTTTTAAAATGTTTTTTAAAAAAAAAATGTTTTTTTTCAGATTGTGAAGTTGAATCGGCGTCTGCAGCTGTTGGAGGAAGAAAACAAAGAACGCTCAAAGCGAGAGGTGATCCTGTATTCTGCCACCGTAGCTTTCTGGCTCATTAACACCTGGATCTGGTTCCGTCGCTAGATGGAGTCTCCCAAAACACTGGAAACCAAAGCAGTTCCCTGTTAAAGACGTGATCACTGATTTATAGCAAATTCTGTATGGAGGTTTATCCTAAACAGGTCAGTCTCGGCACTCATGAGGTAAAACATGAGGCAGAAAAACATTGTTTTCTGTTTGTCAAGTCGATGTGACAGAATTTCACAGTAATCGTGGGCCTAGTGTCTCGCAGCACTAAAATTAGAAGTAAATGATTTTTTCTAAACTGCCGAATGACTGGAAAGCTAAAGCACAATGACAATGCAGCTGAACGATTTAGCAGCAACAACAACCACTCCAGTTAAGGTAATGCTATCTCCAGCATGTGTCCTATTTGTGAAGCTTACTCCACTGTCAAACCTATATTTTTGGTTGGTTTGGATCAGCCGTAAATGAAATACGGTACAAATTACACAAACAACTGTCAGCTCCTACTGATAAATAGTTTATGCAAATATTACTGTTTGCACCTCTAAACTTGACAAATCCATTGCACATAATGAACTGGTGTTACAGTTGTGTAAATGAAATCTTTTAACCTGAACAAATTATTAGATAAGTGACAAATGTTTTGGGAACCATAGTTGCAAAACTGAACCTGACTTTTCTGTTGAAAGCAGGTCATAAACTACCATTCTTCCAGAAGTGTCAAACTGAACCGATTGACTCTAAAGATGCCATAACGCTGACCCTTCGTTACTGGAAAAACTTCTTGTGTACATTACAGCATTTGAAAAGCCTGTCTAATCTGTCTTTAATGTTATTTATTTTAACGTTTTTGTCTAGGGGTTGTGTCATCTTGATTATTTGCTAACCAAAGTAACAAGGGTAGGGTACTGTGAAGTGCTGTTTTTCCATGCTGTTAACTCATCTTTGTTCCCACTAAGTCACCTGCAATATTAAAACATGGAATATGACATTTTATACATAATTTAGTGTGATACAAAGAGCCAGTGTGTGTGTGATCGTCCAATGAGAAGAGGTCGATCTGGTTGAAATTATTAAAAAAACAAAAAAAACCATTTTATTTTGATAGTAATATAAATATGTATTTAACGCAGGTTTATTTATCACATATACTACTGAGGTGTCAGCAAAGAGTTGCTGTTAGTTTTTCTTTGAAGTCTGTACCTACATGTCTCACTTAAAGCTGGATGTTGGAGTTAAAACTTTAAATTATTTTGTAATATAAGAATACACTTGATGTTTGTAAATATGTTTGCTGTAATAAAAGATGGATGTCAGTTTCAGCCGTGTGTGTGTTCAGCGCTGACTCCAACACTCTCCATTAGGTGGCAGGCATGCAGCACCAGGAAGAAGAAGATGATGATGTGTTTTTAACTTGAAAGGCATAACTTGAGAGACGTCTTCAATTAAAACTTTATCGACAATCTACTATCCAAGGGATCCTGCTCTAATTATCTGGGAAACTCGACTTAACTCACTTTAAATCACTTTTTCGCCTTTTTTCCTGGAACACGAAGAGGAAACTGTCGGTGGTGACGGCACAATGGGGATCACTAAACTGGCTGATTTAATACGCTCAGATGCTCCTGATGCCATATCGTATAAGGATATCAGTGACTACACAGGTACAGACACGATCGGTGATGGTTTCAGCAGCAGGTCTGACTCTGTTAAGGAGGTCAGCTGCTAGCCGCTAATGTTAGCACTCTCCCCCTAGCTACTAGCATCGCTAGCTGTAATTATAGCACCTGACATTAAAGAAACGGTTTTTTTTAAGTATTACCAGTCCACGTACCACGAATTAAAAGCTACTGCTATAATAATCAGGCTTTCCGAGGTAGTAATTAATAACTTACCCGCGTCCGCACTATTTCTCTTATGTTAATCAGCTAACTCGACAGTCCAATCAAAACATCTGTATCTTAGTATTTATTTTAATTCAATGTAACTTTATTAGTGCCGAAAACACACACAGCATTGCGTGACAACTGTGTTATTAATACTATTCGCCTCACACTTTGAGCACCATGACACAAGGAATCAAATGTTATCTGAACTGTATATGAAGTTGTCCATAGTCCAGCTCTGTTTACTGCTGAGAAAAGCCATAAAAGAATAGGCAAAGCTAATCCTACAAGCAATTTATACAGTACAAATCAGCGCTGCACAAATTCCTGACAAGTAAACGGAGTACAGTATTTGACTTGGCTTAATAGTGTAGATCATTTCAAGTGCGTTTAGGTGAATTTAATCAAGTGTAATTTGAGTGGATGTTACTGAAAAGTAATTAATGTCTAAGGGCAAATTTAAACTGTTGTGTATTCACGCTGCTGTTGTATTACTATACTCCACAGGAAAAGTAATCGCACTCGATACCTCTATTGTTGTAAATCAGTTCCGTGCAGCAACGCCTACACTGAGGTAAGCATGATGTGATGCTGTTCTGTTCTGTTAAACTGAAGTAAACGTTATTTTTTCTATCTCTTTACTGTTTATCATGGTGTATTAATTCCTTATATCAAACCTGGTACACTGGGTGCCTAGAAAAATACAAACACTTGTAGAATAGTAGACATTTGAATTAAAATAATCCTGCAATAACATTTCTAAAGATTTTAATTTTTTTTCTTTCATTCATTTCACTTAATTTGTTCTTTTAAAGGTTGCACTGTGTTATCAGTGCATGAGATTAAAAATATTAGAAAGGGCTTACAAAAATCACCACATCCTGCAACTATACAGCCAATTAGTGTAAACAAGACCTCACTGACACCAGTAAAATACACTCACTGGTCACATTGTTAGGTACACCTTGCCAGTATTGGGTTGAACCCATGTTTATCTTCAGAAAAACCTTAATTCTTTGTTGCATAGATTAAAGAAGGGGCTAGAAACATTCCTCAGAGGCTTGCTGAAAGGAGCGGCACCTTGTGTGGTCTTCTGCCTATCTTCTTTAAGGTTCAGCGTGTCATGCTCAGATATGTTCTTCTGCATACCTTGGTTTTAACAAATGATTATTTGAGTTAATGTTGCTTTCCTATGGGAAGCAGTCTGGCCATCCTTCTCTGGCCTCTGGCATAAATAAGGCGTTTTCACCCAGAGAGCTACTGCTTTTTGGATATTTTCTCTTTTTCAGACCATTCTCTATAAACCCTCGAGGTAGCTGTGCAGGAAAAAGTCTTTCTATTCTTATTTGTCTGTGTATATTTGTGAAATGCTCTTGATTTCTCTTCTTCAGCCCCCTCACAGGTCTCTTCTTTCGCACACTCACTTTCCTGGAACATGGCATAAAACCGGTCTTTGTGTTTGATGGAAAGCCTCCTGGAGAAAAGAAGGCTGTTGTAAGACACAAACCTGCATGTATAGTTTTTGACTTAACATGATACTAAACATTTCCTGGCATGTTTAAGAACACTTTAGGTCAGAGAGACTAGTCTACAGTAAATATTTTCAACGTGTAGGTAAATTTGATCACTGCCAGATAACAGAGATACAGACGGCTGTGACTGATTGAAAATTGTTGTTTCTGCAGCTTGAGAAGCGAGCCCAGACAGCAGGTAGGAATTACTCAAACTGGACGGGCACAGGTAGGTCTGTGCAGAAAATGCACAAAGACTTGAGTTTTCAGTGGTTGTAGAACAGGGGTGATCTACTGGGAATATTATTTTGATGTGTTTTTCCTCTGTGCTCACTGCAGCGTCATTACAGACTAAAGAATGTCTTCAGCTCCTGAAGTATCTTGGTGTACCTGTTATCCAGGTACGACCTGCTAAGTAATGAAAATGTTTGTGCAATATTTCATCTCTTCTTCCTCCTCTGCAGATTTCTCTTCATGCATGTCACTTTTGTCTCTCAGGCTCCAGGGGACGCTGAGGCACTGTGCGCTCAGCTGGTGAGAGAGGGAACTGTGCACGCTGTGGCCTCAGAGGACATGGACACGCTGCCGTTTGGAGCCAATATTCTTATTCGTCAGCTGAATGCAAAGAAGGACAGGTAGAAACTGTGCAGCTCACTTTACTAAATTTGTTTATATTTAAAAATAAGAAATATTTCAAAGGTTTGCAATGGTTGTTGCATTAATTTAGTGTTCATGATCAGATCCAAAGCTTTATGAGGCTCTCATACGTGTTTTTATGTAAATTATTATGTCAAATGATTAGAATCTCAAATTATTGTAATAACCTGCTCACTTGCACTAATTTTCTGTATTTATAGTAGATGAGACGGGATGAGACCATAATGACTGTACTTTCTGGCAGCAGGTGGTGAACTATTTTAAACCACAGCCACAAGTCTCACAAGAAAAGAAAAGGAAATCTGCTCCTTACTTTTTCTTGCAGACAGCAGTGGACTGTCAGACAGAAAAGGGCTGCTCGCAGCTCATTAGCAGGTAGTTTACACTCAGTTTCTAAGCCAAGTTGAGATGTGGTGTAAAATATAAATAAAAATAGAAAGAAAACATTTGGAATTCTTATAAGTATGATATTAATTTCAAAATGGGTAAATATATAATGTTGAAACTTCATGCTAGCAAAATCTTTTAGAAAAATTAGCACTGCTGCAGCAAAAGACTGGTTAAAAACAGCTGGTGTAGATACATAAAACATTATGTAGGAGTAGCCAGTGGATAATGGATTGTTGAAATGACTCCACTCTACACCCCTACATAGTTTTATTCATTCAAGACATTTCGAGTTATCGTTTTTACAGACAGAATATCGCGCACGCAAATGCTACCAAAAACATGACCTTGGCGGAGATAACAAACATTAATCCACTGAATTTGCTACACAAGAAAGCTGAAAGCTTTATAAATGGATGAACTACTACACGTCTTAAGGTTTTCTGATATCGTTGATCACTCACTTTGCTGATAACATACAAAGCACAAAATAATCTACTTTTAAACTGTACTCAGAGAGATACAGTATCAACTGAGAACAAATGGCATGTTTGATAAAAGCAAATATTATTATTTTTTAAAAATCTATATATGTTACATGTATGGAATAGTTGTGTATTTCGCTAAAATGTTTAAAAATATAGGGGTAAAAAATATAAGAGACGTTATCATTGTATATGAAACATTCATTTTCATGTCTTTTGTTTGGTTACTTATTCTTAATGTATTATTTCTGCTCGTCTTTGTTTTGGTTTTAGATTGTGACATCTAGTTGTGAACTAGTTGATCTAGTTGAACTTAATGTTTTATTTACGCTCTTTTTTTTTTTCTTTTTTTTTACAGTGAAGTCATTGAATACTCCTTACCTAAACTATTAGAAAAACTCCAAATTGGTCATAAGGAGGTAAGATTGAAACATTTAGATTTCTCTGAAAGTATGTAATTTATTATAATATATCTGTATTGGACATACTGCTATAGAAATGCACTTTAGCTGTCTTATTCTCTTATTTTGTATTTGTCTGCCAGTTTGTTGACTTGTGTATTTTGCTCGGCTGCGACTACTGTGAAAAGATACCTGGTTTGGGTCCTAAGAGAGCTCTGACCCTGATCCAGAAGCACCGTACCATAGAGGATGTGGTTTTGCATATCAACAGAAAGGTATCAGATGGTCTTTGTAGCTTTGGCTTTACCTCTCTTACAAAAGAACATGTGACGTCTAACAAGCCAGTGATATCTGGCCTTTAGACCCATCCTGTTCCAAATATGTGGAAATACAGAGAAGCAAGGAAGATTTTCTTGGATGGACCACAAAGCTCAGCTCCCGAGCTCATCTGGACCGAGCCAAATGAGGAGGCCTTGGTTGAGTTCCTCTGTCACACCAAACGAATTAAGTACGTTTTTTATTGAGCTTTTCTATTGTTCTTCTTATAGTGTGTGTGTATATATATGTATGTGTATGTATATATAGAATGAATGAAACTATACATATGAAAATTGAAAGTCATCTTTGTTTGATTTTAGGGAGGAGAGGATCCGTAATCGAATGGTGAAGTTCCGTATGATGCGGGAAAATAAACGGGAGGAGAGGGAAAAGGAAAAGGCAGAGGGTGGTGGGAAGCAGACTTGCATTAAGGACTTCTTTAGGGTTACCAGAAAGCGAGTGCAGGTGAGCTCAGAAAACAGTGTTGCAAATATAAATCAAAATGTGTGCGTTTTTAGGAATAAAATGGTAAAAATAACTTGAATAAAATTAGCTTTTCTTACTTTACCTCTAGCCTGTGGACAATGCAAGCTCCCCAACCAGCAACAGAAAGAGACCAAAGTCAAAATAAGCATGTGCCAGTTGTCTACGCCACAAGGATGGGAGTGTTCATCTCTCAGTTCATCTCTGTCTGGACATCTCAAAAAATTATGGACCATTTCAACATGCGGCTTATCTGTCATCCCAATCTTGAATATGCACCATAAGAGAAATGTTATTCTGTTCATTTGATCTTGGGTTACGGTAATATTTTTACAAATGTAAATATTTTTATAGGAAAAAATCTTTTTTTACAGGATTTATCTTATCAAAGTGCCTTTTACTTTTTAAGAAGAACTCAAAATAGGCATCACACAAGACAGCTCCTCTGACAGTACAGTAAAGTGATCTCATGTGAACAGTATGATCCACAACAATGGAAATCACTGGGTAGTTCTTCAGTGTGTCCAGCAGTTTCCTGCAAAGCCACCAAGAAAAGCAGAGCAGGAGGTGGATGGCTATGAAAGGGAACAGTGTGATCACTGTCAGGGAGGCCAAAACTGGAGACAGCGGATGTCTCATCTCTAGATATTCAATGAGCACCTGTTGTGTAAAGTGTGCCAAGGCAGGGACCAAAGACTTGAATATTAAAACATGTACAAGTGGTATCATGTCTAAAAGAGACACTGAAGTGTTTGAATAAATGGAAAAATGTGTAGAATTTATGTTCATGCTCTTTGTTTTGTATTTTTATATCAGTTTCAGTTTGCCTTTTTAAATTAAAGCAATCTTTGACTGTGTTTTGTTGCGCGATGTGCTTATGAGCGGATGGACACTGTAAAAGTGCTGTGTTTTCATAGCACATTATTTTCTGAAGCACTTCCAAAGGCAAGTGTTAATTTTAAACCACAATACGAGGCGTCATTCCAAACCAACAGATGGCGCCGGTGGATGAGGGCTGGGGCTCACTTTTTTCGCGTGTAGGAGAAGAAGTGTGCCAGTCGGTCCGTAGACCTCTCACAGCAAGGTGTCTCTCAGACCACAGTTACCGCCGTAGTACGCGGCAAGTTTGTCCTGAAGACACCCGTCCTGCCCCGCGTCCCTTGACCAAACTCCCCCCATCCCTAGGTAAAACAAGCCGTTTTAGTTTTTCGGTCATGGCGACGAGTGCGAAGCGTAAGCAGGAGGAGACTCATCTGAAGATGCTCCGGGAAATGACTAGCCTGCCCGCGAATAGGAAATGCTTCGACTGCGACCAACGCGGCCCGACCTATGTCAACATGACAGTGGGCTCCTTCGTCTGTACCACCTGCTCCGGGATCTTGTGAGTGTCCTTTTGGGCCAAAGTGTTGTATTTATTCTTTAGTGTCCCACGGTTGGACGGCGGTGGGGACACCGGCGCTGACTTGGCGGTACCGTTAGCTAGTTAGCTAGTGTTAAAGTGAGGACAGGTAACGCAGACGTTACCTTCGGTTCAGCCCGGAGCTGTCGGGCTGGGATGGGCGGTGTTAGCAGATTAGATTGTTTACATCGCTGCTTTAGTGTGATAACATGTGCTATTACAAAACACACAGGGTGAGTGAGGGGGCTGTGTCAGTGGCTTGATTGTGTGTGTGTGTGTGTGTGTGTGTCTAGGGTAGCACGCCTAACGCTGGGTTCGTAACTTTGGCTGACAGTCAAATATTTGACCACCGGGTTCAAAAACGGCACGTCATGGAGGGGAACCTCCTCTAGTTGAACTTTAGCTGGACCTCTGAGAAGGCTTGTCGCAAGAACACACACACATCCAGATAAGCAGAAGCAGGGTGAGTCTCTGAAGTTGGAAAGTAACTGAAGAGCAGCTGGGCCAGTGGGTCGCCTGCAACTGCGACTGAACCACATCTTCCTCATAATGTCAAATCATTGTGAAATCGCAATTCAGGCAATAAACCGGATCAGCGCAATATGCTGTCCCCCCACACCCATTAAGTTGCTGATACTGAGGAAACATTTCTGCGTATCCTGCTATCAGTATACAGCATGGTAATTACTTAAGACAAGGTGTTGCCAGCCACTGCTTACCCTTTAAATTGGACATGATAGTTTTTAGCCCTGTATTCAATTATTAAATTCTATTAGAGTAGCTCTGCATGATTGACAGTTCAGCATAAAGCTTGTCTGTCTTATGCCAGGCTTCAGTTTATAACAAGTCTGTCTAAAACAAGTTTAAAGCTAATTTTCTTTTAATTGGCAGCTCCTCACAAACAGAAGGTTTGGACAGCAGGTGGGTGGGGCTTCTATACTCACACATTGTCCTGACCATATTACCGTATATCTGGTTTCTCTGACATCATATGCATCCCAAAATGGAAAAAACAAGCAAACAAACAAACAAAATGCGAATGGGATTTTAAATATGTTAAAGTATTAGCACACCAACTAAAAAGTGATATCAAAAGACTGGGGACTTGTATAGGGTGTACTCCCACCTTTTGCCATATGGTAGTTGTGTTAGGGTTAGGGTTAAGCAGCTACAGGAAATGTTCGTTGGAAGTTGTTGCTGCTCGTTATAGAGTTTGTCATGTAATTTTTTTGTACAGTCTGCACTTCAAGTGATGAATCATTGTGTTGAGTAAATATGTGTTCGTGAGTTAATAGTTTAGTCAGATTGTGAGTGTAGATGATTGTGACTCAGAAGAACACAATTTATGAGGAGTCGCTGTAAGAAATCTTGGTATTCACATTTTTTTTTCTGGCAACTGGAAATAATTAGATGAATAATCAGTTTCTCAAAATGATCTTTGTTCTATGTGGACAGGTCTATACAATGATTTGGTATGTGCAGACCAAATACTAACTACTGTACTTTTCCCCATGTTTAGACAAAGTGTTGAAGGTCTGTCAAGTTGCAGTTTACATCAATTTTTACATCAATCCTGGTTTCCAATGACAGTGTCTCTTTGTTGACGTGAATTCAGTTTGTTTTAAATGAATTTTGTTTTTCTTCAGCAATAGTTTGGGTTTGAGGACGTTCTGCTTGAGGCAGATTTGGATGTATTTTTTTTAATGTAGCCTTGTTTTACTCCTTTTATGTTGATATTGTGTGTGTGTGTGTGTGTGTGCATATATTCTCTCTTAGCATTTAAATGTGTGATCTTTGTCCTACACAATCAATCAATAAATCACAACATTTTTTTGGTCATGTTTACTCTTTATGCTAAAGTTCACAAACCAGTTTGTACAAACTTACATTTGGATTTATGTGTCGCAATCCCTGAATACTCACTAGTGTTACTACACAGTTATTTTGCACTGATTTTTGCACTTGATTCAGATCAGCTGATCGAGATTTGTTTGAACTTTTTTTTTTCCATGTGTCCATGGTAAATATGGACAGGGACTTTCTTGTTTCAAAACATTAAACCAAAAGTAAGTTTGGGTTTACAGATTATCCATCCATCAGTTAATTTTTCATCCATCCATCCATATTCTTTCCTTTATACAAATCAGGCTGGCAGGGTGGGCTGGAGCCAGTTCCAGCTGTCATGGGGCGAAAGGTGTGGTGCAACCTAGACAAGTCACCAGTCTGCAACAGAGCTAATACAGAGAGAGAAGCAACCATTCACACTCACATTCACACCTATGGACGGTTTAACATTGCTGATTAACAAACTCCTGCATCACTTCTGACTGTGGGGGGAAGCTGGAGTGATTTCAGAGAGGGAGAACGTGCCGACTACACACAGATTATTTGTTGATATGTTGATATTATTGCGTCTGCTAGAAATCCCTAATAAATATATGTCACGTGTAATTAAACTATGTCAGTAATGTTTAGGATATCAGCGAATTTACAATTACAATCCTAATATTTGAACCTAAAACTATACTAAGTGCAAACATACTTTTTTTGTTGTTGTTCTGTATTTTAGAAACGTCTGTCTGATGTGCTTGGCAGGTCCCAAACAAAGCTGCTTTCTAAAGTTGTCCTTACATGTACCTCCTGTCTCTAAGAAAATCATTTTCAGATGCGTTGGAAATGCTCTTCTTAGAGACAGGAGACACGATGACCACTCTGTCTCCCTGTGATTTCACTGGACATTTCCGCGCAGCTTTTCTCACGCTGGTGTAAATCAGCACTGTGAGAAATCACACAGACTTTGCACAGGGAGCTGAGGGGTTAAAAGGCATTTAATGTCTGGCTCCACGGGACGTGTGTTCTGCATCTATTAATGATATGAAAAGCCCAGGGCTGCTGTTGTGCATGTGTGAAAATGGCTATAAAGTACTCAAGGGTGCGTTCACTCTGACAAGAAGATGTAATGAGGCATCTGTGGTTTGTGTTTCTGTTTGCTTTTTCTTTGTAAACGAACAGCACTGGTTGGCATCCTGCTTCTTTTGTTCTTTAGCTAACAACATATACCTCCTCCACCCACAGGCGAGGACTGAATCCCCCACACAGAGTGAAGTCCATCTCTATGACCACATTCACACAGCAGGAAATCGAGTTCCTACAGAAACACAGCAACGAGGTATCGCGCACACTTTACAGCAAAGCGCTCAGCACTGTCATTTACACTGTCGAGCATTATTTTGATAATCATGTCCTAATTTAGCAGTAGCCTTCTTTATTCAAGTTATTGGCATTCCTTTCTCTTTTTTATATACTCACATTTCTCTCCACCCCTTCCCCCCTTTTCCCTTTACTCTCCCTCACCTCGTTCATGGCTGTGCCACCACCCCCACCACTATCCTCTCCTTGCCTCCCACTCCCTTCATTCCTGTGCCCCCCTGTAGGTCTGTAAACACATCTGGTTGGGCCTCTATGACGACAGAACATCAGTCGTTCCAGATTTCAGAGAACCGCAGAAAGTAAAAGAGTTCCTCCAGGAAAAATATGAAAAGAAGAGATGGTAACATAACCTTTTATTTGTTTTATCAGGTTTGAGCAGTGATATTTGCATACTTTATTTCACTTTTATATATATCTTTTTTTTAACTGTGTGCAAACATTGGGTAGTAAATACTTTAGAGTGCTAAGAATTCACAAAGTTCTTGTTCAGTCCTTGCTTGTTACTGTCAGCAAAGAAAATGATTGCTGAGCTTTACCTTTGCCAAAAACCATTTTGTTGCTGTGGACTTGGTTAACCATATGTTTGAGTTTGGCAGCACATTCTTCATTGTCTAAGGCTTTCTTTTTCTGTATCATTTTGCTGCTTCTTCTGCAGAATTTTTGGATTTCAAGCACAACTCTCAAATACTCATGTACAAAGCGCGGGGTCAATTTTATCTTCTTTTGAAATACTGTCCTTCTGCCTTTGTCTCAAACACTTATCCAACTTAGTGTCACAAGGGTCATCAACCCTACCATTTATCCAGCACGATAACTAAGTAAATTAAGGTAACAGAAACCATATATGTGAAAATCATCAGACCATATGCTTCGTTTGAGACCTAAAATGATATGTTCCAATAGCTCTTCAGTATGACCATCATGTTATCAAAGCTGTGTGTGCTGGGACTAAACATGGCTTTTGTTTCGTGCTGGTGCTCTTCCCTGGATTTTTAGGTATGTTCCTCCTGACCAGGCAAGGGTAGTAGCAAATGTTCAGGCTTCTGTGTCCGGCTCCTCAGCAAGCAGCACTGGCAGCACACCAGAAGTCCAACCCCTCAAAACCCTGCAGCTCAATAAGACCCCTCTGCGCCAGGTGAGACGAATGCACACAGAGCTTCTTTCAACCCATCGGCCACTCTTTTCCTTTCTCATTCAATTTTCAGCTGAAGAAAAGTCTTGTTTTTTTTGTGTGTGTGATTTTTTTTTTTTTTTTTTTTTTTTTTAACAATTTTTTCCTGACTGCACCACCCAGTCTCCGGGGCTAGCTCGTTCCCAAGCTCAGAGCGCTGCTCAGGAGAAGAAATTTGACTTGCTCTCAGACCTGGGTGACATTTTTGCTGCTCCACCCACTCAAACTGCCACCCCTACCAACTTTGCCAACTTTGCACATTTTCCAAACCAGTCGGGTAAGATGTCTTTCATGATTCTCATAACATGTACTGTTATTGTCGTTGTTGTTGTTTTTTTTAATTGACATCCAACTAGTATATACAGATATGCGAACACTGCGTTTTGTCATTGTCCCTTACATTTTTCTCCTGCCATTGTTTTTATTCCCACATTCATTGTCTGTTGTTAATTTTCCCTTGTGTATGGCAGCAGCACCTCAGGGTAATTCAAATACCAACTTTGCCAACTTTGACGCATTTGGAAACACTGCAATTCCATCCCATCAGAGCACATCACCTCCCTCAAAGTCCTTTTCATCAGGTACCACCCTCCCTGCCATTTTCCCCTCCATCTTATCCACATGTATGCACCCTTACTACAGTTTTTCTTTATTCATCTCTCACCTGCTGTGTCCTCTGGGCCAGCCTGCTGTATGCAGGAATGCACTCTGGATGCTCGAGGTTTTTGTTGGTCTTTGTTACTGTTGCTATGGTTATCTCGGATGAGCAGTTGTATTTATTGTACTGCTTTCTGGTCTGCTTGGAGGCCATTTAGAGGATGCGTGCACAGGCAGTGCCCTATAGTGTAACGGTCAGCCTAAACTGGAGGGTACATGACATCTGCACAGAGCTTGCATCCATCCTTTGCTGACAATAGTGCACAACGTGTGGACGCTAGCAGACCATTGCCAGTGTGTAAAGTATAACGCTGGGCTCAGACTGCACAATATTTTTCTCTCCTACCATGGCCATCGTTTCAGCTTAGGGAGTTACAAACTCATAAAATCCTACCTTTCCTTAACCCTTTCTCGTGTCGTGCTTGCTGGACACACTTCACCAAGTGTGTGATATCATCGGGAACCAGGCTGCAGGCTGGCAGGATTCAGAGAATGTAAACAGACGGGCGGGTATGTAAAATACCGTCTGTCTGCTCCATGTGAGCGTTCCAGCCAGAAAAACTGGCAACATCACAGCTGAGGGGCAGAAAAAACTAAACAGTTTGTGGAGAGCTTGTGTTGTTTAACCTCACAGAAGAGACAGAACTGTTGTTGACGAGCTTCTAACATCTTAGTGTTCAGTTTTTATTCAAGATGACATGTTATTAGACAAGAATATAGCCCGTTTTCCCCCCAGACTTAAAACGATGTCCCTTATTGTCCACTAGGACCAAAGTCTCATATCCCAATATGAGACATTTCTCATCCCGATAATGATATATATCACAAAATAGTGCTTTTTCTGTAAATTCTCTGAATCTCGGGCAACTTGACTTGTGTGAAGTGTTTTCAGCTGAGCGTGGCGTACCTGGAGTCGAGTGTTTTGACTGATGCATGAAACTATATATTTTTAGATTTAAGTTGTAACGGACGCACATTTACCGATGAGAAGCAAAAAAGAGCCGTCAGGTGCTAAAAAATAAACCTTAGACTCAAACGTTAGAACAGGCTTTAACCTGCAGCACGCCGCAAAGAAAACGGCGGCCGTTACAACCTATGTCTGAAAATGTGTAGTTTCATGCATCGGTAAAACACTCGACTCCAGATACACGACGCCCAGCTAGAAAGACTTCAGCTACCCGAGATTCACAGAATTTACAGAAAATGTTAAATTTTAGTGATTTATATCGTTATCGGACATAGATGTTTTATATCGGGATATGAGATTTTGGTCATATCGCACAGTGTGCTGTGGGGAAAAGGCTGTTCTAACGTTTGAATCTAAGGTTTATTTTGAGCACATGACAGCTCTTTTTTTGCTTCTCATCCGTAAACTCTGTCCATACTCTTTCATGTGATTCTTGCATAGGTGGTAGTAGGACTGGGCGATATATCGAGTTTTTAAAAAATATCGATATATTTTCATACGAGATATAAGATGTGACAATATCGTTTATATCGATATAGTATATATATGTTACGTTATAATTATACTTGTGGAGCCGCAAGTTTGCCTCGCTTTCGTCCACTTTTGTCTCTATGCAACGTTATTGGGCCTCGCCTCTCCTTCACTGAACACAACTCCCCCTCCCCCATCGCTTCACCTGCAGGCAACGACAAGATGGACACGGCAAATCTCCGTTAACGAGTTACCGCGGATCGCCCCGTGCGTGGGGCTGGACGGCGTCAATGTGTTAACGTGTTAACGAGCTAACCGTGCTAACGACATGACAGCCTAAAATCCTTTCATTTTCTCAAAAATCAACAGTGCGCCTTATGTATGAATTCTGGTTGTGCTTACTGACCGCGAACCGATTTTATGTTGAACACGGCGCTCAGCAATCTGTCAAAAATGTTTTAGTTTGACTTTGGTAAGCTACGGAACTGCACCGCTTGATGGATTGTCGGAGCATTACGGCTACCGTAGTCCGGAGCCTCGCGGAGTGATACGTACTGTGCTTCAACGTAATATTACCATATTGTGTGTGTATAAGGACCATAAATGGCACCTGTTAAGAGACACGGTTACGAAGTGGATTTCAAACTCCAGGCTGTCAGTCACAGCTTTGACTAAGAACTCTCTTTCTGTTCTTACCTTATGGCTTAAAAAAAAATATCGAGATATATATCGTATATCGCCATCCAGCTAAAAAATATTGAGATATGAATTTTGGGTCATATCAGCCATCCCTAGGTGGTAGAAGACATTTGTCGTGTTTGAGTCTGTGGTGGGGACCAGTTTGCGGCATAATTTGCATAGTACGGTTTTCTGGTCAGTGTCAGACTTTTCATAACCAAACCAAGGTAGCCCCTCGTTTAGGAATAAGATCCTCGATTTTTTTTGACTGGTCCTTCTGTTTGGAGCTACCTGGTTCTACCTCATCTTCACAAATATTGCTCTAAACCGTGTATTTTGCAACACCACGAAACAAACGATAGTGTCGTTTCGTCATCCGATATATTTCGTCATATCGCACAGCCCTATTGTCCACGTAAGGCCATTTGACAAGTGTTGTGAATACGCATGCACGTCTTTTTAATTTGTGCTCATTTGAAAAAGACATCCCTTAAGGACAGCGAAGGGAGGTTCCTAGCGAGAGAATTGCTCTTGATCCTTTTAATTATTTGGGTGTGTGTGTTTATGCATGTGGCACTTGATGTTTGATTAGTTCTTTTATTGATGTTAATATTTGTTGAAAGGGGGAGGAGTGCCAATTCCGTCAGTGTCTAGTGCTGCCACTGCCCAGTGTCAGACAGGGAGCCAAAGAGAGGACCGCTATGCTGCTCTGGCTGAGTTAGACAACGAGCTCAGCTTCTCTGCCTCCACAAGCAGCAATGTGCAAGGGTGAGAAAGTGACACACACACACCACACACACACACACACACACACACACACACACACACACACACACACACACACACACACACAGTGAGATTTACCAGGAACAGTGAATTTGTTCATGTGGCCTCTCTGCTAAGCTGAAAACACTCTGAAAAGTATTAGAAGAGTATACATTAATTTGATAAGTGTATTTATCAGTGTGATGAACACTTGATGCGGATGCACAAGTGTATGTTAAAAAGGCTGGTAATGCCTTTCGTATCCTTTATTAAACATTCAGTGGCATCATGTTTTTTACAGGAACATATTTGGACCAGCACTGGGTTCATCGCCAGCTCAAAACCCGCCTGTGTTACCCAGTATGCAACCTGGCTTTGGAGGTGCTCATGGTGCTCACTACTACAATGATGCATACAGAAATAAAAAACATTTACCTCTTGTTCATTTAGCTTAAACACTCATTTTATGGCTGTTTTCCATCTAGCCGTCCCATCCACAAATCCTTTCGTTGCTGGAGCCATTCCTCCAGAAATGGCCACCAACCCTTTCCAGACCAATGGCAGAGCTCCAGCTGCAGGTGTGTACGCACTTAGAGTTTAACGTACTTCACTATAAATGTTTCTGTTTTACTTAGACATTTGTGTTACTTTGATGTAACTCAGTTACATTGCCTATTAGCTTTGTGATTTGCCAAAGTATCTAGAATTTACTCCTTGTGTGTGTGTGTTGTGGGTATGCGTGTACACTGACCGTGCACACATGCTGTGTGTGTCTCGTAGCCTCGTTTGGTACTGGCTCTATGAGCATGCCTGCAGGCTTTGGGAATGCGTCTTCCTACTGCCTCCCCACCAGTTTCAGCGGAAACTTCCAGCAGCAATTCCCTGGTCAGGCCCCCATCCCTTACTCTCAGCCAGGGGCCTATCACCCTCAGTCTAATGGTTAGTGGTCTTCCACATCCCTCCGTCCTCTTACCCTAAGTGTCTGTGCAGTGGCGGCCATTAATTTAAAGGTTTTTTTTGCATGCTTTTCTTTTTTTGTTCTTATTTACATAACAGCTCTCTGCATTAAGAATTAAGTTGAAGCCTTGCTGCCTCAAATTAAAGTGCAGCCTAGCAGTGGCAGCTACTGCACAGTGATAAAAGATTGCATTTAGTGTACAAAGCTTTAAGGTCTGCTGTAGTCCAGAATGATGACAATAAATAAAAGTCATAAGGCTCTGTTTACACCTGAATGCAATCCAGCATGCCAGGCCGCGGCTTTCTTTGCAATTTAATTTTTTTAGACTCCCGTAGAATTTTTAAAGGTTTGACTCTTGTCATTAAGTCATTGTAAAGTGGTTGTCTTTATGTCTTTATGTTCTTATCTTTATGGCATGATGATATAACTGTTGTAATAAAATAAAAGGAAAATACTGGCTCTGCAGAGTGCTGGACAGAGCACACACATTTAAACCCCTTTACCTTTTGTATTCCCCCAGGCCCTGGATACCCAGTCTACGGTCAGAACAAGCCCTCGATCACACCATTTGGGCAGCCCATAGCTGTCCCTGGCATGTCCAATAACCCATTTGTGGTGAGCATGTATTGCGTTCTCAAAAAGCTGTCACACTAATTAAAAATGGCCTGATTGGTTTTTCTGAAAGACTCAATTTTCTCAAATCAGCAATGTTTTTGGACTCTCTCATATTTCAGGCAGGAGCACCAGCCGGGCCATTCCCTTCAGGGGGTTCATCCACCAACCCTTTCCTGTAGCACAGCTCCTGGTCCTCTCCACCAGAGGGCAGCATGCAGCACATATTCAAGGCACCCGTTCAGTCACAAGTGGCAGTACATTTCTAAAAAAGACTTACTTTTTTTTTTCTTTATAAAAAAAGTTTACAACACTATGAAGGACTGCAAAGGACTTTATTGAAGACTAAGGGACTGTTATGAGGGCAAATGTACTGTTTGATTATATACATTATATGATTTTATTTTTTTGTTTATAACTGTACGCTCTGTGCATATCACCATTTGTAATCACAATTAAGTACATGTATATGTATAACAAGGACTGAATTAACAAAGGTGAGTATACAGACACCTTGTGGAAAAAAAAAAAAAAAAAACCCACTACACACTATCTATGTAGGGTAAGGTAAGGGTATACATTTTAAGACTATTAACAGGGTTCCATTTAAGTCCATGATCTGTACTTGATGCAGGTGCTTCTTTTTCAAAAGGGATATCTCTTTATTCTAGCTTACTGCTACTATACTGGCACTAAGGTGTTTCCTTTTAACATGCAGATCCAGAGTGCAGTCCGTAAGAAACAAATGTTGCCTGTATACCCAGAGCAGCAGCGTCTTTTTAATTTAAAGTAACATCTCACACAGGTTAATGGGGCACAGCAGTGATCCTACACTATTAGTCAAAAGTATGGCCTAAATTTTAGTTTGAAACTAAGTGCAAGTCTTTAGTTAATTGGGCCGGCAGACAACTCAAGATGTTTACAGCTGAAAGGATAAAAAGACAGGCATGTCTGCTAGAGCACAAAAGGCCTTTAATTAAGTACTTCTTGTTTCTGTTACTTTACCTAATTGATAAAATATTTAGTATACTCTCGCAACCTCACTACCGCAGGTGGAATATGTCAGAGGAGATGCTTCAGATATTATATTTTAGGAATATTGTAAAGAGAAAAAGAAAGACTGTTAATGAAAGCTTTGGCGTGTGGGTGTGATCCAGAATGGTTACCTCAAAAAACAAAACAGAGTTGTTCACATGAACATAGATGACTTGTCCTATTGACAGGTTTACCAGAGCCTGCCTAGGCAAACATATACAATATATAAAGTAAAAAAAAAACAACCCTGTAAGCTATTCAGCGCACTCCCTCAGTATCTGTCCTCTTCTTTGCCTTGTTTTTTGAAAAGCTTTTGGAGAGAAGGACAGAATAAGGAGATTAATAAGGATATAAGTGACCAAGTTTGCTTTGGAATGAGGCAAAAGAAAAGAACATTAAATCAGGGACTACTACATTACTGGATCATTACTGCGACTCTGGAGGGTCTCAGTTGTACTGCTTATGACTAACAATGAATTTGACAATGTGTTTCTTGTTTTTACAAGACTAGGTAAGTATATGTGTACATATATAAATATATGTATAAATAAATTAAAAAGATTTTTAACTAGAAATTGTGTCTTATTTATTTGATACTAAAACATGTAGGACTGTTTTAATAAGTCTCTGAAACCTTTGATGATTTACTAATTTCTTGTTTGTAGAGTGTAATAAAGTCCAGTTTTTAGTTTTAGTTTTTTTGAGCAAAAATGTTTAAGCAGCTAAGTTTATACTAAGGTTTCTTTAAGTCATTTAAATTTTGTTTAACATGAAGCGAAACGCTTTTTTGCTCTCGGTTGCTTAGACCGTTTGGCAAAGTTCCGTTGCCATGCCAACATATAAACTGACATGGCGTCCCTTCTAACAGACCCCTTGTTTGAAGTCTCTGGACGGGGACCTGCACCCATTCAGAGCTTTTATCATTTTTCTGTCACTAAGTCAGATGTAAGTAATGTCAGCTTTGATAAGGGCTAATGCTCATTAAAATTTTGCTTAATTTTCTATTTTCTAAGAAGCCGTTTGCGCCCATGTAGCGACTTCGTGGCAAGAATAAACGTTCAGTTAAGGTTATAACGACGGTTAGCTAACTTAGCTGTAGCCAATAAACTTAAATTAACATTAGCAACTCTATCGGTTTAGCATCCTCACCTGTTTGCTACTTATTAACAGCAAGTTACAACCTACAAGGTAAAACAGGGATGTCAAACATAAGGACCGGAGACCAGAATCGGCCAAGACGAAAACTCAAATTAGGCCCACTGGACAGCTTTGGAATAAGTGAAGGGACACATACATGTTGGACTTTTAACTTAATTTGCATACGTTTACAACTTTTTCTATTTCTCCTGATAAAGCCCTTCTAGTCCAACAGCAATGTTCCCGTTTTTTTGTTTTTTGTTTGTTATTTAATTAATTTCTGAAAAAATCTTGTGTTAACCGAGATGTACTGTTGAAATTGCACGTATTCTTCTTGTATTAACGTATCCCAGGGATTAAATATGAAGTTAAATTTATTTACAATGACTGAAAGGGGAGTTTCACTGGTCCGGCCGATCAAGATCAAAATCAAAGTGCACTGTATGTGGCTCACAATGTAAAACATGACACTCCTGCATTAAAATGTACAGATGTCTGAATAGGTGTTGTTTTTACTGCATTGCTTTGCTTTTCTACTCGGGACATAATAGTATACAGTACAATAGAAAAAGGATTATCCCTCTTTACAGCAGAACTGGCCCATGGGCCCCTCACCTAACTGTTCAGTATGTGTTTCTGAATTGTTTTACTCAAATTGTTTTACTTATTATATGTAAATACCGTAGAGTTGTATGTCTATAAAAATGGAAAAATGGTGGTTGTAAATATCATGATCATAAGTCATACTTTGACCTGCTATTCCCAGGTGATATGGAGATGGTGGAAGATATCTCCAAGAATTGTAGACAGGTACTCCAAGCCAGGGGAGCTGAAGCAATCCCATGAGGACTTCTTGGATGACACTTGGCTGCACAGTAAGGCCTGATCACATAAATCATAAAGTACAGCACATAAATATAGCTAACCTATTAGCTTTTTCCTTAAGTAAAGAAAGGTAAACACAATGGAAAATATGCATCTTATGACTGAACTTGGTCATGTTCATTAAAGACTTTTAACAGTGGGAAAAAAAAGACACACACACAGGTGTAAAAAAAAGTTGTTGCCATACTGACAGGTTAGAACTTAAACACAACAGATGGTAATGGTGCTTTTCCTACAGGGAGTTTTTGTAGTTAGGGTTACTAGAGATTTTTTGCGTGTTTGAATTATCATTGCAGGAACAGCACAGGCCAAGCAAATTTGTTAACAATGGCTCAGTCAGTCAGCAACACCAGGATGATGGTGTTGTGCCACAAAAGCGATTGTCTGCCAAAAGAAAAAAAAAGAAAAAAGTCTTGTTTTTTTCAAGAGGGCAGAAGAAATTGCTCATAACAAATAACAGAACAGTTCTAAAAAGATATTTGTGTGAGTGTCCCAAAAGAACTGGATTGATTATAATGTGGAACGCAGAGTAGTTATAAAAACAGGTAATTTCTCTGTTTTATATGTAACCCTTTTGTAAATCCTGTTGTCTATAGCCTGTTTACCAACATAAGCAAATATATATCATACACTGTATTTACTGTATGTGAAAACAACCTTAATGCTTGTATATGGATGACAAATAGAGGCTTCTTTCTAGGTGAGGTCCGCATGGTTTTCGGCCTTCGAATCTTAGAGTACACCACAGCTTTGTGCCGAGGCCATTATGATTATCTGGAGCACTTGTCTGATTCCTTACTTCTGCGGATAATAAATTATCTGGAGCTTGAGGATGTGGGTCAGCTGGGACGAACATCACGCAGGTTCAGAAAGGTGAGTTTAATAAACATGCAAATAAACTTGCTGCCAAAAATAAACTGCATCATTGGATATTAAATGTGACATCTGTTTACCCTTGCACATTTTGTCTTCTGCCGTAATAAATCATCAGGTCTTAAACTGATGTTGCATTTTATTCCTATATTCAGGGGTGCACATAAGTGGTCCGCAGGTGCACATTCGCTGTCAAAATAAAAGACACGCAGTAGATAAGAAGTTGCAACGCGCATTCGTGTACATGTAAAAGGCACTGTTTTTGTCCGCTAGAGTGGGATTTTCACGCCACATTCTGCACCACATCTCTGCGCGTTCATCATTTGTTTGAAGCCAGCTCACCTCCTGCAACCACTTTTCCGAGAATACACGCTTCTTTTCCGGTTCGGACTCCTTCTGACATTTCTTTGGAGGTGGAGGAACACCAAAGTAATTGCTTAAAGGAGTTTGCTTTTTCGACATCTTTAAGAGTACTAAACAAATGTCTGAACATTAAACGCGCGTTGCAACTTCTTATCTGGTGCACGTCTTTTATTTTGACAGGGAATGCGCACCTGCGGACCACTTATGTGCACCCCTGCCTCTATTGTTTTTACTGTCTCTTATGCTCAACACACAACATATTTTGTTATGCCTGGTCTTCAGCTGTGTGGATCAGAGGAGTTTTGGGAACAGGCGGTGCATCGGCATTGCAACACCGTTTCGGCTGAGGTGGCATCTCTGGCAGTAGAAGTGGGGTGGCGTACTATTTTCTTCACCAACAAGTTACAGTTGCAGAAGTTGATCAGCCGCAGGAGGCTCAAGACCAAGGGGCAGACTCCTGACTCAGACACGAAAGAAGAAGAATCTCCTGGCGAAAGCTTGGAGACAAATCAGGCATTCTGTTCTGAGGAGTCTGACCTTGACATCTGCAGTCTTAAACCTGGCACTGGCAGTGGCTTGGATTCCAGCTCTCGCTGTGATGTTGACCCTGATCCTGGTTCTGAACCACAGTCTGGCTCTGATTCAAGCAACTCTGTGACTGACCAGTTCTTGGAGGGCACAAGGTATCAGGTTGAAACCCTTACTCAGAGCAGAGTACTGAGCAGTGGAGTAGGAGACTACAGTACAGATCCAGACAAGATACTGAGTTAATCCTTTTATCAGATGTCCCCTAGTCATGTGGTTTAGGTTTACTGTTAAAGTAATATGCTGTCTCTGCATATTCAGCGTCCATAAAATTAGTTGTGTGTAGTTTATCTAAAGATGTTTTCTTTCATTGATAAAATGTAAACTAATTTGTGCTTGTTTTATCATCTGCAGTTTGTTGTTCCATAACTTTTCTCACTTAGCAATTGAGCATAGTCCAAAATTGCTGTAAAATACATTGTGGAAGTGTGTAGCTAATGTAAAACATTGTAGGTTGAAAATAGAAATAAATTTAATCTAAAACATGCAGTTCAATTGTCTGACTGTCATTTAATTTTGAGTCTCAGAATAAACTTGCTGCTTTGTTAGGATAAGGATCAGCTTTGCTCAGAGAGACGTGTTAAGTAATGATGAGGTAATTACACAATTATTCATATCTGGTAATAAAGCAATATGAGTTTTAACTTTAACTGGGGTAGATGCTGTCACTGAGAAAAACTAACACCTTATTTTGTACCATTTTGCAGGTGATTCAAACATTTCTTTGACAATGCAGTTAAGTTAGCAATTATCATAGGTTAGCAGTAATCTAGGAAATAAATGAGCCTGATTTTATCAGCTGACATCAACTGGATTCTGTTGTACTTCAGTTTTACTGTGAACATCACATTATATATTAATGTTTATCCTGTCAGTGTTACATTCTTAACAAGGAAGAGTTGCTTCAGCCCCTGTGAGGTCACGTGGTGTTATCCAGCTAGCCAGGAGATGTTTACTTGTTGCTCTCCTATTGGTTGGGGCCTACAACACTGTAAAAGGGAGGAGCTATGAAATCCTTGTCAGGTACTCAAGTATCTGTCCAATCATGCTAGTCCTTTTTTTTCTTTCTTTTTTAATTAAAGGGACACAGGCTGCTAAAGCTAATGGTCCATTCTGGGTTCATTTTGGGCATTGTTCTTCTCTACCTTGTCATGTAAGGTTGACTAGATTAGTCACATGACAAAACAGGACTGTTTCTGCAGCTTTTGGGTCAAGTTGCAAATGAACCAAAAGCAAGAGGGCAATAATTTAGCAACTTTCCCAAATACATCTGTGCAGATGGATGCCTGTAATTGTAACTAAAACTTGAATTGTTTTTGGGCAGGAAACTGTGGGCAGGGATTAGCCAGAAGGAAGTATCAACCACCTGTGCTTCTGACCTGCAATGTGTCTTCTTAAAGGGACACTACTGTGTCTGTTCTCTTGTCTCTGCTGGTGATTTTCCAAGTCTCTGAGTCCTTTTGACTCTGACTTACAGCTTCTAGAAGTCACGTTCATCATCTTATGGGGTTTTTCCAAGTGACTCTACTGTCTGATGGATGCGTGATTACAGAAGGGAATCTATAACTCATTTTGCTACAATCAAGGTTTCAGGTCATAAAAGTTAGAACTCTTATTTAGTAATCTTCCCATTGAGTCTTGAGTTCATGATGTCATTCAGACAGTTTTGTTTTAAAATTCCTCGGTTTGCAGATGAGCGCTCCTCTGATTGTTTTGCTTTCTTTAGTCTTCCTGATAAAATCATGATAAACAATCAGAATCACAAAGTCACCCGTGTGAGCTGACGCGCTGCCAGATGGTAATCTGGTGGTGAACTCATTTCCTCTCTTCACCAGCAAATTCAAACCTTTGGTTCACATGAAGTGAGTGTGCCTGAGTAGGCAAAATTCTTTGTTAGCTGGTGACTGCCAGGGTCTTTGCAGATGTTTGCATGGCTGTCTGTTTTTGTGACTGCACAGACTTGTGTCAGAGACACTCCAATTCAATGCACTAAATATGGATGGTGGGCGCAGACGTTTAATAGGAAAGACACCTCCTCTGTGATTTTTGCACCTGTCTATCTGTGTCTTTGTTCACAACTGATGATGCAGTTTATGCTGCATTTTTGATAGGGTAGTTATTTGTTTCAGTCACACACATATATATCTATATATTTTGACTGGATCACAGTTGATGTTTTCAAATTTCTGTGAAATCAAAAGGCTTAAGCAAACTTCACCACCATCATCCAAAGTCCGTTCCCTCTTCTATAAGAAGTGGTCACTCTTTATAGGGGCTTTCATGTGCCATTACCTCTACATCAGGCTGCCTATAGAGTCTCCATCTAAAGCATCTACACCTCAGCTTTTGGTTTTTGGTCTTGAAGCTTTCTAAGAAGGAACAGAGAGGACAATAGACCATGAAGTCTTAATATTTTAGGGTTTTCTATATACTTCATGTGTAAGCTGTCCCAGAAAACCACATGTAACCACATAATTTCTTTAGGGATTAATAAAGTATTCTGATTCTGAAAATAAATTCCCTCCCCCTGTATAGCATCTTTGTTTTACGGTATTCCAACCTGCTGTTCTGGGAATATTATCTATCCACTTCCTCTTTTTGTGGAGTGGTTTGAAAAGGCGGTAAGAGGATTGAGTCAGACCACGTAAAAACCACATAATGGACCATGTGGGAGACAGGATGAGAATGCTCTGCCTATCTTAACCTTTACTACCTGAGGCCAGGCTAATCATCCTAAGGTTCAAGGAGCAGG
Organism: Rhamphochromis sp. 'chilingali'; assembly: GCF_963969265.1. Classification (NCBI taxonomy): domain Eukaryota; kingdom Metazoa; phylum Chordata; class Actinopteri; order Cichliformes; family Cichlidae; genus Rhamphochromis; species Rhamphochromis sp. 'chilingali'. Next base: position 11,799,940 of record NC_137943.1, on the reverse strand, counting down.
CTGCTCAGAGATTAATTATGTAAACCAGAGAATTTCAAAAGTAGAGTAATGAAAATAGTAAAAATTGTATGTTCAATACAATACAAAACATACAAAATAGAAGAATGTATGTTCTTCTGCTTTATTTTTAATCTCACTTGCATACTTGGTTATGGCTGGTGCCATACATATGTTTGTCTAAATGAGTTCATGAACTCCGTGACAGTTGGCTGGATCAGGAGAGCTCGTTTGTAAAGTAAGTGGGAACCTACAGAGTGGCCGTAGATCTTTCAGCTTACCTTACTCTGACTTCTCTGACCTAGTAAAAGATGAAACCTTTGGTCTCTTTTCATCCCCTCAGGAGGCTTAAAGTACTTCAGTGACACTGATCCATTTACAAGATGATTGACTTTTGACTTGCTGAACTTGTCTTCAGCAGGTGGATCCCAATATGATTATTTTTAGTTAGAGTTTAGTGAATTACCAGTGAACAAGATCTAAGTTTAATTAAGGTCTTTCCTCATTGTAACTGCATACAAATTTAGATGGCAAATACAGCAAATTGAAATTTCGCTAAGGAAACTACTGTTTTCGCTGTGAGATTTCCTGCCCTGCCACACTGCTTGCTCTTTTTGAAAAACAAAAGTTTAAAGATTGGAGATTTCAAACACTAAGCAAAGCTCTTGATCTTCTGTGGGGCACTGAGAGCTTGAGGCCATTTGAGAAAGGATTAGCTAATATTATCCAAGGTTTATTGTACTGAATTAGCCTGCATTATCATAGCTGGCTGGTAGGACTCCTGCCAACAGTAACAAAAGGAAAATACAAAACTTTTCTTTAATTTCAAGAAAAAGTTGCAACAATTAAATTAAAATGTTGAATTAATACATTTATTATACCATTTATAACATATGCATATTATTTTATGGTATAAATTATATATTCATCTGTGTTGTATATACATATCTATGTGTGTGCACTGGAATGTACCCTAATATAGCAAATTTATCGCAATTAGAAAAATATCAGTGGTTGGCTAATATACATATTTGGCCTTTCCTTTGTTGTCTCTCTGTTAGGCAGTAGCCAAGTCGCTCACACGATTAAGGTCGTATTTGTCAGGCTTTTATAAAGTGATCACTACCGAGCTACTGGAGCCACACTAATCCAATCCTGTATGTTTCTTTGACACGTGTACACTTCCAAAGATGGGACCACTGCTGATGTATGTTTTTCTCTCTGTTGACTTTTACTCATACAAAAAGTAATTTGCATTTTACATTATATACAGCAAATAATGTACATGCTATAATTTCCAAGATTCAAAACTCTAGCCTTCACATGCAACAGATTAATTTATGATGGTCTGCTCCACATGTCTGTTCAACAGCTCCTCAGATCAGTGAGCTATACAATCGTATTGTGGATAAATGATAACACCCTAAACATGAACTAAGTAAACATTTGGCTGTTGTCTAAGAAAATAGAGTCTTGTGGTAAGCGTTCTCTTGAATGTCCTCAGTAGGTGTCATTGTGACGTGCTGATCAGTGATGAATGAAGTGAATCATGAGAATGAAAGTGTGAGGGCAAAAAAAGAAGCAGACAGATTAGCAGCAAGCTCTCTAATGTATCTGCTCTGTTGAGTCTGGATGAGGGGAAAGAGAAAAAAGTAGGATGCTGATGAACTACATTGCTTGATCGTGACACACTCTTCCCAGAGTACTTTATGCTTATTTCTGATCTTTTACTACCTCAACATTAAATGCATAGTCAACAGAACTCACTGAACTACTCAAAGACTACTGAACACCATGAATAAATATATAGGGCTACAAAGCCTCTTACCACAGAGCCCGCTTACGATTCCCTTTCTGTGCTCAGCATCCTTGAATAGACCACACAAAGATCCTTAAGCCAAAATCCCTCCCTGGTATTTAATTCTAAATGAGTAATTACTGGGTGTGTCAGTGTGTCTTAGGTTTGCAGGTAGACTGGGTAAGGAAGCTCATTTGCACGGTGGCTTTTGAGCAAATTGCGCCATCACACAGACACACATTCTGAAAGTGTCAGGGTATCCATCGGCACCCACTGAAGAACCCAGTTTCTCAGAGGGGACAGACAACATACAGCTGTCAAGATGTGTGACATGGGGGGACTGGATAACCTGGTGGCCAACACGGCCTACCTAAAAGCTCAGGGTGGCGATGACAAGGAGATGAAAAAGCGGCGTCGCAGCTTGTCTCTCCCCAAACCTGAGGCGTGCACGTCAGTACGAGCTACCATTGAAAAGGACTTTACATTGCTTTGTGAAAGGCAGCCTATTGGCAAAAAGTTTTTCCGCGAGTTCCTTGCAAGTAACAATGAGTTTAAGCTTGCCGCAGAGTTCTTGGATGAGTTGTATGACTGGGATCTGGCTGAAGGAGCAACAAAAGACAAGGCACGCCAAAACATCATGACCAAGTATTGTAAGGCTGACTCCAAGAGCTTTCTGACATTTCTTACTGGAGAGGCTGCTGACAAATGCAAATCTGTCACCAATGCCAATTTCGAGGAGGTGATGAAAGGCAAGGTCCAGGACGGTGTAAGAGAATTTCTGAAAGGAAAACCCTTCACAGATTATCAGGCCAGCCCGTTCTTTGACAAATTCCTCCAGTGGAAGGAGTATGAGAAACAGCCCGTCAATGACAAATACTTCTATGAGTTCAGAACTCTAGGAAAAGGAGGCTTTGGAGAGGTAAGCATGCAAATACATCTCAATTAATTTATTTGAGTTGCAAGAGTCATCCCATTATGACCATAGAGTATGGATAAAGCTAAACTAAGCTGTAGAGGTGTGCTCTACACATAATTACACATATAAGTAAATCACATCTTTAAGTTTTAACATGTCTGAGACTGAAGTCATATACCACACAGGCATTACAGCTTAAATTTTGTCTTGCGTTTCACAAGGTATTACTTTGTTTAATTGGTTTAGGGATTGTGTCTTTTCAAAACACCTGAGGATTAAAGAACATATGAAAGCTTTCAACCCAGTAACTGAAAGTGCACTTTAATTTAAAATATTATATTTTTAAAGAAAAAAAACTGCTGTGTAAGCATATTAACTGAGCAGTAATTATATTAGTGGATTAGTGGAGAGCAGTATGAAATTGGCGATAACCTGGTGAAGATTTGCTGTGACTGTTATTGCTTTGTGCTAAATCAGCATACACAGTGGTTGAGAGTTAAGCAATGAGTTCAGTCTTTTCATTTAGCTAGTAAAGTAGAAATCACCTTTGAATTATAAACAATGATAAGTGAAGTGACTTTTCAGATAGTGGGCCTTGACTGCAAGAGAGGTGTCAGATTTGTCAAGGCATCACTGGCAAGGGTCAAGCTAGATTATCATCTTAAACATTAAGTCCTGCACCACTCTCTGGATTAAAAATTATTTATGATCATATTTAGTGTGAAATTCTGAAATAGGAACATTTAAGTTTTAAAGGATAAGTCACATCTATTTTCTTGTGTACATTTTGTTAATACTAAAGTAGAGAGTGGGAGCTATCCGATCAGTCAGTAAGCTACCAAGAGACCAGGCTTTTTTTTTTGTAGTAAAATAAATTAAAATGATTTGATTAACATCTGGAAGCTAACATTCCTAACAAGTAACGTGTTTTCCTCCAGGTATGTGCTATTCAGGTCAAGAACACGGGCCAGATGTATGCCTGCAAGAAGTTGTGTAAAAAGCGTCTGAAGAAGAAGGGAGGTGAGAAGATGGCCCTGTTGGAGAAGAAAATCTTAGAGAAGGTTAACAGCCTGTTCCTGGTCAACTTGGCGTATGCTTATGCCAACAACACCCACCTGTGCCTTGTCATGACCCTGATGAATGGAGGAGACCTCAAGTACCACATTTACAACATAGGCTACGATGGCAAGGGTGTGGACAAGGGCATTGAGATGAAACGCATCATCCACTACACAGCGCAGATCACCACTGGCATTCTACACCTGCACGACATGAATATAATATATCGTGACATGAAACCAGAGAACGTGTTGCTTGATAGCCAAGGCCAGTGCCGACTTTCAGATTTGGGTCTGGCCATAGAACTCATTCCAGAGAAGACTGTCACCCAGATGGTGAGTAGATGTCCCACACGACAGTGATGTTATAAATTTAGATGGCAGGTTTTTCTTTTCCACTTTTAACAAGATGCAGAACAACAAGTACACTGAGTTTCACTCTTAAGCTCTTAGAAATCTGTTAGCTTTAGAGCCACAGCTATATGATGCCAGGACTGATTATAGGATTTCATAGTAGCTCCACAGTGTAGTGGTTTACACATTTCCCTAACAAGCAAAAGACCCCTGGTTTAATTCCAGGAGGATTGCATCAGGAGCAGCATCCGGTGTAAAAACTCAAACATGTGGAACTACCCACTGTGGTGACTCCTTGTGAATGAGTGGGCAGTCAAAGTACGGTAGAAAATATCTACCATAAATGGGCTGTTAGCATAAGGCATATTTTGCTGCTCGCAAAATATCCTGTGCTGACTCACGCTCTTATAGACATATTTTTGTCAACTCATCATAAACCACACATATACATACACAAGCTTTGATTTCCACTACGTCTTTTTAAATTATCCGAAGACAGGTGGAGGTAAGATACTGGGCAGATGTCAGTCCTGGTTTGGCGTTTACTTTAAATCCGGACAGGGATTACTGGATTCCTTAAGGATCTGTGCGATGAGAGTCTCTGAATCGATTATATAAGTCATTTGATCCTTTAGCGGTCAGATTATAGCTGGGCTATTTATAGGCCACCATTTTGTGCTGTGGTTATGTTAGAGATCTTGCAGGTGCAGTGCTTTTAAAAGTACTGCTTGCTAAGTGTAAGAAGGTCTCCCTGAAGAATCTGGTCACAGGGATTTAGTTATTTCTGACACCTTAGCTGTGCTGCACTGTCTTTCAACAGCACATACATAGCATATCAGTCTCTTGCTTTACTCCCAAGAAAAGGAAATAGAGATACAATGTTCTCACTGAGTTCACGATGTCACACCAGTAGTTGCATAATTAATTAAAATGATAATAATAATTGTGATTTCCTGACAAAAACATGTTTTTGACAAACGGTAGGTAATGCTAACACTAAATTATACCCCACTGTACACATCTAAGGACCAGGGTTTCTTTAGGACTTACTTGCTGCAGCAAAGAGTAAGCTCTTGGCTATATGAAAGTCCAGTAAGCTCATTATCATGTACTCTGATGCTCCTCAGCCAGCCAAAGTGACTAGGCTAACCTTTACAGGCAAGGCTGGCTTTGGACCCCTAATCCTCTTAGTGGAATTACACAAGTCTGTCCCAGATTAGATTGACAGATCCAGGTAAAATGTACGCTGAATATGTTTAGATGTGCTAGTTTGCAAACACGTCTGGAATGGTTCTTTAAAAACACTAAAAACACACTAAAACCAGATGAACTTTGATTTCAATTTATGACATGAGTGGTCATATATGTTTTTTTTTTTTTAAGTTGCACAGGGAACAAATTGGAAAATGAATGCACTTTACTAGTTTTGCATGCTTGGTGTCTTGTAATATAAAATACATAAGTAATGTTTAAACAGTATATAGCGTGCCAGTCAGTCACAGGGCCGACATGTAACAGGCAATACTTTAGTTTCCATTCACCTAGTCTTTCTATCTTTGGACTGTAGGTGGAGCACCTGGGTATACGTGGAGGACATCCTAGCTCCACACAGAATACTTTCAGTACATAGTAAATGCATTTTTGGTGTCACTATAGCAGGACAGTGAATCCTGTAGTTCCTACTGTTTGCTTGCAGTAGCTTTTTAAGTTTTATATCAGTTTACTGTATATGTCCATTAGTAATTCATGGCTATGTGCTGTCTGGTATTATTTCTGCTGGTAGCTATAGTATCCAAAAATGGCTGTCCCTTATATAAGAGGCCGGACAGCTCTGTCAGTGCGTAGACATACACAACTCTTGACAGGTAGTAGGCTTAGCAATAGGATTAAGCTCCTGGTCCGAGGCTACATGTGGGGTCATATAGGGAAAGCAAGGATGACATGGGAGCAGAAGGGCAGGAAGAAAGTAGGGAATAGAGTGACAGGTGAAAGTTAGAGACAAGATGTGAAGACTTTATAAAGATTTTTAGCTCTCTTCTTCTGTTGAGGGGTATGGCCACATGCTGTATAATACTATACCTACTTTTTGCTTGGTGTTAAGTGCTTCCTCCTTAAATGGTCTTACAAGTTTCAAGTTTCGTAATAAATATGAAGCACCTTCCATTAGGTCAGAATATCTAATGAAGTGTTTTTTGTATTTGAATCTCATATTCGTCCTTTATCCAGGCTGGTACTGGAGCCTACATGGCCCCTGAGCTCCTGACCAAAACCCCATACAGGACATCAGTGGACTGGTGGGCCCTGGGCTGCAGTATCTATGAGATGGTGGCTGGCTACACACCTTTTAAAGGCCCTGAGAGCAAAAAGGAGAAGGTTGAGAAGGAAGAGGTGCAGAGGCGCATCCAAAATGAGGAGCCAAAGTGGGAGCACAAGTGCTTTGATGCACTAACCAAGGACATCATCCAGCTGTTCCTCAAGAAGAAAATGGATGAGCGTCTGGGCATGAGGTAAGTGGCTCTTTTATCCAAGAAGTTTATTGCCATTTGTGAACTTAATGCTAGTATAATGGATGTCTAAACGCTGCCCTTGAGTTGCCACATGGATCGGACATTGCAATTCACAAACTCTGATGGAGAAGTGTATTTTTTGTCTTTTCATTAGGAACAACATGGAGGATCCCAGGAAACACGAGTGGTTCAAGACCATCAACTTTCCCCGCCTGGAGGCAGGGCTGATTGACCCTCCATGGGTCCCCAAGCCCAACGTTGTCTATGCCAAGGACACTGGTGACATCGCCGAGTTCTCTGAGATCAAGGGCATCGAGTTCGACGCCAATGACGAGAAATTCTTCAAGGAGTTTAGCACAGGCGCTGTACCCATCCCATGGCAGCAGGAGATGATCGACACTGGACTATTTGATGAACTCAATGATCCCAACAGGAAAGAAGGTGGAGGAGGTCTCGATGATGACAAGAAGTCTGGCACGTGTACATTGCTGTGAGCAGCCACATTTGATACGAAACAACCGTGTTAACATTCAGTATTTTGTTTTCTAAACTCGTGTAAAAAAGAAAAAAGGTTTTACGAGAGGCGAACACGAGTGTGTCTCTTGTAAGGATGTCCATGGCATAGGGAAGCAGTAAAGTATGAAGGATTTGACAATGTGTTTCGAGCACTGTCGCTCAGGTTCACAGCTTCTTTTTCTTTTCTAATGTTGTAGCTTTGCAACGACTTTGACCATAAATGACTGCTAGGAGAAAGTGTTACTAAAGTTTTCATTAATGACACACATTAGAGGAGTAAGAGGAGCAAGTTAACGCAATATGTTTGTGCCAGAACTACCTTATAAAGTTCCTGTCTAAGCGGTTCAGTGAGTGTGGTTTTACCAGCTGAAGCAGTGTTGTGTTACAAGCAAACAGGAACAACCACACATGTAGACATTCAACAGAATTGGAGGAGGTTCATTGGTAGCGAACTGTAGAATTTCAGAGCACTTTCCTTGCTGTCATCAGATCACGCTGTTTCTACGACGAAAGTGCTTTTTATCTAACACCATGTGGAGGACATAATTGTGTTTTTTTAGTCACCTGTTGTGATCCTAAATCTGACAATTAGGATTGCATTTACACTGAATGTTTTAGTTTTATAAGATCAACTGTTACAATTGTATGTATTGTATATAAAGAAATATATATATATATATATATCTATGCACAGAGAGAAAGGAAAATATTGTATGTAAGTAATTTATAATATAGAATTAAATGAAAGAGAGTGAAGAATACCAAAAACCTCTTCAGTGAGTCCCTCTGCTGTTGGTGCTGTGAGCCTCTGCTTGTAGTGAGAAATGGAGACTCTTACCTCTGGGATTTTGGGGGAGAGATGAGCGCTGAAAAAGCAGCTCATTGCTGCACATAAAAGATTAAAATTTAGACAGATTGAGCAATAAATTCCTGAACCAGGAATGCACAGGTTGCTTTATACTGGCCCTGAAACGCTAACTCGGGGCTCCTTTCTTAGTTTGAGGTTGTTGGGCTGAGTCTAGAGACTCTAGAGAGTTTTTACATTTCCAGATCTTGCGCAGAGGTCAGTTTATACAGGTAATTTTAATAAGTACACGATGCATGTAAATATAAAATGAGAGGAATTGCTACACTAGATGAAGTACAGCACAGCAGACGTTTCCTTGAATCGTGACTCATTTGAATAAATTAAAATGTCTTTTAAAAAGTGTCTTTCTTCACTCATGAATATTCATGTGTTTGTCATTTGTTGTCACCTTGAAGCCTGAACATTTCCACCACCAGCGTCAGAGAGCGGCCCAAATCGAGTCATGCCGCGCATGTTCTCTGGGCTAAATATAACCACAGGGAAAGTGCTGCGGAGAACTCTGGAGTAAAACCTAAAAATATCAGTCGCATTAATCCCTTTAGGATGCTGACTACATTCAGGCTGTGCTCCAAACTGGCAGGTTTAGCTCATAGCTGATAAGGCGATAACCAGTGTTATCCTTGCGCCTTCTTTGCTCAAATCAGCTTCAAATCCCTTCAAGTTCTGTAGCATCTCAGAACTGTAAAACATTTCACAGCTTCATCACGTTTGGTCTCTCCTTTTTTAGTGAAATATGAATGAAATTAAAAGTCAACCTTTAAATGTATCGGGTGGCTGTGATGGCTAGAAGGGGAAAATATGAAATGATTATGGAAGACACTAACACATGAAACACTCATTTATGTGTGAGTTCTTCATGTCAGAGCGGTTTATTTTACGTTTGCCCACCTCCTTCGTCCATACAGCTGAAGAAGTGTACTTTCTTTTGTCTCCAGTACCAGTTGTTCAGCCCAACTCAAGGACGGTAAGAGCTTAGCAGAACTTAAGGTGGATTCTTGCTGCAGCTAAACCCCGACAGATTATCTCATGTAGCAGGACTTGGGTTCAAACTGCTGTTGACAACGAAAGAACTGAGCTGCTGCAGCCCAGGGGCGCTGCAGGAGCCGGGCAGATGAAGGCGCTGTGAAATTAGAGTGGACAGGTGTGATCCGAATGCCTCTACTGATGTATTCTGACCTCTACAGCCATTTCAGACTCAGTTGCAGGTCTGGCCTTTTGCACAAATACCAGGCTAGACTAGGTTTTTGAGAAATGAGGAAAAGACTGTTGAGGTTATAAAGATGAACAAATCTTTACAGACTAATGATTGTTTAGATTTTATTTAAGCATGTACCTGCTAAGTTCAAATGCCACACCAAGACCTGCTCCCTTGCAGTTCGTCATCCAACAAACAGCACTGTGTTAGTGCCACGCGCACGCCTAAACTATTCTTGCTTCTGGCTCCCTCGTGTGCCAGCAAATATGTGCTGCAACTGCGGTGAGAGTACTTAGAGGCTGAAGATAAACAATCCCAGGCTTCAATAAACAACTGCGGTCCCTCATTAGCTCTCTTTCCAGTCCCAGAGGTATGAAGCAGAATTGGGAATTTAAACAAGTACAATTATGTAATTTTATGATGCATCCAAAAATACAATTAAACATTCCTTTGTTCAGTCACATGATGGGCGAAATCAAGATGTGCCCTAAAAATGAATTGATACATGTATGAAAACATGTTCTTGTTAAAGATTAAATAAGTGTTTCGAGGCCTTTTGGGGGGGTTGTGACCCATTACAACAATGGTGTCTGGGTTTGGCTCTGGGCATCAGGTGTCTGAGTTGTTATCAGTTCCTCCAAACACAGAATCCCCCTCCATCTTTACACATGGCTTCATTTATGTAACTGTCCCTGGACAAAAGAGGTCAGATCATTGTTATTTCACAAGAGGAAGAAAAGCTGCTTCTGTTTTCAAAAATCTCCCGTTTCACTGCATCCCAAAGGTGCTCTGTTGGACTGAGATCTGGTGACTATGGCGGTTTGAGTACAGCGAACTCACTGTCATGTTCAAGAGCCCAGTTTGACATCATTTGTGCTTTGTGACATGGTGCACTATCCTGCTGGGTGCAGTCACAAACACAAACTGTGGTCAGCAACAATGCTCGGGTAGGCTGCGGTGTTTAAACGATACTCAGCTGGTAATTTTGACGATCAAAGTGTGGCATTAAGTGCAGCAAGAAAATGCGGCAGGTGGCTGAACTGTTGATACAAGGAAGGATGGATCCATGATTTCATCTCATTTAAATTCTGGCCCTACCATCTGAATGTGACTCAGCAGATTGGACAGCGTTTATCCAAATCTTCTCTTTCTCCAGTTTTGGTGACTCTGTGCAAATATTAGCTTCCGTCTCCTGTTCTCAGGTCTTCTGCTTCAAGGTTTGACATGTTGCACATTCAGAGATGGTCTTCTGCATACACTGGTTGTAATGAGTTATTTAAATAGCTGTTACCTTCTTATTACCTTTAGGAATCTGACAATTCTCTTCTGTCCTCTGGCATCAAAAAGGCATTTTCTTCCAGAGAACTGCTGTTCTCTTATATTTTCTCTTTTTCAGACTATTCTCTGTAAAGAGATGATTCAGAGTAATCAGCTCAAACGAGCACATCTGCCACCAACAACCATGCCTTTCTTCTCCATTCTGACGCTCCGTAATTAGAACTTCAGCAGGTCATCCTCCATGTCTGCACAGAGTTTACTATATTAGATATTGGTGCAAAAAAGCAAGTTGTTGTAAAGAATCAGAATCAGTGAAGTTTGACTTGGATGCTGACAGACTTTAAGGTAGAATTTGAATGAAGGAAAACAAAACACAACACAGGACTCCATTTTTTCTTCAAAATCACTTATCCCACAATTTATTTCATCAGGTCTTAAGGCACCCTGAAGAGATGTTACAAGTTGTTTGTTCAAATGCGGGTTCCTTTTAAGACTGTGTAAACATAGCTTTGAATAAGATATTTTCCTGTAAATCTTTGTTTAAATTATTTCTTTACAGTGCACAGACATTGTGTTTTTGTGACAAAAATACAGTGTGAATTAAGTAAATATGGTAAGATAGTTTATATATATATACATTGAAGAGTAATAGATCGGCAGACAATCAGATCAACAGGCTGAAGAAGAGAGAAAAACTAACAATCTTTGAGACCCAGATAGATATACAGATCACGTATAGATATACAGTACATAGTTACAGTGAACTTTTGAGTTTTGCAACAACGCTTCTTCCAGCGCCTCTCCGCCTTAAAAGCTAATTTTTACACCGTACCTTCTCGCGAGTGAGTGCGCGCCCGTGTCGCCTTGAACCACAGTCGACACGACGGCACCCCCCGCCCCCTGCCCCGCGAGGTGGTCTCAAGTCCCGGAGGGCTCACCCACGTGTTTGCTATTGCAGTGGAGAGGTGAGTAAACAGGAAGACGGGCAGACAGACAGACGGACATGCAGACAGACGGACACACAGCACAAGACTGGGTTGTGGCTACGCGGACCACAAGACAAAGATCTATCTATAATTCCCCTAAATATGTTATAGCATCACAATGTATTTATAGTAGAAAGGGACTTTGTAATTGGCATTTCATATACAGGGATACAGTGGCTATACTTGATTATCACGGTATGTTTCCATGAAGTCTTTGTGATGTGCGACGAATAATACTCTGGAGATGTTCTACTTTCTCAGTTATACTATACAGCAAGATAAAAATCCTCTCCACACTGATGATAATACTGAATCCATACAGTTTAAGAGATGAAAGCAACACTCTCTTCCCTGGCAGCGGGAAGCTCTAAAAACAAATTTAAACAAAATTGTTTCATCAACAATTACACAACAGCTCCAAATGGCTTGGTTGCAATGGCTATAAGTTATCGAATCACGTCAATACAAATAAAGAAAAAACAAAAACAACAACAAACGTAACTGAGCGGAGGATGAACAGTGCAATAGGTGAATGGGGAAGGGGGGGAAGAGGGGGAAAGGGGAGGGAGGGCGTGTGGATGGACGGACTCACGAGCGGAGCCTGTGCTTTGTTATGAGGGTCTTTGAGGAGGTCAGCGAGGAATCGTTAAGAAAAGAAAAGTCAGAAATGTCATGAAAGCAGCATGTGGTACCACTGTCTCGCTGACTGTGTTGTGCCACATCCCAAAATGCCGCCTTTGTGACGTTTTGACGATTCCTTCTTTTTCTTAAAAAAATAAAATAAAATAAAGATAAATCCTTAGTGGGCAGCTTCAATTAGATTTCCTTTCACAGGCTGTATATTTGCCTTTTACTCCACCACCTTAACCCTGAACGTTACGCGGCCCAGGAATTTATCCCGCTCGTCGTTGTTGCGCAGGTTGGTGCCCTCTACCCTGCACTCCACGGCCAGCTCCTTGTTGTAGTCCTCCTTGGTGAGCAGCAGCTTCACAGCCACCAGGGGCTGCATGTAGTTCTCCTGCATCAGGACCGAGGCGATCATTTATTAGTAACACATCACTTATTGGGCAGGTTAGTGGATACTGTCCGGCTGTAGTTAAATACTTACATGGGCTTTCTTGCCGTAGTAGGGGAAATACATCTTATCAATGCGGCCCTCACTTGGGAAGTAGTGCATTTGGACCGGGTGGTCTTTCTGCAAGGCAGGACACGTCTCAGAGTAAAGATTTTACAATGAAGGAATTCATTTAATGTCGAATTAATGAGACATATTCCGAGACCACATGAAACGGGACGGAACAAGACAGAAAAGTGAGGACTCTCTGCTGTCAGCGAGGAGGTTTAAATGAAGTGGAAAACACGATGCGTTCCGCTCAATCCAAAAAAGTGACATTTCTGGCAGAAAACGTACACCGATTAGATTAAAATAGACTTTAGAATGGCACTAAGACTGGTTTAGAGTCACCTGCATAACGGCATGTTACATAATGAAAATGTGTTAACACCCCTACTGGCCTTATCCTGTAAAATTTACATGTTTATCTTACCCTAAAGCCATCAGTGACAGCATGCAGGAAGATATCAGACACAACACAAACAAAAAGAAGGAAGAAATGAAAGCGAGATCAACAGAAAGAAAACAGTGAAACTGTTATGTTTTTGTATGAAAGAAATAAAAAAGACAAAAAATACACATACAAGCCAGCAGGACAAGTGTAATGTAGAGAAAATGCTTTACTTTGACCGTGCAGTTGATGTAGGGATCCCCAATTGGCTTCAGGCCAATAATCTACGAAAGGAGAGAAACAGGAAGAGAGGTTGAAACTGTGCATGGCTGCTGCTTGCGTGGGTCCAGAATTAGAAATCATTTATTTTTGGGAACAAATAAGTGGAGAATAGAGGCTGTGCGGAAAACAGGAAAAGGACGCGTGTTTCCCTGGATCTGTGAGAAATAGCGAGTGTTACCCTGTTCATCTTCAGCAGCACACAGGGTTTTCCTTCTTGATATCCAAAGTCGGTGTCGGAAAGGCCAGAGCACAAACTCAGGGAGGTCCTCCTGAAGGGACAAACTTTCTTTGTCATCTCACCGCCATCCTGCATGTAATACTCTCCCGGAATGCACTCCTCGTTGTTCTCCTGCATCGAATCGTTGTATCCTGATGCAGAGACAGAGATGGATTGAGGTACAGCGTATTCAGATATTTGGCAAGAGTCAGTGGAAAAAGATCGGAGAGAGGGAGAGTGGTATTCATTTTATTACAGCTCGCTTTCAATCTGTTTAATTTATCTGTGCATTAGAGCAAAGTGCACTTACTTTGCAGGAAGGATTCCAGATGGTTGACATAGTTTTTGTAGTTTTTTGAGTCAGATTTGTTGAAAGTAATGTCCAGTGAATTTGGACGAATCACCAACCCTGTAACGAGACATAAGGTAAACGAAGGAAAGCGGTGAACACATACTCACACACGCCCTGAATGCGTTTCAGGTAGGTGGTGCTGTGGGGATGGCACTGTGACTTGGACAGGCCCTCTCAGCACTTGAGCCAAATAAAAAGCCACTTTCAGCTGCTCCCTTATTCACACGGGGTCGCCACAGCGGGTAGCTCCGCTTATTTGATTTGGCAGATTTTTTTACGCTTGATGCCCTTCCTGACACAACCCCAAAGGGATTTGTGTCCCTCCCGGGATCAAGCTGGGAAGCTTTCACTCGTTAGGCCAATGTGTAAACCACCATACTACGGAGCACTGAAGCCAAAACGACAATAATATTTGCTGCAAAATTGAGATCATTTATGAATGTTTTATAATCTAATATGATTGTGAACTTTTAAATAAAGAATAATGTTGGTCTCTGAAAGCTCTGTTAACTCCTCCAATCCAAGATGAATCACCACAATACAATCAATCATCTAATAAAAATGACTGGAAACACAAACCAGACACAGCCATCAACTCAGAGGAAGCCAGATTTACACATTGAACATCAACACAAAAATCGAAACTATCAACAGCAATCAGCATTGATTACTGTCAGAGATGACACCAAAAACACAGCGCCTGCACCTCAATTTTTATCTTTCAAACACTGTTATGTCCTGCCAAAGCCATCGATGATCTCGTAACAAGTACGCCACATTTTATACAACCACACTGTCCAGCAGCAGGTCTGCATCAGCGGTTATGAATAACAATCACCCTGTTATTAAGTGTCATTTATGCTGACGGTATGTTGGCAGAGCATAAAAAAAAATTGGTTCTGCGTACAGCTGAGAGTTTAAAAAGTACATTTTCAGGATTCGCCCTGAAGCCCTTCATCATGGCATTGATGTCCATCTGGTAATAAATGTTAGCCTTCTGTTTGTCAGCGAAGAAATAGCAAGTAGCATAGTTGGGCTGTCACCATGAGTACTGTAGTAGAACATTGCTGATTCTGATAATCTATTAAAAGGATTCATTTGGAAATCTGAAATTCACTTCTGCATGGCCATCTTCATGCTGCACTCCTGCTTACAGGTGTGGTGACTGCACTGTGGGCAGGCAGATCAACTGAACCCAAGTAACCTTAGATCCATTACATCTGCTGTTAACTCTTTACCCCAAGCCTACCAGGATTAACCTTTAAAGCTCAGAAGTCAGTGAGGGTGGTCTCTTCCTGTCTACCCTTGGAAAAACCTGGAAACTATTCTAATGGTCATCAAACCACGCCTATGCAGAGTTATCAAAACTCGTCATTAAAGGTGGAGGTGAATGATGTCCTAATACGCAGATATAGAAATAATCATGGTGAATTTATGCTACAAGGTTGTGTCTGTTTGGGTTGGTATTCAGTGTGGAACCATGGGTTCCTGCCAAGCAGTCCTCCAAAATCAACAACACCTAGTTCAAAGTAGATGAAGATGCTGATTGGTTGTGGGGGGGAACAGGGCAGGGAGTTCACTGTGAACGAGAAAGGGGGGAAAAACATTGCGACTTTTGGTTATCTTTGATCGTCTGTGGGCTGTAGAACCTCTTTCCCCTCTTTATACGCTCGGAAAGAAAACACTCAGCCAACAGCATCCACTGGTGATATCACACAGGAAGAGTCTTCAAAATAGATCGATGTAAAAAGCAGCTGTTATGCAGCGCTTTATTGTGACAGCACCTTATTGGTGCAGGCATTAATAATGAATGCCTGGATGATTGATGCTGCCAGGAACAGAAAAGGAAAAGTCCAGTTACTCCTGTGTATTTTAATCTTGAGAGATACTAACCTGGCTCTGGAACGCGGTCTCTGTACCTCGGCACATAGTCATCCAGAGTGAGCAGCATCACCCACATGGTCAGAGCGAACATGCCGGCCAAGAAGCAGTAGAAGACCAAGTAGAACAAGAGGATGAGTGCTGGAGGATGTCACGGGAGGAAACACATGAGAGAAAGAGAAAGAAGACGGTGATGAGATAAAAAGGGATTCACTGCGATTAACTGCACATTTTAGCCATAGCCTTACGCTTGATTGCTTTACATTTCCCCTCGTCTTCAGGTCATTTGAATGAACTGTCCCTTCGAGGGAAACCATTTTGAATATGGGAGGAAATTTCACCGGCTGCTAACAAACGTGAGGCCCCATTTCACTTCTTTTCAGCCCAAACGTGATTCAAAGATTGCGGCAGTTTCTCGGGGCATCTGCTGTCTCATTTATATAACTGCGGGGAGAGAAAAAGCTGCATTTATGGGAACATCTGACTCAAAATGGTTCACCATCATCCAGCCTGCACAGCACGGATGCCCTCTAAGTTGCCAAAAACGGGGGGTGGGGGGTGGACCCCTCAGCTTCCCGCTGTACACCCCCCCCCCCTCCCTCATTCCACTCCAACAGTATCCCACAATGCACCTGCCTGGTGCATAAAAGAGAGAGAAAGAGGAGAGAGGGAATCCCATTTGACCTTGACAGGCATGCTAATGTGGGCGGCCATGCAACTGCAATGGAGCATCCCACTGCACAGCAGCACAGGGGCGCAGGCAGCCTGACAATCTGCGCTAGCCTATAGGAGCCGGCTGCTGGAGGGAGGGTACCCCTGTTACTACCTTACTCTGGAAATAACTGGGGGATTATTACATAAAATGTATGGCCTGATCAGATATTGATTGTGCCTGTGGCACATTCCTCAGCTATGATGAGCATCTTTCTCAGCTGGGCTCTGCTGTGTCAGTGCAGGTCCCGGATAACTCTGTTAATGCAGATGCTGATCATTCATTAAATTATATAGATATATATATATATATTTTAAAAATGTACAAGGCTGCTGTGACTGATTATCGCCTGCTTGGCTGTTTTCCCCTATGCAGCAGAGACAGACTGCTGCACACCTCTGATAGCATCATTTATCTTGGCGAGCCTCTTGGTACAGGCTTCTCCTTTAACACCTTCACACAGGCCCGTGATGGCTTCTCAGCCATCTATGTGGCACTCATTTAAATCCATCCACACAAAGACATTTATAGGAGGCTTTATACCGAAGAGACACGTGGCTATAAATGCTTTGAAAATGAATATAAGATTAGGTATAAGCTCCGTGAATGTCAAAGCGCGGCCACTAATTGACTGCTGTGTAACGGGGATCCTTACCCCAGCTGCTGGCAGTACGACCCAACAGCTCCCCGGTTCTCGGGTTGTAGATGGAGTCCTTCCAGCTGGACACGTTCTCCTTGTTGGCCGCTTTATCCTCGGTGCTCGCCATGGTGATGTGTTTTTTCTTTTTCTTTTTTCTTGGTCCCAAAATGTGCCGTTTCTCCTCCCTAAAAAAATGCAGAAAGCGCAGCGGGCGATGTAATGAGGCAAAAGAAGCCGGCGAGGCGGCAGTGAGTGGTCGGATCAATGATTGGGGAAGGAGTGGGCGGTGTAGAAAGAGAGGGAGAGCAGAAGGAGAGAGAGAGAGAGAGAGAGAGAGAGAGAGAGAGAGAGAGAGAGAGATGCTCTGGTGGAACAGGAAAAAAAGGTGAGGAAAGAGGGGAAAAAAATCTGTGACGTCCACACTGGGCCTAACGTGGCAGCTGATGCAGTACGAGCAGATGGATGCAGATTGGCTAATCACGGGGAGACGCACGGAGACGCAGCGTTACGCGCACTAATTATAAATGGAGCACGCGCCATCATGCTTAATCTCTCGTTTTTATTATGCACCTTAATGGCAGTGCCAACTAAAGAAGAGCCTGGGATCTCCATTTATTAAGTGAGAGATCTTTTATTATAATTATTATTATGATTATTATTATTATTATTATAGCTAACACGAGAAAAGCGCAAAAAATGGCGCACTGATTACGGATTGTTGGGCACAAAGTGCGTCTGTGGAAACCCTAAAATCACAGTACTGTTAAAAATAACGTTCATCTTTTGCTTTATTACGAAAGTATTCGGACCTATTATAGATGAATTACCGCTCTTCTGCACACAAGTCGTACGCGGTGAGTCACCAAACCAATAACCAATCGGGATGAGGTGTGTTCGAGCAGCACGGGGCGCGCTGCTAATCACTCAGAAAGCTCTGGACAATCACGCTCGTTCGCATAAATATGTAGGAGCGTGTGAGCGAGTGATCAAAAGACCAGAAGCCGATCGGGATGCGATTTGCGACCAATTCCCCCCTACAGATATTTGCCTCATTTGCTAACCCTTGTTGCTATGGCAAAATAGACTGCGTGTGTGCGTGTATGTGTGAAAAAGCGAAGGAGGAGGACAAGAAGATTCAGAGTGCGTGATTGTAAACAGATGTGCCCTATTTAACAAAGAAACGCTTTTTTCCACCGCAGACTGAGGCAAGGATGCCATCCTATCATAGCTTCAACCATATCTATGGAACGCCAGGACTGCCATAATGAATTAATTAAATACACCATTAAATAATTAATTAAATGTGTCAATAATTAATTAAAATTGGAATTAATTAATTAAATAAATAGTTATGGCACATGTAATTAATTAATTATTGCCACATTTAATTAATTATTTATGTGTTTCACATTTTAATTAATTATTGACACATTTAATTAATTAATTATTGACACATTTAATTAAATATTTATGTATTTCACATTTTAATTAATTATTGACACATTTAATTAATTATTGACACATTTAATTAATTATTTAATGATATATTTATTTATTTCATTTTGGCAGTCCTGGCGCCTGGCTCTCATCATGAAATAATTTTATCTGTCAGCCTCACCCATCAAACTCAGGGGGCGGGGTTAACGCTGATCGAGTCAAAACCATTGCTTTGGCCTGGTGGCCATTGTTTCTAGCACACAACAACCTGCATGTGGAAGCTAACAGAACTGGGGCCCGTTCTTCGTACGTCGCTCACTACATCCAAGATCAAATGACACATCCAAGATCAAACCATCGCGCTAACCGTGAGCTCGCTAATCCGGTTCTCCGAACACACCTTCCGTTGACGATTAGTACAGCTGGACGCAGTAATGTGACATCACTGGGTGTCGTAAAAGGGGCTACGCATCGATAGTAGAAACATTGATCGGCAACCCTCTGATTGGTCGGCGAAAATGTCGAAGGAGTGCGCTCGGCTCGGTATTTTTCGGCAGCAGAGCAAGAACTCCTGAGTGAGGGATTTCAGGAGTTTCAGAGTTTAATCAGAACGCAAGGGAACACTGCAAAGGCTGCAAAAGCAAGGAGAGAGGGCTGGCAGAAAGTTGCTGACAAATTAAACTCGTAAGTAATTTAATAATAATAATAATAATATATTGGATTTATATAGCGCTTTTCAAGGCACCCAAAGCGCTTTACAATGCCACTATTCATTCACTCTCACATTCACACACTGGTGGAGGCAGCTACAGTTGTAGCCACAGCTGCCCTGGGGCAGACTGACAGAAGCGAGGCTGCCATATTGCGCCATCGGCCCCTCTGGCCAACACCAGTAGGCGGTAGGGTAGATTTATTATATTACACTATATTATCCAATATTATATTACATTATATTATATTGTTATATTATATCCTCTTTCACATTAGAGCCACAACAGGACCCACTAGAACATGGGAACAAGTAAAAGTGAAATATAAGAATATTCTATAGAATGGTAATATTTATCACTTATATTGCTTTTAGTCTCTTGGAAAGAGACCCTGAAATAATCTGTTTGTTTGTTTATAACAGCAACCAAGAAAAGGGCAGAGCAAAAAAAGACAGGTGGTGGTCCTGCACCCCCTCATCAACAAGTTGGTTAAGTAAATAATATCCTCACGGGAAAATCGATATCTCTCTATGAGCACACTGTCGCGCTGAGCTAAAGGATCCTGTCTGTCCCGCAATATATGCTGAATTCTGAGGACTCTCCTTATCAATCTTGCACCTTCCGCAATGGGTTGCTCGCGTAAACGGACAGGACATGGCTGCGACAGGCTTCCCAAATCCACCTTGGCTTTTATAGCCGTGGTCTCTCATCTTGATTACACGAAGTAATTTACAATTACTACTCTGAAATATGAATTACATCTGTAATAATCACATACATGTAATAGAATGTTAATAGTATATTTCCCTTTTTTAGGAAATGACCTGTATGTATCTGTGTGACATCAATAAAAGGATCAAGTGCTGCATTATCTTTAGTTACATTGATGTTATTTATTTATCGCTGTTGCTTTCGTATAAATGAAGCGGACATACCTGCGTGGCCGCGATCTAATCCTGTTTACATAAAGTAAACCTGCTCCCGAGCAGGTTTACGCTTACGGCTCTGTTGCTATGACAGCAAGTCCCGGATGAGCTTCGGGGAACCGAACGATCCAAGATCACGCGAAATCGTCAACAATCTAATCCAGCTAACTTACTTAGCGAGGTACGAAGAACAGGCCCCTGAGCTTTGAAAAACCCTGTTTGTGTGTCACCAAATACCGTTTTAATATTTTTTTAGCCGAGAATGTAGTGGTTTAATCTTCATGTGTCTGGTCAGTTTGTCAAGATACAGCCTCTTTGCAAAAGTGCTTCGATGATTTCGGAGATGTCTGCCCAGTCTCACGGCAAAGCGTGGGATAGACCCGCTCGCCTCGCAAGCAATCCCACCGACAAAGCGCAGGCCCCGGTACACAGCTGTAGTAACCCCCGCTGACTTCTTTTACTGGGGTTATATTTATCGGTGTTTTATTTCCTGAAGTTCTTATGTGTCCTACGTGTTTCAGTCGCCAATTCTGAATTATGACTAACATTAAAAACATGTTTAAGGAGGAGAGAGAGCAAAAAAATCTGTTTAACATCTGATCTTTGGGTTTTTGTTCAGTAATCAGCGTGACCTGTGTATAAACGCATAAAAGAGATAACGTTGGTGTTTCCGTCATGTAGTAACTGCTGGCTTTAACTGTACAAAGGTTGTTCGACACTATGAAACACATACAGACTTCATGATGTTCGGCTAATATTTTTATTGTGAATATTAATCATGAGGGTAAACGGCCCTGTACACCACGGAGCGAGGTCAGCATATCCACGATATCCTCAGCTCCATGAGTTAACACAGAGTTTCCCAGCTGACTATCTAACTGCCAACTATTCCAGAGACATGAAAATATACAGCATAAAGAAAAGTGTAAGAGACCCAGCAGCAGATTAGAATAACAGTTATAGATTTAATAAATCACCAAATGAATCCAAGAAACGAGCAAACCTGTTCCGACAATTTGAGTTTGTATTCCCTCAGCTGCAGACTCGCTGCTGTTTAAATGTTTGAAAAGGAAGATTAGATATAAACAAACGTCAAACATAGACTCAGTCTGCCTTCACATTTGATATGAGGCCAGCACGTATAGTGGCTGTGTCCTGTTTTAAGATCATACATGTAAAATTGTTGTCTGACCTCCGTCGATCCAGCCGCTCAGAGTCCGTGGTTACCATGGTTACTGCATAAGCAGCTATAATGTTAACAGCTGGCACTGAGGAAACCTACCGGCAGCATGGGTGTTTATGTTTTTCATTGCAAAAGAACTGTCTGAATGGTTAACTGAAGTTAACTTGGATAAATTATAGTTAAGGAATATCACAGATAACGCCTACACTGTAAAAAAAGTCAGTAAAATATACAGCAAAACACCGTCAAATTCCAACGGTAATGGAGCCTAAAATCAAAAACTTCCTTTTACTGTATTAAATAGATTGAATAACCGTTAATTGTGAGACTGGATAAAACTTTGTTTTTTACTGTAATAAAATGTTGAAATTATAAATATTTTCTGTGAAAACAAATAAATATGCATACATTTTACAATTACATATTGTAATGTTGAAAATGTCTGAAAAACTTAGATTTTACGGTATTATTTGAGTAAAACTACATCTTTTGGGGTTGTGCACATTGGAATTCACAGTATAAAGCTGTAGATTTTTAAGCAAACAAAAACATTCATTTTTACAGAAACAAGATGTTAAAAAATAGGGTCCACCGTAATAATACAACCAGTACATACCATTAAAAAAAAGCAAATATCAGCAGTGAAAGACAATAAAACTGATAGTATTTTTTTATTTTAAAATTCAGATACTGATATACAGATTAAAAGTTAGGCCTGCAGTATATCATTGTTAACCTTCTGATAAAAAAATCAACAGCAAAAGAAGATGTTAAAAATAAAGTTTATGGTTGTGAATAAAATTGATTTCAATAATCTTTTTTAATTATTATTTTAAAACAACTTTATGTTGTTGTGTTTCACGCCATATTATCAGACCACCTTAAGTGGGTCGGCCTTAAATTTTGAATATGTGTGATCGCTGTTGATTGGTAGCTAAACTGCTGGTAAACTGTGTACAGACGTTTTACGTTCGAATTGCAGAGAAAAAAAATCTGGTAGCAACATTGTGCAGTATGAGCGAACCATTTCACCAAAAAAAGGGGAAGCAATGTAAGACGTGGCTGCAGCGGTCTGCAGACGTGACTTCTGATCAAATTCGAACCTCCTAAAGAAACAAAGAGCGACGTTACATTGCGGGATGACGTCACCTGAAAATGACCAATAGCGCGGCGCGCTGCTGAGCTGTGTGCCAACCGCTCTTTTTTTCATGCAGGAGACTCAAGTTGGCTTCGCTAACGGACACAGTTTTGAACTCGTATATTAGCGCCATTTATTGCTGCTTGGACCACAGCATCTTCGGAATTTGTAGACATCCTGGCAGCTTACAATTAGTTCGAGGTGAGGTGAGTACATGCAACTTCAAGTTATCTCTGTTATAAAAATCCACCAGCCCAGCGTTTATAGATAATTTTAGCAGTTCGTTTTTTATGAGTGAGGTTGTGAATTTAGTTAGCATTTGTGAGTTGAGTTAGCATTACTGTTGCGAGGGAAGCATTGCTCTGGATTAGTTTCTGTATATGGCGTGCTTAATTCGCTAGGGAGGAATTACCAAAGTACATGGAGTTATGTTAACGTGTAATTTCTGTGGTAAGGTAGTTCAGTCATCAAGGGGCTGTGCTTCATTGTAAACTGCATCGGAATGAGCCACGTTGTTTCTTTCGGTGTATTGAAGCAGGCTGCAAGCAGACATACACCAGGTGTGGCGCGTTTAAGGCTCATTTTTACCGAAGACACTGCCCCCACCCATGTCACTGGTGTGGTGGTGGTTTCTTCGTTTACATGTGCAATGGCGATGTGTGAACGTCAGTGTCAGAACTCTAAAGAGTTAATAGCTCATCTGAAGAGCCATATTGTGGAAGGACACGTGGTCACTTGTCCAGTAAGAGGATGCACAAATACCTTTAGAGTTAAATCATCTTTTACTGCTCACATGTCACGTAAACACAGAGTTTTCAGACAGCAGCATTGGTGATTTATATAGAGAGTCTGCATGTCAATCATCATCTGTTCCAACCACATCAGATGACTTTGTACCCTTGATTTCCGAGCCTGCTGCACAGTCTATTACAGATGAAGATAACATGGAAATGCCCCCTGAATTCTGTGATCTTTTTCTGAGAAACGTTTCACTATTCTACTTAAAATTGCAGGGTCAGTTTCTACTGCCTGCTTCAACCATACAGAACATTGTAGAGGAAATGCAGAACATGCATGAGTTGGGACAGACATACAGTTTGGGTAAACTTGCATCACTGTTAAAAGATGACACATCATTATCAGAGGAGGACATCAACAAAGTCTGTGAGTCTGTCAAAAGCTATGATCTTTTTTCTGCATGTCATACCGGGCCATTGAGGACAGTGCACTCCAGAGCTCAGATCTTTAAAAAAGCCTTCAACTATGCGGAACCAAAGAAAATATTTTTAGGGAGAGATGAAAACAGAAAAGATAGGTTTGCCTATTATGTGCCTTTAAGAGAGACTTTGAGATGTCTGCTAGAGTCTGATCTGTGGCAGAAATCAGAAGAGCCCTCTACTGAGCCTCCTGCTGATGTTCTGTGTGACATAAGTGATAGTAAGCTGTTTTAAATAAAATGATTTTTTTGGTCAAAACCCATTGACTTAATTGATTTCTATCCATTAACATCTTACATGAAGTATGGGTACCAAATGGTTCCACTGAAACACAGTGTGCTGTCACAATAATGGTGCTGTTAGTTTGGTACTTACGAAACACTGCATAAAAGTGTAGTATCAAGCAAGATCAGCTTCATATTTTAAGACCAAAGGTACCACTTGGTGTAAATTGACCTTTATTCACATTCTTTTATCAGACATCTTGGAAATGGGGGGCAGCATAAGGAGTTCCATTACTAAGGTGCTGCCGGACCTGTCTGCCTCAATCCTTGAAATTGTACTGGAGGCACTACAATCATTAGGAGTGGAGGCATCTGAGAAACAAACCAGTAAGTATTATGATTTCATTGCACAATAGCCATGAAGGACTTTCTGTTTTTTCTATTATGCTTTGGCCAAGGTCCAAAAAGTACAATTAATCTATTGTTTGTGATATTGTTTTACAGCACCAAATATGGAAATTTCAAGCCAGGCCAGCATATCGTCTCCATCTGTTTTAAGGTTTAAGGGTGGTGGCACAGCTAAGACCCAAGAGTCTCTTTCAAGGTTAGTAAAGTAAACAGATTCAAGAAGATATTTTACACATTTCTTTGTCGTCTGTCTCTAAATCTTATTTTGTCTTTATTATGATTAAAAAGGTTTGTTTTGTTCCTTTTGTTACTTTAATTTCTTGTCTCATTATTTTTGTCAGTTATTATTGTTTATGGTGTATGCCCTTCTTGTTTTCCTTCTGAATGCAAAAGGTATCTAGCCAGTCCACAATGAAAGCTTCGTTGCACCCCATGAGTCTTCTGGCAGAAATGATGGCGGCTGTATTCTTTGGTTTCCCTAAACATCACACCCTGCCTGTTTATACGAGGCTCTTCAATTAAGTCTGCACCCAAAGATTCAATAAGAGGTAAGCAGTGGTATTATTCAAGTTTTGCTAAAGAAAGATGGACAGGAGACACTAATCTTAATCAGCCGAGCTCAGGTTCATGTCCAGGTGAGCAGTTTCATACACTATAAAATGTAGATTGAATGATAGGTCTCATCACCATGCATTCAGCCATTAACTTCAAGTTCTATGATAAATCAATACGAAACTTAAATACGTTTTCCAACAAATTATGATTGTGATTAGGGCTGCGTTGTCTATGTATCACTTTTACATAAGTAGATTTAAAGTATAACTATTGCCAAAACGCAACCTGGGCTGTTTTTTTTAATTTTTTTTATTTATTTTTTTTTACTGTATCGATTTTGATGTGCTCAAATTTATGCCCCGGCCCCCTAGTATTCCCATTCACTGGCTATTGACCACAAAACAAAATCACGGTCAATCTCAAAAACGGCTTGTTTGTCGTAATTATGCTTTTAGATATGTTTGTCTCGTTTACAGTAAAAAAAAAAAAAAAAAACTGAAAAAAAACAGCCCAGGTTGCATTTTGACAATAGCTATCCTTTAAGAACTGTATATTTTACACTTAAGAAATCATTTATCATTAGATCTGGTTTTGGCAGCACGTTTTGTTCATTTCTGTGCATTTTGCTCAAGCACTGATCAAACTTTGTCCATTTTTTTTGCTGCAGAGGGGATCCTGCCAGTCCAAAGTGAACTCCTGATGGACATTGAAGTACTCCTGCAGAGCTTGTATCTTCAACACCATGCGCATTAGAAACTCCACCGAGTCCTTTCCTTCACCAAGGCAGGACCCAGTGACTCATTACTGTTGATAGGTCAGGGGCAGGTAATATTTTGTTTCATGTTTATTCATTCCTCCATGGATTACCAGCCATATATATGGACACATGCTGTATTCTCAAGATCTATGCTGTTTTGTAGGAATAGAGAAAATAATATGTTTAGTCTGTTTTCAAATGGTATGTCAAATTTTCTCATTGTTTATCAGTAATATTCTCTACCTTGGTTGTATATGAGCATCTTTAGATTTTTCTATATTTAGCGGTTGCAAATGTAAAATGTACGGTAAACCATTTATGTTCCTCATATTGTACTGTATTTTTAGCGGTAAAATACCGGCAGCTGTGGTTGCCAGGAATTTACCGTAAAATGTATCTGGTCAAAATAAAATGCTGTAATTTGTTATACAATTTCACTGTGTTTTTTACTGTCAAAGGTTTTAATAAGGTTTAACATATTTCTGTTATTTTTACAGTTATTTACAATAATAGGGTCTATCCTATTACTGTTAAATTAACAACAAATTACTGTAAATATTATTATATTATTACTTTTTTTTTTAACTGCAAATATCCGTAAAAAGCTATGGAAAGTTGCATTTTTTTACATTAAATTGCTGTATAATTGACAAATATATTTGGTTTTTTTCTATCATGATTTTGGTAAAATAATACGTTGTCTACCTTAAAAATTAGGGTTACAAAACCAGTATACCGTATTGTCTTTTACAGATTCCACATTTTTTACACGGTATATTCCTGGCAACCACAGCTGCCGGTATTTTACCGTAAATTTGACAGATTTTTTTTTACAGTGTACGTGAGCTGTGCGACTGTTCACCACTACACTGAAATCAGCAGGCTATTACTGAAATACACATGCTATATCATAAACTATGATATAAATAGGGAGGTCCTATTAACATGTTTAGTTTTAAAGGACACCTTCCTGCCTTTAGTCTCATTCATGAGCAGTATTAGTTTTCTTCTAACATCCAGAAGTCTGCACCATGTGTTTCATAGTTTGTAACAAGCCTTTGACAGGTAAACATAACATGACCGAAAAAGCAAAAAAAAAAAAAAAGAGAGAGAGTTGACATAAGAAGAGAAAATGCTCTCAATTATGGAGACAGGCAAATGGTTCATTTATGTTTGATGTGTGTTTATTCCTCCCTAAATATCGTAGGTGAAGTTTGCCATGCACGTCAGATTTTCCTGCGCATTTTTATACCTCTGCCAACAGACAGAAAAAAAATCACATTCTAACAGACAGCTGGTGCTTAGAATACAGTTGAATAACTATTAAAAAACAGATGATATTTAGATGATAGTTCAGTCTAACACATGTGCCAGTGAACCATTAAACGTCTGTGAAACTATGCAGTTATGAAACGTAACTTTAACCTCAGCCAAACCGATTTGCTCAGTTGTAAATAAAACAGCGAAGTAAACGTGACCCGACAGACAGAACCTGAGTGAATGAAGTCCAGCGTTTAACCACTGAGAGCTAAAACTCAGCTGAGGTTTGAAAGCTGTGTGCCGGTGATTGGACATCAGCCGCTGATGAAGCTGGCTCGCCTATAAAGTGCTCTGTAAGGAAACAAGCTCCAGCAGCTCTGCGCTCGGGGAAAACACTATATTTACTTATCTTGTGCAGAAAAATGCGCTGACATTGCGTTATATCGAGCACCGGCTGCCCGGTTAAACTGTGACTATCACCAGGTAACGTAGGCGTGTTTCTTGAATTAGCAGCAGGTGTTAAACAGCTGACAGATGAGGAGGAGGATGCATGCAGGTAAACTGAGGGTCTGTTGAGCTGATCGCTGGTTTCGTGAGAAAAATGTCAGCTCGTTCTTTATGTTACAGAAGCACAGAGACACAAGACCAGGCGGAAAGAGACGATCGTTCGGTGAAAATGAGAATCTGCGAATGCAACATGTGGAACACGGAGAGTGGAATATGTAAACAAACCGGTTAACGTACCCCCTGGGTGCACTCTGCATGCTAATTGTTAGCAGAGCTAGTGAAATCTCTGAAAACATCTGAGCACTTTTGCAAACATGTTCTATGTTGACAACCTGACCAGACATACGGCGCGACATTCGCGGCTAAAACACTGTTAAAAGTGTAGCTGGTGACAGAAAAACGGGGTATTTTAAAACTACACCACCACCATTGCTGCCTGTGATTTGATCTGCATTCGGGGATACCTGGCTGCCCCAAGTCTACACAAGCAATCGATTATCTAGGATCGACCTGTTTTGACTTACTTTGCACTGCAACCAATCAAATGTTAGAGAAGCTGCATGGGCCGCGTTAACCCCGCCCCCTGAGTTTGATGGGTGAGGCTGACAGATAAAATTATTTCATGATGAGAGCCAGGCGCCAGGACTGCCAAAATTAAATAAATAAATATCATTAAATAATTAATTAAATGTGTCAATAATTAATTAAATGTGTCAATAATTAATTAAAATGTGAAATACATAAATAATTAATTTAATGTGTCAACAATTAATTAATTACATGTGTCATAACTATTTAATTAATTAATTCCAATTTTAATTAATTATTGACACATTTAATTAATTATTTAATGGTGTATTTAATTAATTCATTATGGCAGTCCTGGCGTTCCATACTCAACCAGTCTCTGTGTCATTAAAAGGAAAATCCTCGCGCCCTGTGGGAGTCCGTGCTTTGCTAGAAGATGACTGAAAGGAGGTTAGATGCCTGTGCATAAGGGGAGAAGTGGGGCTCAAACAAAAATCCGAAAGCTTAACTTACAGCCCCCCCGACACTCTGCTGAACACTCCCAGTGTGTCACAGGGAGGGAGAGAAAAAGGGAGTTATATAATGACCCTTGATGCAGGGTTCAGTTCACGCGGGGGGAGGGGGACTGGAGTAGTGGTCGCACTACATACAGTTCCTGCTGTCAGCTTGAATTTGTTACAAGGCAAAGGGTGCACCAGGATTTCAGGCACAACACACACACACACACTTTACTGATTAGCGTGAGAGCCACCAGCAGCACTGATTGATGCTAGTCCTCTGTCACACACACACACACATTCGATTGCAAGAAAAGCACAGTGGCAATTAAATTATAAGAATTGAGTGAGAAAGCTGAGCTCGAGTTACAGTAGAAGAAGCATTTGTAGTGCTGTGGTGTTATGCAGACCATGGATCCGCATGATGTACACAAAAACTCACGACTGCTCTTCCTCCTGGCAAACACACACATACACACACAATCCTCCCATTGTTTAGGAAATCCCCCTTGTGCTCACTCAATTAGCACCCCCTTCGCCATACCAGCACCATGAGCACACACACACACACACTCCATTTGTTCTCTCAGTCACTCCATCCCCAAGCTGCCATAGCAACCCTCACAGCGAGGTTGCCCACATCAATGGGACTCAATCCCCAGACTCATCCGGCAGCCTGTGTTTCTGATAAAACCCCCCCCTCCAAATCTCAGGCATGAGGCAGCAGCATTTCCCCAGAGTCCTTGTGGAGGTAAACACTTTCGGGCAGCATCTGCTCACTCACTCACCGTGTGTCACAGACACCTGTGCAGCTTGAGTGCGCAAGGCACCCAAATCACCACGACCACAACAGCTGATAATTCAGGTTTTTAATAGAAGCCCCTCCCCAGCAACAAAAATGCTAGAGCTTCTCATCCAAATCTTTTTACAATTACACACATTGTATTCATCTGCTAGGCCCTAGCATGTTGGAATGACACGTGCCATTCAGAAACTGAATGAAGTACAAGTCATGTCACACACGTGAACTGGTGTTAACTTTAGGGTTAGGCACAGTATTACACTTTGCAAGAGAACAGATCATCACACGGGGGAGCAGAACAAGTCAGGAAAGACATTCACAGTTTAGATCTAGTTAGTCATTTGGGCTTCATCATAATGCGATCAGAATTTTAAACTATGTCATCAGAGTTCATCAAGTCGAGATCAAGACTCGAGTCAAAACATTATCATATGACATCCCCATGGTTGTACTCCACACTAACAAAGAATAATCATGAGACATGGACTGGTTTGAACCCCTTATGACCTCACTCACAGCAACAAAATAACAGATCAAAGCATCAAACAGTACAAAATTAGACATTTTTGTGTTTATTACAGTTAAATCTAATACTTTTTCCAGCTCTTGTTGCCAATCGAGAGGTATATAATCGACTAATTGGAAGCATAGAATTAACATTAAACACTTAACTCCAGTCAAATTCCCACATACAGAAAAACAAACACATACAATTCGTTTTTTGTTCTAGTCATATTTAAATCTCTGAATACAGCCACTGAATATAATTTGTTGATCACACAGTAATTAATTTAAAAATAAAAAATAAAAAAAAGGCATCATGTATGACTTTACGAGGTCAACGTTCAGATTTAAAATTGGGAGGCAGCTGCTGCAAAAGTAAAACATTAAGCTGCACATATCGGATCTGGGCTTCCTTTTGTGCAGTCTGAGGTGTCATGAACAGAGGCTCATGTGTGAATCTGGGATGAACGCTTTTAACTCTATAGCTGCTGATGAACATTTGGCATGCGGTTGCTATGGCGACCTCATGATTTTTAAAAAGCTGTAAAAGGTGGTCGTCAGCACCCCCATGTGGGAAAATGTAAAAATCTTATTTCCGCTGCGGAAAAAAAAAAAAAAATACCGACTGAAATATGAAGCAGCACCAGTGACGTCCATCCTGGAATGAATGAAATGTGCTTGTAAACCAGCTGCTGTGTGCAAGAAGAGGAAATCAAGTCAGGGAACAGCAACTCCTGTTTGTGGACAGCAATTCAAGGCTGTGGCTGGGGAATCCTTTGGCTTGGATCTGACCTGCACTGCTGTGTGAAGTTAGTACAAGCGTGCCTTCAACTGTATTAATCAGTGCTGCAGCATCATGTCAGTGCATTTGTCCTTTAGCTTTACATTAGAGGGGCACTTGGAGAGTGTATCCTATGACAAGATCAATGCCCTGCTGCGGTCCAGAACGGTTTCCTTCCTTAACTGTGCTACACCTCTTCAACAAGTTTCTAAAAACGAAGCTAGGTAGATTATGTGCAAACTTGCAGACAAACAAGTGGCTGTGAAAACAGATCTTGGAAAAATAAAAAAAAATCTGCTGTCATGTTCCCTAGGACGACTAAGTAACTGCTGGCAACGATGTTTTCCTTACATAAAAAAAAAAAAATTAACAAAAATCATCGGTTTACTTTCAAATGTCATCAGATCTGACATCCCCATCCTTCATGGTCACCCCATGGACTCTCCGTGTGTGTGCTTCAAGTGTCAAGGCTTGTTGTACCAATTCATGGAGCGCCGCAGAGCTCTCTCCCAGCTCTGGAGGATGGGGACGTACTCCCCGTTTGGGCTGCCGGTGCACTCCTTGTCTGCACATCGGGGCAAAAACTCATCGTCTGCACTCTGCAGCTTTTTCAGCTCCTCGCGCGTCCTCCAGAAACCTGCGTACAACACCGACACAAATATAAATGCAGAATCTAGCACCGCATAAGGTACGCTGTGGTGCAAAAAGAGCAATAAATGCTGGACAAATGATCTAATTATCTACATCACTGTGGACTGATCCACTTAAAAGCCATGTTCCTCATGATTCATTTTATTTTTCAGTCGTCAGCACCACCTGCTTCTGGCCTGTTATGAAACAGCCACAACAAATCAGCCATATTTTCTGGTTGATTTGATTGAATGCTGACTAATATATAACAATCTAATTACATAATGTGAATAATTAAATGGAAAACAGGTTATGTAACAAACAGCAAGGCTTTTTGCCTCTCCTGCCAGAGTCAGCAGGAATAAAAATAGGACTTTTGATCAAAACTTTTCAAATGGGCCTGTCAGGAGCTGTAATATTTTTAGAGAAAAACCACAGTGAAAGTAAGACCAGAGTGTCAGAGCATGATAGATCACTCCGTTTGTGCTCAACGTCATTTCTAAGACATCTTATCTTCACACGGCCGTGAATCAAATGCTCCTTCAAAACATTCGACTACAGTGCAAATATTTGTTCTGTTTAAATATTTATTTCCATACCGACTTCAAGTCCAGCGACAAAAGCAGCCCCGAGACATGACATCTCATGGTGCTGGGGTCTGGCTATCTTTTTACCAAACAAGTCTGAGGTCAGCTGCATGACAAAGTCATTGGAGGAAACACCACCGTCCACCCTGAGAGAGAAAGGAGCCGAGCACTCAATTAGATTTTCCTTCACTTTACTGTAACAGTATCAGGGAAACATAAAGCCATAATGCAAAGTCAATAAAGAAATGAACTGCATGAGTGGAGGCAGAGAACACAAGAGTCTATTCTGTTACGCCCAGTTTGTTGGCTAAAAGACAAACACTAAAATAAAATATCAAACGGGTGTCTGGTCTCTGTATGAGTTAAATGCCAACACACAGAGTTTTTATTGCATGTACAGTTACTACCTTCAGACTGACGAGTTAAAAGAAGTACTGTACCTTATCTTTGTGATGGGAATACAGGTTTCTCTTAACATTGTCTCATACAGCTGCTTATTTCTGGAACAGAATGTAAATAAGCATGAATGAGAATAAACAGTAAAGCAATAAGGAAACTAGAGTGCTGTGCAATAGTCTTGAGCCACCCTCATTTCACTACGTTGGACTCGAAAACTAGGAAATTGGTGCAATCATACATGAGAATACAGCTCTTAAGGCAAAAGAAGAGTTTGTACAATCCCAGCGTGATTGCAAGTCTGACCACCGTTAATCTTCAACACAATTTTTAATCTCTTTAAACACTCTTCAGGAACAGTTCTCCACAAATAAATAAATGGTAAATGGCCTGTATTTATATAGCACTTTTCTAGTCCCTAAGGACCCCAAAGTGCTTTACATATCCAGTCATTCACCCATTCACACACAGGTGATGGCAAGCTACATTGTAGCCACAGCCACCCTGGGGCGCACTGACAGAGGCGAGGCTGCCGGACGCTGGCGCCACCGAGCCCTCTGACCACCACCAGTAGGCAACGGGTGAAGTGTCTTGCCCAAGGACACAACGACCGAGACTGTCCAAGCCGGGGCTCGAACCGGCAACCTTCCGATTACAAGGCGAACTCCCAAGTGTTAAGGATCATTATCAGGTTAGAAAATGAAGCCACTGAGGCTTTCCAGATTTTTAAAGATCTCTAATTCCACCGTCTGAAATTCAGCCCCAAACCATGACACAGTCTCTCCTGTGTTTTACAGATGGCTGTGGACACTCACCTCTCTCCTGAACTCCTTCATACATTTGGAACCAAAAATGCCAAATTTGCATTCATCACTCCATCGGACCTGTTGTGGCTGATTTTTACTCCAGTACTTGTGTAATTTGGCCTACCTCAGCCTTTCTTCCTTTTTGAAAATACATTTTTTTCTCATGTCTTCAGGACATGACTTTCAGATACACTGTATCTGCTAGATAGTTATTAGGTCGAACATTTCTTATTCTGTCCTCCACTTATCCAGTTTCCTCAACATTTCTAAGGATATACTTGCGCACTCTTCCAAAATATGCCAAGGTTTCAGCTAATAGCTCTTTGGGAGTTATTGTGTGGTGCAAAAATATTTGATGCCAATATAAGAAGTGTGTTATTTAACATTTTCATAGATTCTTCTACAGAAATTGAAAAAGATTACGCGTTTTTGTGACCAGCTGCTACTAACAAAGTTGTCTGCTATGAGTAGACACAACACTGGTTCCTCCCTTGAGTTAGGTGCCTTTTTAATACTTGAATGATTTACAGATCAGTTTTAAGCAGCTTACCAAAAACTCCAAACACGGCTAAAAATGGTCGGGTACAAGGACAGGACTGAGAAGGAGTTAAAAAAAAAACAAAGTTTTTCAATAAAAAAAACTTTGAAACTTGCTCTTTGCTCTTGGAAGCAAAAATATTTACCAAATGAGTGATAGCTCAAGACTTTTGCACAGTATTTAATCTTTTGAAAATACCTCACCTGAAGGCGACTGACTCCAGAATGGCCCGGACCAGGTGGCGTTTAGTAGTAGATGGTTTTAGGCCCATGAAGGAAGCGCATGCTCTTGGATCATTCAGAGGAGCCTTTAATAAAACATTTACACCAACAGTTAATAAACTGCAGTCGTTAAAGAAAGGATGAAAGAAAAAAAAGGTCTCTAAACGGTCTTTGTGTCTTAAAGTCAAGCTCAAAAATTGTTGGTCAGCAGACGTGCTGTTACGCAGCTCCTGCAGGGTTACTGTCGAAAAGTAGCTTTTGCGTGTCTAACTATAAGCATTTAGCATCCAGCATAAACACTTACAAGGGCGAGTTCACAATGGAGGGCAGCAAAAAAAAAAAGAGACACCATGTTACAGAGAGATAAATAAAATAAAGAAATGAATGAGTGTTGAGTTAAAAGAAACTACACGTAATAAGAAACACACGCTTACAGCAGAAAAACAAAAAGTGCACAGACCTGCAGGCCGCTGAAGGAAGGAACAAAACACACTCCATCTGAATCACTGACACTGTAAGCCATGGTGCTGGTCTCTCTGACATCAGAGAAGAGCTCTGAAACAGCACACACACAGGTGTCACACACAATCCCTGGTTCTGTCCGTCACTGCCACGCTCAGTGTTCAGTGTGGAAGAGGAAAACCGACTATGATTTAAAGATGGATGAATTAGTCCTGCGTGGTGTTTTCACACTATACGCCTCACTGCTCACCCAGCTTCTGTGCCCATTTGATGGCGGTCCCTGTGTCGGCTGCATTTCCCTCTGCCAGGTACACCACCTCTGAGCCGATCTTCCACCCCACAAGAGGATACAGACCTGTAAAGAGAGGTCAGAGGTTATGATTAGCCTGAATGGGTGAATATGAATGTATGTGTGGACTCTTTACCTGCTACAGATGTATGTGGTTTGCTCCCAGTGTTTATGTCCATGAAGGTGCCTGTTCCCATGGTGATCTTCACATCACCAACATCAAAGCAGCACTCTCCAAACATGGCTGCCTGTTGGTCTGCCATCTAAGGCACATGGACAGAGGAGATAATTGAAAGTTTTGATGACAATGAATGTTGAAAACTTGCAATTAAGGGAAGTGAAGTAGAGTGCAGGGATGACGTGCAATCAGCTGCTGATTAGCTAACTTTGCAAGACATCTTTGTTACAACATAATGGTGGTGAAATCCCAGGTTTAAGCAGTTAGAGGTTTGCAATGCAGACAAGAGATTGTGTGACGGTCAGATGTTGACTCACCACTGACATGATAGGAATGGGCACGCCAAAGATGGATGGGTCTGTGGAACCAAAGTCATGGCTGTGGTGTCAAGACAAGAAACCGGAGAAATCAGACACAATGCATCACGATGCTTCCTTCTCTCACCCCAAGCGGTCGTGGCTGGGGCCGCCCCTCCCTGAGCCTGGCTCTGCTGGAGGTTTCTTCTCGTTAGAAAGGAGTTTTCCCTTCCCACTGTCTCTAAAATGCTTGCTCATGGGGGGAGGGGTCATATGATTGCTGGGGTTTTCTCTCTATGTACTATTGTAGGGTCTACCTTACAATATAAATCACCCTGAGGTGACTGTTGTTGTGATTTAAATCAAATTGAATTGAATCGTCTCACAGTCTCTTTCAGAGCTTTACTCTAAAGGCAAACTGAAGGCAAAGGACATAACGAGATGCTCCGCTTTATGCTTACTGTATATTGCAAAGGTTGGGTTTAATTGAATCTTTAATTATAACTCTCTAACTAACATATTGAAGTGACTGTTGACAGTGTACATTTTCAGTCAGTGCATTTGAACTTTAATGTATACATTTTTCTTATGCACACACATGTTTGCTTCCACCAGCTGCAAGAAAGCAAACATGTGAGTCACATTAAATGTGATCATGTGGGATTGTGGCACACACTCAGTGTTTCTCAAGAAAAATCTTTTAGAGAAAAAACAGAAACAAAATGAACACAATCTCTTTTCCCCCACTTCCTTGCATATTATAACACTGTGCATGGATAAAAGTTGGGACCCATTGATCTATATATAAATAGGTATAAAAAGAAGGACTCTTGGATTCTCTGCCAAAGTCAGCGTCTCATATGGAACCGCATTAAACATTGATAGGTTCTTCCTTTATTGATACTCACTGTCTCCACAAAGTTTCATTAAATTTAGACAGATAGACTTTGAATCAAACAAAAAGACAAACAATAACAAAAACAAGCATGTCTCAGACTCAGCAGGGACATAAAAAAAACATAGAATACAAAGACAAATGTGATCATGTTTATTAATATGAGCGACTTTTGCTAAAACATGAACAAACTGGAAGCGAATGGTCCACTCACCCTGTATTTTCTACTTTGGGGAAAATAGAGAGCGGCAGGGACACAAGAGAGGAAAGAAACCCACTCCAGCACATCTATGAAGCAAGTCACATTACAGGGATATAAAAAGACAAACTCAAACCAACCACAGAATAAACAGTAAATAATTATGACTGACACCAGACCTGATAAGAGTCGAAAATCCCTGTTGAACTGGCATTAGAGTAATCGGTGGCATGCAGGTGTCCTGAAACAGATTAGGAGATGCATATAATCATTCTCTAAAAGAAAGGTTAATTAACAAAAAACTCGAGCTGCTTGTCACTTTTCCAAATCTCCTCCCCAGGAGTGAGCCGAAACATTCCTGAGGAATTTCAGCCAATCAGTGACTCAGTAGGATTGATAAGACAAAGGACATTCTGTCTGGGGATTATTATCCTGTTAGGAACTGTACAAAAATCACAGTTCACTGCACAAATCTTATATTACTGAACTTGTTTTAGATGTCACTGAGTTCAAGAGACTAAACGAGAATAGCTAGAAAAAAAACTCTCCCCTGAAAGGAAAGAAAAAAAGAAAAAGTGTTTTTAGTCTAGGCTTACTCGATGTCTGGGAAACCAAGCTAAACAATGCAAACCCACCTTTTGTGAGTTTAAACAGGAGCCAGCTGTCTATTGTCCCAAAGCAGCAGTAACCTTCATCTATTGCTTGACAAACCTGAAAGAAGAAAGAAACACGACGAGGCTGAAAACAGAAGAATGCTGTGGGCCATCTAATACTGAGGCTTCTCCTTTCCTTTTTTATTAATCAACTCTTTGGTTCATAAGGGCATCAACACAAGTTTATTTTTACATAAATAAAAACCTCCCTCCTGGGGCGTAGCATGTTTGTGTTTCTTAAGAGGGACAAGCTGGGAGCGAGGGTTCTGCGCAGCATCTCAAGCGTAATTTATGTTCCTGTGAATGTGTCAGTCTGCGTACACGTTTCTGTTCGGACAGCGAGACCTGAAGGCTTTTCTCCCATCACAGCCGTGCTCCCATGCAGTCCTCCAAAATCCTAACTGCATGTCGCTGGATGCTGAATGCTGATTGGTTGATAAGTGGGCCAGAGCAGGAAAGCGGAGTACACCGGGAACGGGAGAAGCATAAAAAAAACAACCAAACGAACAAACACACAAAAAAACGTAAAAAAAATAATAATACAGAAGCTTTGAGAGTGGCTGCAGTGGACTCTTTGTTTGACTTCAGCGCTTTGTATATTTGAACCTTGCTCTTCCCTGCAGGTGGCTGACGGACCACAAACAGCACACAGCAATCAGCCCACAAACCAGTTATACCACATACTTTGTATTCTGCCTCCATTAACAACAGAGTTCTCTGTAGGTAGACGGGCCATCCCCTGATTGGCGGTGGACTGTGAACATGCAAAGCATAAATTCCGCTTTAGCCGAGCTGTCCTCGGACTTTACTCTTCTGGACAGAAATCTCTGATGTGTCCTCAATCTGCTGGAGCCACTCATCCACTTTTAGGGTTATAGCTCCTGATGCTGGTGTTACCACTGGGACCATTTTGAACTGTATCTTCCACATCTGGTCCAGTTGTTCCTTCAGCCACTGGCACTTCTCTG
The DNA here is from genome assembly GCF_963969265.1 of Rhamphochromis sp. 'chilingali'. Classification (NCBI taxonomy): domain Eukaryota; kingdom Metazoa; phylum Chordata; class Actinopteri; order Cichliformes; family Cichlidae; genus Rhamphochromis; species Rhamphochromis sp. 'chilingali'. Next base: position 11,762,326 of record NC_137943.1, on the reverse strand, counting down.
TTTATCTCAGAATCTGGTGCTTAGGGTTTGCTCTTCTGCCACCATTATCAGAGCTTCTGTGCTGTCCTTAAAGCCAACATTTTTCTAGCCCCTGCTGGGATTTCTTGATGTCAGCCACTTCCTCTACCTGTCGATGGTACATCCCAATGCAGGCTTTTGGTCTTTTACAATGCTTCCTCCTCCTTTCCCTCACCATCATCTTTCTTCAACTGCCTGAAGTATTCTTCATCTCAAGTGGAACCATCTTCCTAACCTACTCATGCATCCTCCGTCACCGTCTAATCCTTGCCTCACCTCTTTCCGCTACTTGCACAGCCTCAGGGTGTCAGATTTTGGGTGGAGACCTCCGTCCATTGTGAGCAGGTTTTTTGTGTCTTGACATATCAGTGTATCTCCTCCTGTTTAATATTACAGTTGAGTATTAAATGACTTGTCTTATATCTTCATTGTGGAACCCAAAGGACTGTGGGTACTTGTAGCTGTTCTATGTGCTTGTCATCCTGCATTCTCGAAAACCTTTTGGTGTGGATCACCTTCCCACATTCTGACACCACTGAGTCACACTTATTCAGGCTGAGGATCAATGAGTCAATGTCTCACTCATGCCGGTTGTACAGCTTGATGTTATCCATGCACAGGAGATAGCTGATTATTACTCCACAAATCTACTTTGAATATGTATTAAAAATACATACAGACTAGTGGTTGGAAAATCCTTTACAAATGGTAAATAGTTATTTATTCTCTTATACTGATGGTAACAACTGTAAGAGTCTAACCCTAACCCTTAATAGTAATGAATGATTTGTTATATTCCGTCAAATATGAGGGAACTTCAACTTTTCAGTGCATTCACTGTTCCTGAATTCATCGTTTAGTTGTGATTTTTCACACATAAACGAATTGTTTGATTGCAATTAAACAGTGGCCCACATTGTTCCCAGTTGTTATGCATGCAAATGTGTGCAACTGTGTTACTCTACTTTTGAGCACAAGCCCGTTAGTTAACCCTTCCACGCACCTGTTTGTAATGTGTCAAGACCCAGACGAGGCGAAAAGTGACATGCTGAGTGGAGAAGACGATGAGACTTGCTGCAAGCAACCGTTTTTGCCTGGTAACAAAGTAGAGGACCTTCATTGCACCATGGATTGCCTGAGATTTTTGTAAAAACAAACAAACAAACAAATAAGATGGATAAACAAAAAGCACATCCAGCACTGGTTGAAAAGAATTTTGAGTTTACATGGGAACATCATATTTATTTGAAATTTTTTCCTGCCTTTGCCTTTTAAAGTCCAATCTATTGACTAAAGATCATGAAAGATAGAAATGGGGAGCAGCCTCACTTTCATGGTGCAGGATCTGTTCCAGGACTTCACCAGGTCTGCAGCTCTCTGATCCTGCCAGCTGATGAAGTTGTGGAAAGGAACCCCAGTTCTCCTGTCAAAGCGGAGGAGGAGATGAGAAACAAGCTAGAGGAAAAGCCAGCGTAGGGCATGAATTATTCAAAGATGTGCTAAAGTAGGTATGTGAGCAAAGCTATTCACCTGTCCCATGTTGTGAAGGTACTGCGCTGAGTGGAGATCCCAAGGGCCTCTACCTGGTGCATTTGTATTCCTGCATCTATATGATCAGGACAGCAACACGAGCACAAAACGGTTAGGCAGAGAAAAAGAAGGACAAGGATCGTTTTTCTAAAAAAATTCCAACATAAGACATTCACATTGCAGTAAATGATTAAAAAAAAAGAACAATTAAAAAAAATCTAAAAGCCAAGTGTGCTTAACTGGAATATCAGTATATGATCTTTCGCACGCAATTTTCTCTTTGACAACAAAACTAAATGAACTATGGGAAACTTCGGTAGTGTTTTATCTATTATGCTTGTATTACAACATGCCTAGAAATGGTTACAAAGCCATTTCTAAGGCTTTGGGACTCACTGAACCACAGTGATAGCCATTATCCACGAGATTTCCAAGGTACCCTGACCTAGTGCAACAATGGCAAATAAAAGAGTTTATCTTTAGATTCAAGTGTGACCAATATACAAAAAACCTTAGAAATCAGGAAGGGGACAAACACTTTTTCATGGCACATCTCCGGATTGACATAAAAGTAGGAATTGGAGCAGATGTACCTTGCACGGCTCCTTTAACCACAGAGATAAACCCTTTCCACAGGTCATCTGGGTCCATCTCCACATGTCCTACCTCTGGATAGAGGAGCACAACCTGGGGAAAGATCAAGTTTGTGTGGATGCTGCATTTAATTTACCAAGTAGGTGGTTTATGTGAGGAATTAAAAAGGCAGAACAGATGAATACCTTTGTAGAGCATGATCCTCGGATCTTTGCCTCCTTGTCATAGACGTGGCATCTGATTGACGTTGTGCCCACGTCCACCGACAAAATGTAGCTTTCCTTCTTGAAACCGTTCCTGTGGCTCCCCATTGTGGGAAAGTGTGTCCTATTTTGTCTCAGTGCTGTCCCACGCCATTTGTGATCAACTCATTGTGGTCTTGTGTACAACCTGAATTGCTCGTTTAATCCGATAGTAGCTTATCTGCACCGGGTTTCGTGTTGGGACTGTAACTCCACCTTTGGACTCGGGTTCCAGTTCAGCCTGTTTGAGTCAACAGATTGCTACAGCATGATTTTCCAGCAGAGCAAACATTCGCATCACAAATTTTTGTAGCTAAAAGTGAAAATGGGTCCAAAGTTTGGCTGGAGCCGAAATGCTTTTCACAAGTTCACCAAACTCAAAAGTTAAGCTAGGGCTAACTGGCTAGAAGACATTTAAATAGTAATTAGCTTCCCCAAATCTGTCTAACCGCTTTATTCTAACCTTCTCTGTTTCCGGGATCTACTCCCCTCACCGTGCGGTAGCGCAAACGGTAGTCTAATTATCAGCAAGGAATAACGAAAGTAGTAGTCGTAAAACCGCGTAAACTTACCCGAAAGCGTGTTTCTGTGCGGGCATCCGTAGAGTACATCGTACGCATGCGCAGTACTCAAGTCCGGTAGCATGTGGATGTTTTCATCCTAGCACGCGTGTATGGTTCTGACTGACGCTACAATTGTTTCAGCCTGTGATTTTGTGCTATTTAAAGGTTTAATATGGCAAAAACAGACGTAAGAGTTATACCGCATTTGTGCAACTTACACAAACAGGCTTTGATGTGATAATAATGCATTGTGTTAAGCGTTTATATCACGTTGTTTTTTGGGGTCAGTGCGAACTCAGGAGCTAGCAGTCGGTTAACTTGTGAATTATCATAATTAAAATTGTACAAAACATGAGTCTGATTATAGTCGAGTACTCGGATATAATACCGTTATTACATTAGAAAGGCCAGCTATTTAGGGAAGAGTTAATTTTTCTGTCTTTAATGATAAAAATGCTAAAAGTAACACGAACATCTCTGCTGTTAGCACAGTGTTTTGTCAGACATCGCAAAGGAATTTACAGACTTCAAGTTGGGTTTTTGGTAAACGTAAATGGTAAATCGTTCACTGAAACTGTTGTGTTTGTTTCAGGCTACGAGACGGAGAAAAAAACAGAGCAAAGTTGTACAAGAGGACACAGCTGACACTGGCAAGTAAATCCCTATTAATATGTAGAAATTCACAGTAAACATAACTGTTTGAGCTGAATAATGTTAGTAACTATAAGTCCTTCAATCTTTATGATCTCAGCGGACACTTTATAAGGTACAACTGGCGTATAGTTTTGCCTGCACAACTAACTTACTGTTTTGTGGCACAGATCCAACAAGGCGATAGATACATTGCTCAGAGATTTTAGTCCATATTGATATGACAGCATCACGCAGTTGCTGCAGATTTGTTAGTTGCACAGTTGATGTGAATCTCCTGTTCTACAACATCCCAAAGATGCTCTTTTGGATTGAGATCTGGTGACTGTGGAGGCCATTTGGGGAGTGCAATGAAATTACTGTCATGTTTAAGAAAGCAGTTTGAGATGATTTGAGCTTTGTGACATGGTTTGTTATGCTGCTGACAGCAGCCATCAAAAGATGGATACACTGTGGTCATAAAGAGATGGACATGACCAGAACAATATTCAAGTAGGCTGTGGTGTTTAAACAGTCCTCTGGTACTGGTACCAAAGTGTGCCAAGAAATTATCCCCAACAACATTAAACTACCACCCGCAGCCGGAAATTGTTGATACAAGGGAGGATGGAGCCATGCTTTCATGTTGTTTATGTCAAACTCCGTCCTTTCCACCTAACTGTTGCTGCAGAAATAGAGATTCATCAGACCAGGCAATGTTTTTCTTACTTCTATTTTTCATTTTTGGTGAGCTTGTAGCCTCAGTTTCCTGTTGTTAGCTGACAGGAGTGATACCCAGTGTGGTCTTCTGCTGTTGTAGTCCATCTGCTCCAAGTGTCAAGATGTTGTGCTTTCAGAGGTGCTCGTCGGCATTTTCCTGGTTATAACAACTGACTATTTGTGTTAATGTTGCCATCTTATTATCTTAAATCAGTCTGGCCATTTTCCTCTGACCTCTGACCCCAACAAGGAATTTTGACGCAGAGAACTGCCGCCTACAGATATTTTCTTTTTCAGACCATTTTCTGTAATCATAGTGATGATTATGTGGGAAATTAATAATTAATCAGCAGTTTCCACTCAGATCCACCCATCTGGCATGAGCAATCATGCGACATTCAAAGTCACTTAAACTTCAAGTTAAGATGACTTTACGTTTCCCAATTCTGGTGCTCGGTTTGAATTTGAGGGGCGATCGTGGCTCAAGAGCTGGGAGTTCGCCTTGTAATCGGAAGGTTGCCGGTTTGAGCCCCGGCTTGGACAGTCTCGGTCGTTGTGTCCTTGGGCAAGACACTTCACCCATTGCCTACTGGTGGTGGTCAGAGGGCCCGGTGGCACCAGTGTCCGGCAGCCTCGCCTCTGTCAGTGCGCCCCAGTGTGGCTGTGGCTACAATGTAGCTGCCATCACCAGTGTGTGAATGTGTGTGTGGATGGTTCAAGGTTCAAGGTTCTTTATTTGTCACATGCATAGTTATACAAGTATAACACACAGTGAAATGTAACCGGAGCGGAGCGGTCAGGAAGGCGTCTGGACGTGGCCGCGCCATCTTGTTATCATGGGTGGATGACTGGATATTGTTACGGATTCAATATATTGGGGATGGATACAAGAGGAAAAGCCAAAAGAACAACACTGGTCCAGCCGGGTTGAGTCAAACGATGATTTTAATGATCACACGCGTGGGAGATGGACACCGTACGCAGACAGCATCAGATCTCAAAATGGTGGAGCATTGATCAAACTCTTATAGCCTCTAGTGGCCCCCACCTAATCATAAAAGCCTAAACATTCACATTCTTTCTCTCACACAGCGCCTAAGCTACGACCTTGGCTCCCTGTTTATCTGCTCCTGCTGAGATGGGGCAGAAAACTCCAGTATGTTCTGTTCTCTTCTAATCAGACAAATAAGGCGATGACTTTCTGCGAACAGTATTTCTTATAACTCAGCAGTATAATGCATCATAAAACAATATCATTCATTCACAATAAATCAGCAGTCTAATGTAATGCAAATCAGTTTAACAAATGCAATAGTTATCACCTTCTTCTAATTCAGGAGAATAATGCAAACTAAAACTACATAATAATTCACAATCTTTAATTAGGGGTCTAACATGGCATAAAATAATATTATAATCCCACAATATGTAAAGCGCTTTGGGGTCCTTAGGGACTAGTAAAGCGCTATATAAATACAGGCCATTTACCATTTCAGCAGGACATCTGGATCATGTCCACCTGCCTAAATTCAACAGCGGTGCTGCCATGTAATATTTGATTAGATATTTAGTGGACAGTTGGGCAGGTGTACCCACTGAGGTGGCCGGTGAGTTACTGTCACACAGGGTGTCTGCACTTGAGCTGTGTGAGTAATTAAAATATCTTTTCAGATCGTCAGACGGACACTGTGATAAAAGTTAAAGGAAATGCCCCCACAGTAACTGTATCCTGGAAGAAGAAGAATGAGGAAGGAGAGGATGATGACACACAAACGACACTTGATGCAAGCGATCAGATGACTGCCGAAAAGATGACTGGTTGTGGTAAGGATGTTCACTGGATGTTACTGCTGCATGACCAAAATCTTTCAATATCCTTTCTCCTCTGAAGTGTGCATGTGTAATAATATAAAATAATAAAGTCTATCTGTTGCATTTCATACAAGATTTTTAGAGCGCTGCTTCCGATATGAAACACGAACCCCTTCCACTGATGTCACAAAAGATCCAGTCACAACAGTTAATTTACAGCATCTTTAAATGATGGCAGGTCTGCTTTTACTAGATGAAGAGACCCCAATCGACCCCAGCCTTTGTCAAAGTATTTTCAAAGACATAAATATTATTCTTCAAATGATAAAAGCTATTGCATGCTATAAAATTGTGATAACAGGCGTTTAAGACCAAACCCTCCAGAGACCATGAAGCCTTAGCTGGCAGAAGTAGTTGTGTTTTATTGGCTGTGGCTCAGGAGGTAAAGCGGGTCGTCTGCTAATCATAAAGTTGGCGGTTCACTGCCTGCCTCCTCTGGTTTTCATGTCGGAAGTGTCCTTGGGTTGGATACTGAACCCTAAGTAGCCCACACTGCATCCATTCACCCAGTAACCGTGTGTGTGTTACTGGGTGAATGAGGCTTTTGGTAAAAAATGTTCTTAGAGTGCAGTTAAAGTAGAAAAGTCCATTTAACATCTGTAATACTTTCTGTCCTGTGCAGTAAATGGGAAACAAAAAGCAGTTAAGAATCGCCCATCCAAGAAATCTAAGGTGAACAACGATGGTGAGGACTCATCTTTATCTTGTACATTACCTCGTATTCCTGGAGAGGCTTCGCCTTCACATGTTTCATCCCTTTATTCTTCTTTAGGATTTCGTATTTGTGTTGGCAACCTGAACAAAACTAAAACCTATCAAGAAGTCAACGTGTCACTAGAAAAATACTTCATGTCGCAAAGCCTTCTGTTTCAAGATATTCAATTAGCCCAATCCAGGTGAGTGTTTCTGTTTGTTTCTTTGTTTATGTGATTTGTTTTTTTCATGTTAAGTCCTCTAAAAGGTGTGATGAAAAACCTCTTTGCCTGTGAAAGCAACAAATGTGCCTGATCTGAATTTAACGGTCTTCTCCTGCACTGTGGGACAAATTCCAGTGTTATTTTTAGGTTGCTGTGAAAGTCCTGTGTGACTTCTTGGAAACGTATTTGCATTCTCAAAACTGACCTAAAATTTGCACAATATTCATCTTTTGTGTTAACGTAACTTAACAGTTTTGCTGACGGTCATTGCTCATAAAGGGAGCCGACTTTTTGGTTAAATCACAAAGACAAAAATGTTCAGCATGTAGCTGCTGTGTTAAATCTAAGCTGTAAGTTCATGGATAAGGAGATAGGCGGTTCGTCCTGAGCTGTGTCAAGGAGAGCGGTGATGATCAGTGAGCAGCAGTATGGCTTCATGCTGAGAAAGAGCACTACAGATGTGGTGTTTGCTTTGACAGGCTGACAGTTGAGAGTGCATTATAACTTGTCAGGTTAACAAGTTGCATATTTAACACTTCATAAAAGCCCCCAAAAATTAGCAATGTGGAAAATGAAAGTATGCACAAGAAAAACATCAAAACCTTTTCTTTGCCCCTCCTAAAAAATATTTTCTGTGTTTTGTAAATTTTGCTGCTAGATGAAATAACTGATATGAATGTGTGCTGTTGTAGGAAACATGCTTTTCTAGATTTGGCCACCGAAATGGACTTGACGAAAGCGTTGGCGTTAAATGGAGAGATCCTTCTCGATAAGCCAATGAAAATCACCAAAGTAAAGATCACAAGTGAGGACAAGGCGAAGGTGAACGCACGCTCACTGGACAAAAAAGGTAAAATAGTACTGTTAATTGATATCAGACATGACGTTTCAGACATGAGTTTTTCATGGTTGTTTATTCTTAAATAATCTTCATTTGGTTCTTATTTAGTTTATTTAATTTTTCTTGCAACATTTCCTTAGTTGTTGGTTTAATTTGCTGTTTTTATTAAGAGTTTTATTGTCTCATAATTTCCTCTTTGCCTGACTTCTGCATCTTTCCTTTATGTCAAGTTTACTGTCTTTGTTTTGCTGTTTAGTTACAGTTCTCACTTCCTGTTTCTTTTTGATAGTCACTTCTTTTGTTTAGCATCTACGTCCTTTGAAAAATTCCTGATAATTTGCAGCTGTGTTTAGTTGCCTTCCTGTTCCCCTTTCCCTCATTACTGTCTGTGTTTTTATAGTTTCTCTCTGTCATTATATTAATGCTGCTATCCTGTATATATTGTACATACTATTGTTTGAGTACTTACGATTGTTTTTTTTGTACTTTTTATATTTTACATTTATATTTATTATTGAAACTTGCACCAAGGGAGTGGCACTCCAATTTCGTTGTACTCTGTACAATGACAATAAAGGCTATTCTATTCTATTCTATTCTATTCTATTCTATTCTATTCTATTCTCTCCTCTTGGTTGCTTGTTGTCTCATTGTGCCATATAGCGTTAAATGAGAGGACTCAAATACACTCTCTGCAGACAGACTTAGGCTACGTCCACACGTACCCGGCTATTTTTGAAAACGCAGATTTTTCTATGCGTTTGCGCCTTCTGTCCACATGTAAACGGCGTTTTCGGTCACTGAAAACTGAGATTTTTAAAAACTCCTGCCAGGGTGGATATTTTCGAAACCCAGTTTTTGCATTTACGTGTGGACGAGGTAAATGGAGAAAATGCAGCGTCAAAGGTGTGCGCATTTTTTGACGTCACACTGTGCGTCACGTTATTGTTTCGGTGAAATGAATATATACAATGGCGGACGTAGACAAAATACAGTTAATTTTACTCTCTGCAGTGTTTAAATGCTTACATATGCATACACATTCTGCTTCTATGCGCCATCTTTGTTTACGCTTTCCCACCCAGGCTTATTGACTTCTGATTGGCCAACATTTCTACACGGATAGGAATATAGCGCCACCTGCTGCTTTGGCATGTTCCTAGCAGCGTTTTCCTTCATTTCTGCGTTTACGTGTGGACAGGATTATTTTTTAAAACGAAAACAGAAAATCTCCATTTTCAAAAATACCCGTGTACGTGTGGACGTAGCCTTAGTAAAAAGAAAGCACCGCTGTATTGGTGAGGTGGGTTGTCCAAAGAAAATGACAACATCCTCACAAATTCCATCAAAGAAAAAAGTAAACTTAATCCAAAAATCAGGACTCAAATTACTAAAGGAATAGAAGATGAAAAAATAAATAAACAAGAATACAAAGTCCATAAGCTGAAAAACCTTGACCAAAACCCAGGACGATGGCGGTTACCACATTTTCTATCTCTTGCAGTAAATGGTAAAAGGAAGGCAGAAACCGTCATTGAGGATTCCCCATCAAAGAAAGCAAAGCGCATCAATGATGGTATGAACTCATTACTGCTTGTCTTGTAAGATATCCAGTGATCCTGAAGACGCCTTTACACATCTCGCTGCTTTATTCCTCTTTAGGATTTTGTCTTTTCGTTGGAAACCTCAACAGCTCTAAAAATTCTGAAGAACTGAAAGAGTCACTAGAAAAATATCTCATGTCACAAAATCTTCTGTTCAAAGACATCAGATTGGACCAATCCAGGTGAGTATGTTTTCTTAATTTATGCTTTATTTTTTTTATTTTCATTTTATTTATTTATTTATTGCTGCTACATAAAGTACATAAAGTGATTTTCTGCTGTTACAGGAAACATGCATTTGTAGATTTGCTCTCAGAAATGGACCTGACTAAAGCCTTGACATCAAATGGGGAGGTGCTGCTCGATAAACCAATGAAGATCGCCAAAGCAAAGATCAAAAGTGCAAAAAAAGTGAAGGTGAAATCTCCTGAACTAAAAAAGCAAGGTAAAAATGACCAAATAGATTTGTTTAATGTGCGTTGATTAAATTAATGAACTTCTTATCGAACTTTAAGAATGTGCATTTGTCACATAGTATAAGAGATGGATCTGGCCTCTGGTAGTGAAAAACCAATGTGGAAGTTCCTTGAGCCTTCCAGTCCTATAGGAATCTGTGGCAATGGTCATTAGCAGGAACCTTTGTAAACACTTTCTTAGTGAGTTTAAAATATAAAACATTGTGAGGATCAAAATAGTAATATAAGCTTTATATATTTAAAAAAAGTGGAACTTTCCTGTATTTTTGCAGCCAGAGATGCCAGATGTTTGTTTGTAAAGAACTTGCCTTACAACGTAACGAAGGAAGACATTCTGAAGGTCTTCCACAAGGCCATCGCCATCCGGTTTCCTGGTGGAACTGAAGGCCCAACCCAAGGGTGAGAGTTTTGAACAGGAAGTTGTCAGATGAGGAAGTCATTCATTACTTGTTTATGCTTTGAAAGGGGGACCTATTATGCTTTCATGTTAGAATGGTGGAAGTTTATATTAAAGCTGAGATTCTAATGATGAGGTCATAATGTGTACAAGTAATCCCTGTGAGCTAAAAGTTGAAGCTTGAATCTGCTTTAAACTCGTAGTATGATGACGCCACCAAGAGGGGATATCCTTATATGGTCCTCTTGCAATGGCTATGGCAAAAGCCCCACCCACCTGCTGTTTAATCCTTTTGTTTATGACGAAGAGCCAATCAGAACCAGGTTAGCATAAAGGCTGTTAGTGAATGCGCTAAGGCTTAGTATTAGATCATTAATGGTATTTTTAAAAGGGAATCAGGCAAAGCTTTCTACGAGAGTTCAAAGAGATAACATTAAAGATATTAAGCTGAAAATTAATATAATAGGTGCATTTTTAAAGATTGTTTATAACAAGTGAAATGTCTTTATTTTTCAACAGAATTGCCTTTTTGGAGTTCAAAAACACAAGCATTGCTAGGAAGGTACAGAAGCAAAAACAAGGAGTGACGATCCAAAAGAGGGTTTTGATTTTGAACTGTGTAGGAGAAAAAGGTGCTTGTAGAGTCACTAAAGCTGATGTGGAAAACAAAAGGAAAAAAGGTAAGTGAAATCAGTGAAGCTGTTTGAATATTCTTTTTTAGTAAATTTAATGTGGACTTTGCATGTTCTGACCTCCTTACAGATAAAAAGGCCTTGCAGTCATCCCAAAATATTGAGGCCGGCAAAAAAGAAGCCAAAGAAGAATCGTGTGAAAAGCCAGAGAAAGCAAAGGGTATCATCTCATTATCTTGATGTTTTCAGATTGGCTGCTTGATTACAGAAGTGTGGCGTTTGTGATGTCAGTTTGAGTAAAACAGCGGCGTTAAATTATTAAATGTTTCTTTTCTAGTCCTGTCAAAAACACTGATCGTCATGGGCCTCGCTGAGAAGACGAGTCCAGAGATGCTCAAAAGTGTCTTTGAAGGAGCCGTCAACGCAAGAGTCACTGTAAATAAGAAAGACGTTTCAAAGAGGTCTGTAGTGCGAAGCTGTCTCTTTACTGTGTTAACTGCTTAAACTGAGTTCACGATTCTCACTTGGATGCATTTTACATTTCATTTTCGTCAGGTTCGGCTTTGTGAACTTTGGCAGCGATGAAAGTTGCAAAGCTGCTAAAGAGGCTATGGAGGACTGCGAGCTAGATGGCTGCAAAGTGACTATCGCTTATGCATATCCCAAGGGTAAAAAAAGTCGGCGAGCCTAAGGAGGCTTGGAGGGGGATCCCGATGGAAAGTCTGCAGGTCTGTAAGCTGGCAAAGAAGGAAGAAAGTTGACAGGTGGAAGAGCGAGGACAGGAGGAAAGACGTAACCTACTGCCTCATAAAATGCTCATTATGGAGAGGTCAGCAGACTATAGTGTAGACTGTGTGATCACACACAGAGGGATGAAGTCCCCTTTAGCTTCACTGTAGCGCTTTACTGTCTTTTACTTCATTGTTTTGTTTTTGTTTTGCTTCTTTGCTCAAACCCTGAATTAAATCCACTGTAGTCCACAGAGTTTTTCTTCTTGTTTGTTAGTGAGTACAACTTGATGATGCTATTTTCACTTTGGGTTAGATTTTCTACACCGACATGAAAAGTATGTAAAGAATAATGTACCTAATTCAATTCCAGTACCAAAAAAGTTGGGCCACTGTGTAAAATGTAAGCAAAAAAATAAAATCCAGTGATTTTCAAATCTCGTAAATCTATATTTTATTCAGAGTAGAACAATTCAGTTCATTTTTATTTTTATATATCGCCAAATAACAACACAGAAAAAGAACATAGAAAACCTGTCAAATATTTAAACTGAAGACATTTATCATTTTAAGAAAGAAAAATCTGTTTGAGTTTGACGGCAGCAACGTGACATGCTCGTGTTTACCACTGTGTAGCATCCCGTCTTCTTTAAGCAACAGCGCATAAACATCTGGGAACTGAGGAGACCAGCTGCTGAATTTGGGAGAAGAATGTCGTCCTATTGTTGTCTCGGTGATTGTAGCTGCTCAACAGGCCAGTCCAGATCGTCACTATGGAGCTGCGCTGCTGTAATAGATGCAGCACGCGCTTTAACATTATCCTGCTTAAGTATGCAAGACTTTCCCTGAAAAACACGTCTTCTGGATTGGAGCATATGTTGCTCTAATACCTGTATATAGCTTTCAGCATTGATGGTGCTTTTCCTGATGTGCAATCTGGCAGTTCCAGAGCACTAATGCACCCCCATACCATCAGAGCTGAACTTAGCTGAGAGAAGACGACAGTAGTGCCGCCTGAGGTCCATTCGCAGATGGTGTATTATAGTTTGCACACACACAGATTTCTCCAGATTATTTTGAAGATATTATGTACTGTAGATGATGAGATATTTAAAGAATAGAGAATTTCAGAATGGTGAACCTCTGCCCGTCTTTACGTCTGAGAACTTCTGCCTCTCTAAGATACTCTTTTTAAACCAAATCACGTTACTGACCTGCTGCTGATTAACACAATTCATTTTAAATTGTTCCTCCAGGTGTTTCTTTTTAGTACCGCTTAATCTTTTAGCCTCTTGTTGCCCTGTTCCAACGCTTTTAAAACATAAAACTCCCATAAAATTCAAAATGACATCATTTTGCACTTGGTGCTCACTATGGACCGACTTTGTTTTAGACAATCATTCTGTGCGTCCTTCTGATGATCTGATGACTTTTGCAGGTTTTAACAAGCGCTGTGCTCGCTGCTGGGTTCGGCATTCTGAGGGAAGAATAGAGCAAAGCAGGCAGAGCTTTAGTAGATCTGCAGAGCTTTTTGGAGTAACACTAACAAATTTAAGCTGTTTACACACATTGCTGACCCGCAACAAGCTACATGACTGAGCTGTGCCTAGCTTGCACTTTGCTTGGTGCTGGGACAGACTGCTGTGGCACAGTGAAAAATGACATTGCACAACATGTGCCAGACTACAAATGGAAAGCTTGCAGTACTACAAATCTGCAGAATCATATGTAGATATATTCAAGACAACAGACTAAGACTGTTCAGCTATTATTAAACTAAAACCTGTCCAGATAAGGATTTAATTTGGAGTTTACTTTTTTATCATTTTGTGCTTTGACCTAAATTTTAATTGGCTATTTAGCTTTGATTCAGATCAAATGGAAACTAAGTTAATGTATATGTTTGTTTCAGGAAAAGGACGCAGAGGTGGATCGCAGGATGCTGAACTTTGCATATATGACTTCTTTTCTCTTGATTTAATGTGAAGCCTGTGTGTTTCTGTAAAATGGTCAATACTCGTGCATCTGACAGCTTTAAATTCAGTTGTCATATTTTGCACTTTAAACCGTTCATCTTATAAATATATAAAAACTCATGAAAGAAGCCCGCCTTGTTGGCACTCATGTAACGTCATTTCATGTCAAAACGTCTGTGAAGGTTCTCAGTCATCCAGGTCATCGTAGTCAAAGGAGCTATTTCCAAGCAAAGGAGCTTCTTTCCAAGCTCCTTTGACTTCATGTCAAAACGTTTATTACGATTTGATAAGATGATGAAATAGATTTTTGAAACAAAACCAAGTTTTTTTTGTGTGTGTTTTATTTTTAACATCTGCAATAAAGAGATAAAAGGTTAACTTGGTGAAACTTCTTAGCGGCCTCCGTCCTGAAACAACACCACCCTCACGGCTAAACGTGCCCCAATATCAAACCACGAATAACCAGTCTGAATACTGCGAGTCAGCCTTGCACACGATTCGTTGCAACTTGCAGAAATTCGCCCCAAAAGCGGTGTCCTTCAGTGACCTCACATCCTGTTTTCCCCACTTCCTTGTAAATGGACCGGTTTGGGACGGTCCGGGTCGCCTCGCAGCGTGGATCTCTTGCTGTGTCCACCGCGCGTTTCTCCAGACACTCGCTGCACGATCCGCAGTGTTTGCGGGCTGCAGAGGGCATCCAAGCAAACTTTAATGCAGCAGCTCCACCATGCAGGGGCTGATCTGATCCAGCAGAGAGAGTGGAGGCATCGGTAAGTCGGCAGCTCGCATGAATCCACGCTCGTTTACGCGATGGTTGTAACGTTTTTGGACGCTTTCAGCAAAAAATGCGCCAAAATCTCAGTTTAGCGACAGCTTGCGAAACTTTTTGACGACTTTGAGCCATGTTGGTGAAAGTTAGAGAGACTGGAAAGTGCTTTGCGTCCACTGATCATGCCCGATAGGCTGTGATTAAAACCGTGGAAATCTGTGTTTTTTCTGCTCTTACACTCAAACATCAACAGTTGAAATTTTCGCATTTAAAGCAGCGCGTTTATCGCTTTGGTTGTCGGATTTGTTAAATATGGCTCAAGTGGGGCTGGCATGTGGTGGAGACACCTTTTAGAGGATTCACACACCTGGGTCTGTGTGGGCTGCATGTGCTGAAGGGTTTAAGCTGTCATGTTGCACATGTGTACTTGAACAGCTCGGCTAAATCCCTGCTACACATTCAGGACTGGCTTTGATTTGATTTGGACACTCCAATATATTTAAGATCAAGCTGTTGGGAAGCCATTGCTTACATAGAGTGTCAGATTCTTGCAGAGTGCAGCAGTGTTTCAGTTTTATTTATTTCATATCTGCCCCTACAAGTTTTCCTGGCACAGAGAAGCACCGTGTGTTCACTTTTAGTGACTTTTTAATGGTGATAAAGTGGTTTTATATACAGATAAAGGGAAAGTTAAAGGAAAAGCCAATATAAAGGCTGTTGGTAAGGTGTTTGGACAGAACTGCTTTTATGCACATCTGCTGGTTGTCCACAAGCTCCACTGGAGGAATTAACAACTTTAGCTAAAAGATATTGTCTCATATCAGATCTGATAACTATGAAGGGTGTAGTTTATGATTTCTATCCTTATCAAATCTGGAAGAGACCAATCTCATCTCTTATCGTCTTCATTTATGCACTCTACTTGGTTTCTGCTCCTTTACCATGAATTTGTGCATGTGTGAGTTCAGTCTGTGGCAGTGCTGAGGTGTTACTGAAGCCCAGGTTGCTTTGATAGTGGGCTCCAGCTCCCCTTGTTTTTGGGTTGTCTCACCTTCTTCTATAGATTCTTTGTGGTGTTTGAATCAGGTGAGTTGGCTGGCCAATCAAGCTCTAATAGTAGATGGCTGTGTTGACCTTGAATCTGATAAAAAATAAAGTGGACCAACCACCACCGATGCCAGCAGATCACAGACTGCAGAAACTTTACACTGGATTACAAACACCTCGGGTTCTTTGCCTCTCTGCTCTTCATCCAGACTCTATGCCAAATTTATTTCTGTTTTAAAAGAGGATTTTGGACCGCTGAGCAGTTCGTTTTCTCGTTAGCTCAGGTAAGACATTTCTGAATCCCTGGTTCAGGTGTGGCTTCCTATTATGACTCTCGTCGCTCCTTTCCTGAGGACCTCTGTTCCCGGTGGCTGTAGATGCAGACACCAGTCTAAGTTCACTCCTCTTGAAGCTCTCCCAAGTTCTTGAATTAACTTTTCTTCACAGTCACCTTAAGGCTGAAGGTGCTTGTGCGCCTTTTCCCTTCCAGTCAGCTTTCTGTTGATGTGCTTCTATACCGCACTCTGAGAACAGCCAGCCTTTTCAGCTGTGACCTCCTGTGGTTCACCCTGCTCGTGGAGGATGTCGATGATCATCATCTGGGCAACTGTGAAGTCAGCCGGCTTCCCCATGATTGTGGTTGCGTGTACTGAAGTAGACCAAGAGGTACACAGTATTTACACTGTTTAAATAATAATTCACCCAAACCCCAAATGAAATCTTTGAATACTTTTCATTCAATAATTCTTTGAGCTGTAAACTCTGAGTTATCACATTGCAGTTTCTGTATAGCGAGTCTAGAATACGTAACAATTTCACTTTCTTAAATAACTGAGAGAAAACTTTGAATTTTTCCAAAGATATTGTGAGTTTTTGAGATGCATCTGATCAGAGCTGATCAAAGCTGAGGTCTATTTGTTTTCTTTTTTTTTTTTTTTTTTTTTTTTTTTAATTAAAATTTTCCGTGGAATAAAAAATGCACTTTAATGTTAAACCTTTAAATCAAAATTGCAAAGAGTGCTAAATGAAAAAGTACATTTTAAATATTAAGTACTGTATTACAGACATGGAGCTCTTGATGGGCCAGGTCAGGCGGATGACGCACACAAAACTGCAGCTGTGACTGTTTTTGAACTTAACAATAGTGCAAAGGTTTCTGTGTATATTGCGGCCTATCATGCACTGATTGTTGCTTAATACTATTCTTATATTTATTATAAGTAATTAACAGATGTGTTTGGACTGGGGTCATGCAGAGTGAGTAGGATTATGATGTGCAGATTACACACTGTCTGTTTTTATTACATTCCTGATTATTGATTTGATAGATAAATAAAGCAAGTGTATAAAGTGCTTCGAGTCATACTGAGTGCATCAACAATACTGTTCCGGCAAACTTGAAAATCGGCAACATTAAGAATGAACTGTCAGGACTTAATGAAGGTAGATGTTTGCAGAAGAATCACAAGAGGCTTGGAATACGTTGGAGCATTTTTCAGTTCAGGCGGGTTCGGTGACAGATCTTTCTTCCACACAGACACCTCATCGGTTATCTCACGGATAAGATTTTTGTCCTTGTTGTGATGTTGTTTGACTTGTATCTAACTTTATTTTCATCTCCAATGATGAAAAGCCAAATAGGAAAAAATAAATAAATAATAAATGGCTGACTTCATTATTAGTTTAGGTTGCTATCTCTTGAGAGACTATAAAATGAAGTCATTTTATGCCCTTGACTGCTATTGAAGGACCTTTATCGACTACACAGAGTTGAAGAGATCCTTGATAGCTGAAGAGCTTCCACTAGTGATGACACACCTGCGGGGTATACAGTGGTGACAAGTTATACTTTTTTGCATTTCTTCGTAGTTTCGGGACTTCTGAGAAAATGAAGGCGAACGAGGTGAAGCTCATCAGCCCAGGCCTGGAGGATGAGATGGTGAGTATCATTTCAGTTATTTCACTTTTTGGTTTTCTCATATCATCTACTTTTGGCATGTAAATGCACCAGTGTGTGTAAGTATTGTGTAAAAGAAGAGTGAGTTTCAGTCAGATGGGTACAACTGTTTTTTGTTTTTTGTTGTTGTTGTTGTTCTAAAGGAAGCAGGTTGTGTTTACTACAGATGGACATCAGCCAATGGTCTGTGGACTTGGCGTGTTAAAGCCTCAACTGTGTTACTGTTGGCCCGTTGGTTTACTAGATCCAGAAGTTATAATATTTAGACATGTGGGTGGAGAGCTAAGTTATCACCTAACACTAGGAAGCCATAAACTATGGGCAAAACGCATGGACATGGCTAACTGGCGTTCAGTAACAGACCAATAAATACTTGGATGGTCTGAACCACTAAGCAGACAGTATTATTTGGCAGGCCATTGCATTAATCCAATATACTGATAGTTGTAACTCGCTACAAAGTAACATGTTTTTTGGTAATGCACTAACTGAATGCAATGTGATTACTGTATTAAAGTTGCAATTATGCCGGTACTTAAATTACAAAGGCTCTCCAGTTATCTGCACGTCAGGCAGGTAGAACTAAAACGGCATATTTTGTGTATCATTTTTGTCTGCTGGGCTACAGTCAGCTGATTTCAGTTAATGTGCAGAGAGCAGGAAAACCGGAGTGGTGTACAACATTTAAAGAGTGGAAATTTGGGCATTACCTTTTTTCTTTGCATGAGGGAACAAGAACACGATGCAGAAACAGTCGCATTATACTGACATCATCAGCTCCTTGCAAACATTAGACAGCATGCTAACACAGAGCTAGCTAAGAACCCAGAGTGTTAACGCTGAATGTTTGCCTACGCCAAAACCAGCAGCCGCCTGAACCTCAACAGGTAACAAAAGCAGTGATTATCGCTATTTTTGAAATATAAATGTAGCATCCATTCCTACCTGTACGTGTTTCTGAGGTAGAATCACCATAGTGATCGCTTTCAAGATTCTTTGGGCTGGTTTACATTATTGCTTTGTGTTCAAGGATCGTGTGCGCGTGTGCGCGTGTGTGCGTGTGTGTGTGTGTGTGTGTGTGTGTGACTGGAAACTAGAGATGGCACGATACCACTTTTTTTATGTCCGATACCGATACCGATATCATAAGTTTGGATATCTGCCGATATCGATATGAATCCAATATAGTGTTTTTTAATCAACAAAACTGTTTTTTAAATATCTTGCTGCAAGTTCATACTCAAGTTTAAAACAACAACTACACTAAAGCTATTCTGTTATACCTGTATGCAAAAAAAAAATAATTTCATAGTTCAGCAATACTGATCAATCTAATAAACTTAAACCTGCACCATCCTCCCTATTCTGGTATTTTAAAGAGTACTTAGCATAAATATTAAGCAACCTAACTAATAGGGTTCCAACTCCCAGCAACAACAAAAATAAATAAATAAAAAATAGGGAACCACCCCTCACGCTCCACCTCATGATGCTTAATCGACATAATCAACCTTAATTTGATGCAGTGTGAAAAAAAAATGCACAGAAATCAATTATTTTTCAAGAAATATTAAATAGATTCAACATCTTTCTTCAACAAAATTGCAGACTGCACAGATGGTACCTTCCCAAAGGAAAAAGTACTATAGCTTACTAGGGTATATTAGACTTAACAGTTACTATATACAATAATGGACTTCTATACATTTTACATCAGATTAAAACTTTGGGTGTAAGATTCAGATAAATATTAAATAATTAAAAGCTCGACATTTTAAATGAGAATAAGAAAGAAAAGTATGTCTTTGTGCCCCCTTTTCCCTGTTAATGCCCTATCGGCCCCCCTGGCTAAACTTTGCTAGATGCGCCCCTGCACAGTTACCAGCGTCAGCTACGTAGAAAAAGATCCTCGAGTAGAAAGTAATATTAAATACATTCTAACAACAGCTGATCAAGCTTAAACGTGCTGCTGTTGTTCAGCCGCTGGTTTCCTCTTTCTGGTGCAAAGTGGGCCAAAAGCAAACAAGAGAGACGAACTCGCGACAGAAAAGCCGATCAGCTGATAGTTAAGCAGTTTCATGATTGAAGTAGCAGCGAGAAGAGGCAGTCGCTCCATATATCGCTTGTTAAGCTTAACGCAGGAATGCTTTACAAACATTCAGAGATGGACTTACACACTTGCTTTACTTCTCTCGGGGATAACTTTGTCGGAGATGAAATGCCGGGTTGCTAGCGAAGCTCCAAATGCTATCCAGACCACCGACAGGTCCCGCATGCCACAGCCGCTCTATCACGTGATGCATACTGCTCCGACGTGCTAACGTTCTGAGGTGAGTTACGGCGTGTTGCAAGTTTTGTGAGGTGCTTTCGTGATATTTAATGGATCGGATTACATTTTTTATTTTTCTCCGATATCCGATCCAGTAATTTAGGTCAGTATCGGACCGATACCGATACGTAATATCGGATCGGTCCATCTCTACTGGAAACTAAAGCTTATGTTGTTAACTGGTAATTATGTGAGAGTGCGAGTAATGCAAAAGGAATGTAGTGATTAGCAGAGGTGGCAAAAGTACAGAGATTTTGTATTTAAGTAGAAGTACAGATACTGTTTAAAAATACTCTAGTAAAAGTTGAAGTACTGATTCAACTTCTTTACTCAAGTATAAGTGAAAAAGTACAGGCTCTGAAATGTACTCGGAGTAAGAAAGTAGCTCTTTGAAGAACCTTTCTGCCAGCTGTTTCATGCAAAGTTTTCAGTTTAATTTTTATTTTTTGCCCATTTCTTCCACATTATCAGTGTGGTCACTGATTTTCCTTGCCGGTTTAAGCTGTGTTTTAGCTCAGTGAGATGAGCAGCCGTTCTCAGACTGCGAGGCCCGGGTTCAAATCCCGCTTATGGCAACATTTCTTTCAGTTAACAGTTAAACTTTTTTTTTTAACACTTTTCAGCAGAAATTCTGCTCATTCACCTCTTTTCAGCGCAACGTTCTGCTTCTTTCCATCTTTTCTGCAGAAATTCTGCTCATTAAACTCTTTTCAGCAAAATTTTTAGCCTTTTCACCTCTTATCAGCACAAATCTCAGCAGCTTCTGCTCATTTCAGCAGAATTGTCAGTCTCTCCACCTCTTCTTTGTGAGAATGAGTTTGGCTCAGTGAGCTGAGTAGCTGCCGTGAGACCAGAAGGGCCAGGTTCGAATCCTGCTCACGGCAAAAAAAAAATTTCAACACTTTTCAGAAAAAATTTCTCCGTCTTTACCCCTTTCAGTAGAATTTTTTGATTTTCACCACTTTTCAGCAAAACATTTCTGCTTCTTCACCTGTTTTCAGCAGAATTTTCAGTTTCTTCACCGCCATGCAACTTTTTGCAACTTTTCAACCTTTTCAGCTTTTTTTCAGCATTAAGGCATCCACACAGCATTTTCGCAGGAAATGCAAATTTTTGTAGTTCTAATTGTAGTCAGCCTGAATCTGTTTAATAGAATATGAATTTAACCACAACCACAATAAATTCAAAATACACAACTTTATTCAACCAGATGTCAGCAGATGTTACTGATTTCCATCCTCGATACAGTACACAGTTTATGCTGTCTTTATATTAGACACTATAAAGTTGGTATGAAGGTGAATTCAGTGAATGGATCTCAGCATCATCATCTCTGCCACCCTTCATGTAACCTAACTCTGACCATGAAACCTTAGCCACTGTGCACCGGTCACACACTGTTCTTTACTTTAAACTCATCACAGTGCAGCAAACAAACCTGTTTATCCTGTGCTAACTTGCAGAGGATTTTCGTGTATCCTTTAAATAGCACAGTTAGTCTACCTCAGTTTGTTTTTCATATTGTGCAACCTGCTGCAAAACATCATAATGTGACATGTACAGACCCAGTATCTGATTTAAAAAAGGGGACTTACATGTAAGATTTACATTTCCAGTTAGTCAAACACCAATGAGCCATCCTTACCTTTAAATCTAACCTCTCTTCCTTTCCTGTCTTTGTCATCTTTCTCCATCTCTGAGTGAAGTTGGCTCTCTTTCTTTTCTCTCCTTGTGAAAACCAGCAGCTCGACCTTTAGTTAGCAGATAAACTGCACACAAACTGTTTGTGTGTTTGCTGATAGAAATGCTGTATTTGAAATTAGCTGCCATTTACAAAACATTACTGCCTTTATGCTCGCTCATCTTTCGTGGGGCTAGCTAGATGCTGAAGTACTGCAACTTCTGGACACCTGCAGTCATTCTGGTACTGTACCAAAAAAAAAAAGAAAACACGCCTCACTTTAATCCCTTTAACTTTACCAGGCAGTTTTTTTTACATCTTTAATCTCTTTTTATGGCACATCACTTGCCGAATAGTACTGGAACAGGATGGCCTTTCATGTGTTACTGTTTAGGCTCAAGTCGGTTTGATATCTGAAAGTCATGAAATAATAACTCTCCTCAAATGCCTTAAACCTAAGGTAATGAGTCTGTTTTGAAAATATAAGGATTAGAAAGTACAGATATTTGTTTAAAAACGTAGAGCGTAAAAATAAAAAGTTGTTTAAAAAAAAAAAAAAAAACTCAAGTAAAGTACAGATACCTATGGAAGCCCGTTTCCGCCACTAAACCCCCCCCCCCCCCCCCCCCCCAAAAAAAAAACAAGTATCCATAGGTCAAAATTTCGAGTTATTTTCTCGAAATTTCGTGTTAGCTCTGCCAATCAGTAATCTAGGTGAATGAGGTCACTTTCTTGTTACCTGGAAGCATATGGCGCAGAGTAACGCGCACTATAACCGGATCGCAACAAATTGGCTCTTTCGCGAGTACGTTTGCTGATAGCAACGCCATGTGATTCAGCTAATAACACAAGGATTTCATCATTTTTGAAGCCACGCTGAAAATACTCAGCAATCTGTGGATTCATGACTGGATGTAATACTGGTAGCTTAGCTGTAGCATTTGTAGCTGAAGGTTTCAGCTTCCGGGTAACAAGGAAATGACATCATTCACATAGATTACTGATTGGCAGAGCTAACTTGAAATTTCGAGTTACTTTTCTCAAAATTTTGAGTTAATAAGTTGAAATTTTAAAAAATAACTCAAAATTTCAAGTTATGGATTTATTTATTTATTTATTTATTTATTTATTTTTTTACTTGCGGAAATGGGCTTCCATAGATACCTGAAATTTCTACTTAAGTACACTTAAAAAGTATTTGTACTTCGTTACTTCCCACCCCTATGATTAGTATTAACAATTTCTTTATACTGGGAGCAATTAAGTATGCATCCTTCTTAAAAAAGGTAACTAGTAATGGGGTGGGGGGTAATTGATACAGCATAGCTGCATTTTGTGTTGCGATATTGTATCGATATAGACACCAAAAAATTTTTTTTTTGTTAAATTAATTAAAATACGATGGAAAAACTACAAACTTAAACTCTGATAATTAAATACACTCAACAAAAATATAAACGCAACACCTTTGTTACTGCTCCCATTCCCCATGGGATGGACGTAGAGACCTAAAATTCATTCCAGATACACAATATAACCATCCCTCCCAAACAGTGGTCACAAATCAGTCCAAATGTGTGGTAGTGGGCACATCTGCTATATTGAGATAATCCATCCCACCTCACAGGTGTGCCACATCAGGATGCTGATCTGACATCTGTTGAATTCTCCCAATTCTTTGAATCTTTGGGCTGAAGGAAGGACAATACTCGGTGTATAAATGCTCAATCAACAATCATTTATTTCCATACAATTCAACAATAAGAGCATTACAACGTCCGGACGGGAGAGATGCTACCAGAGGGTCAGGCACATGTCTCAAAATGGTGACGGGTTGCTCAGCTTTTTATAGTCTCTAGTGGCCCCCAGCTAGTCGTAAAAGCCAAAACATCACATTTTTTCTCTGTTACAGCGCCTAAGTTATGACCTCGGCAGTTGTTTCTCTGCTTTCTGTAAGGTGGGGGTGTGGAATGTGGTCTATCTATCTCCCCTGTCTTTAGACACAGAGTCTCCTGCTTACAACCTTCTCTTCATGATTCAACAATTAAGCATGTCAAGAAAACAGTGTAACACATTCCCAGCAGATCAAGGATACAGAGTGATGCACATTTATCTAATGAACTAATATGTGAATATGTTCTGTTAACTCAAAAGTATAATGAGAACTAAACTACATACAGCTCACACACTCTATATTAAAGGGTATAATGTGATCTACAGCAGTATTCTAATTCAACTACTTTGATTACATATATAAGGTAACATATAATAACAGAATAATCTAATACATCATGAGTAGTGCACAGGTGTACCTCAGACTGCCCACAACAAAAGGCCACCCTGGAATGTGCAGTTTTTTTGCGCTATTGGGGGTCTGGGGACCCAGAACCGGTCAGTATCTGGTGTGACCACCATTTGCCTCATGCAGTGCAACACATCGTCGCATGGAGTCTATCAGATTGTCAATTGTGGCCTGTGGACGCCATCGAATGTGAGCATTTGCCCACACAAGTCTGTTACGGCGACGAGCTGGAGTCAGGTCAAGACCCCGATGAGGACGACGGGCATGCAGTTGAGCGTCCCTGAGACGGTTTCTGACAGTTTGTGCAGAAATTGTTTGGTTGTGCAAACCAATTGTTCCAGCAGCTGTCTGGGTGGCTGGTCTCAGACGATCTTGGAGGTGAACCTGCTGGATGTGGAGGTCCTGGGCTGGTGTGGTTACACGAGGTCTGCGGTTGTGAGGCCGGTTGGATGTGCTGCCATATTCTCTGAAACGCCTGTGGAGACGGCTTATGGTTGAGAAATGAACATTCAATGCACGGGCGACAGATCTGGTTGACATTCCTGCTGTCAGCATGCCAATTGCACGCTCCCTCATTGCTTGTGGCATCTGTGGCATTTTGCTGTGAGACAAAACTGCACATTCCAGGGTGGCCTATTGTTGTGGGCAGTCTGAGGTACACCTGTGCACTACTCATGATGTCAGATCAGCATCCTGATGTGGCACACCTGTGAGGTGGGATGGATTATCTCAATATAGCAGATGTGCCCACTACCACACATTTGGACTGATTTGTGACCACTGTTTGGGAGGGATGGTTATATTGTGTATCTGGAATGAATTTTAGGTCTCTACGTCCATCCCATGGGGAATGGGAGCAGTAACAAAGGTGTTGCGTTTATATTTTTGTTGAGTGTATGAATTACTGTTAAATGTGAATTTCTTTTTATGTAGACAGCATTGATGTTCTTTTTTTTTTTTTTTTTTTTCAGTGATTTGTCGCAGTTAATTGGTGTATTATCAGAAACAGATTGCACGTAATTACCATTCATTCACAGACTGATAGCAGACTGTCTTACATTTAAAGCAGGTTTTAAGGACAGTGTTGGTACGCTTGATGATCTCATTTTGCAGCCAAAAAATAACTGACGTGAGATAACTTTATCGTATTGCAACAAAACAGATACTGATAAAGTTTAACTTTGAGGACATAATTTGTAGTTGAACAACATATGTCACTGCAGTGCTCAGCAGGTCACACAATGTTAATAATCACAGTAATTTTGTATTGTGGGTTGTCTACTGAGTCCCACCTCTAACTAGCTGTGCATTAACATATAAGATGTAAATCGGTGTTAGACTCCAGATTAGGATAAGTCACTAATATGTTTTTCCAATTCTCTTAGTATTTATTACACATTGAATATCTTTGATTTCAAATTCAGTTTCAGTTAGATGAAATAATGCAGGTTTTGTCCGTCCATCCCTGGTTTGAGACTGGGGGGAGGCACCAGCTTCGGGGGGGGGGGGGTCACAAGCTAGCGAGCTCCTTGTGCCGGTCCCAATCACAGATAAAAGGGTGGATTGCAAGAAGGATGCCATTCCTGATGCATTCCAGTGCACACCATCCACCTGCTTTGGGAAATACTTACTAGAGAATCACTTGTCTATTAATTAATCTGTGGCTGAAATAAGTCCTTGAATCCAGCATATTACCAGGTGTTTTACAGACAAGAGACAACTACGCAGCCATGTTAACATGTTAGCGTATCTGTGCAGGAGGTGTCGGGTTACAGACCCTGTCTGTGGAAGATGATCCTGGTGGGCGCAGGTGTTATTTGCTCTGGTGGTCTCCTGCTGCTGCTCCTCTACTGGTTACCTGAGTGGGGTGTGAAGAGCACCTGTACTCACAGCACGCTGAAGGACGCACACACAGTGCTGCTCAGGACAACGGTATGTGCTGTAGTTTAATATTGAAATGAAGCATTTTATTTCTGTGGCACACATACTGTTCCATACTGTGTCTGATAAATTTGGTGTGGCCTCACGAACAGGAAAACTGTGCTGCTTTATATTGTTACCTCAGGATGAGTTCAGACAGTGGTTTCGAGCCAAAGTGCATGTGATGTTGGCTCCTGGGAAGAAGCCCTTTGACAGTTTGGCTTCCCAGCCTGAAAGCCAGGTAACAAATGGAGACGGAGACCTTGGTGTCAGCGCTGTACACGAAGACTGCTACGGACAGTTTTCTCACAGGCAGCTGGTTCAGGTACTTTAGTATGAAGCCGTGTCTCCTGTTACCATTTGATAGTTTTCTAACTAACCCATTTTAAACAAATCTGTTTCACAGACTAAGTGTTTGGATTCTCCCCTCTCCCCCTCTCAGGTTCACTATTTCGTCCACCACAGCGCTCGATACTACTGGAATGATGTGATGCAGAACTTTGAATTATACAAGTAAGCATCCCACTGAGTATGTGTGCTGTAGTCTTGTGTTCAGAATATTTGATGTGCTACATGTATTACAGCTTTTTTTTTTTTTTACAAATTCAGTTAAATTATATGAATATATAAATTTATATATATATAAATTATATATGCTATATATATTATATATGCTTTAAACGTAAAAGCGTGAGGAGGTGTAACAGAATAGTTTTTTTGTTGATTGCATAGTTTTTGCCAGGTTCTGCATGATCAGATACACACCGATAAGGCATAACATTATGACCACCTGCCTAATATTGTGTTGGTCCCCCTTTTGCTGCCAAAACAGCCCCCACCAAACAATGGATCCTTTAGGTCATGTAAGTTAGGAGGTGGGGTGTCCATGGATCAGACTTGTTTCTCCTGCACATCCTGCATACATGAAGCAGTGACCCCTGCAGACCGAGAACGCCCCACGATAGCTGCAGCTTTGGAGATGCTCTGACTCAGTTGCCCAGCCATCACAATTTGGCCCTCGTCAGACTCTTAAATCTTCACACTTCCCAGATTTTCCAGCTTGTAACACATCACCTTTGAGGACAAAATGTTCACTTGCTTCCTAATACATCCCACCCACTCACAGCTGCCACGATGAAGAGATAATCAGTGTTATTCACTTCACCTGTCAGTGCTCATAATGTTATGCCCAGTCGGTGTGTGTGTTGCTCTGCTCAGCTGCAGTTGACATCAGAGGTGTGGACTCGAGTCACATGACTTGGACTCGAGTCATTAATTTTATGACTTTAGACTTGACTTGAAAAAATGTTCTCAGACTTGTGACTTGACTTGGACTTTTACACCAATGACTTGGGACTTGAATTGGACTTGAACCTGTTTACTTGAAAAGACTTGATATTTTACCCCAAATATAAAATTTAACATGCATATTATATAGAGATTGAAAATGTGACGTCATTCACGGGTAGAACCGCAAAGGATTCTGGGAACTCGTGGCAAGCGGTACTAGCGCACGCAGGCTTTCAATTAAAATCAGTTATACAGCGATAAAAAGAAAAACAAAAATGTCAAGAAGCTGTTGTATTATTAACTGCAATAGCCGGTCGCATGACAGCCACGGGAAGCCGACGGGTAAAGAGATCGGTTGTTATCGGATTATGTCGTTGAAGAGAAATTGTTCAAGCCATGTTTCCGAAGTAACAAAGACGCGACGGATGGCCTGGATTGCAGCCATTCAAAGACCAAATATAACGTCCCAGAACACTCCAGCTCACAGGTTAGTCTGCTCCAAGCATTTACACGAAGGTCAGTGTTTTTTAGTAGTTAATACCTCATTTTCATAACATAATTAGTGATATAGGTTACAAGCAAGTCTGGCGCTGAACAGAAATGGTCGCGCTATGCTCCTTTATTTATTGTGCATAAATAGTGAATTGTCCTGACACAATATTGCGTTTCGCTTCTGTTATTATGGTACATTGACAAGAACATATACTTTTATTCACAGGATAAAACAGTTGTTTTGTATCACTAATTGCCCAGTACGATTACAGCATACAGTATTATTGTCACTGCTACATTTCTGTGATGGGTACCAGAAATTATTTCCACTACTAATTAATTACCGTTGAGCTCAAAGGTCCTATTAATAAACGGTTAAGGAATGTGTATTTATGATGACGATTTGTGAGACTGGTAAACTTATGATACGTACGATGGTCTTTCGTTCTACACGGTGCATTTCAAGGTCCTGTACCCATCCGTCGGTAAACTGTACCTGGGCTTGTTGCAGTGACCTGAAGTTACTAAACTTCATGAGTGTATGCGCTCACTCCAAGAACCGTATGCATATAAATATGCTAAGATGAGATAGCTGACTTCATCTAACTAGCAAATGTTGTCCAGGCTACGTTGGTGATACAGTTTTTTTAATGTGTATGATATTTTTGTCATGCGATTTTAAAGCCGGTCCTACAACCGCATCCAAGAATAACATGCAGCTTATCTCAGAACTGTCGGTGAAAATTATTCTTGGAGCTAGGTTTAATTGAGCTGCATTTTAAAGAGGTGCAATTTCACAATTTGTGTATATTTTCTAAGTTCACTATTTTGTCATGTGTTGAGAAAAACACAGATTTTAAAATTACATGGTCTAATATTTACATTTAGCATATAACTGCAACATTATTTTTTCGTTTTGTTTTTTTTAAAGACTCGAAAGGACTTGAAATTCAAAGTTTCAGACTTGTGACTTGACTCGGACTTTTACACCAGTGACTTGAGACTCGACTCTGACTTGCCTGACATTACTTGAGACTTACTTGAGACTTGCAAAACAATGACTTGGTCCCACCTCTGGTTGACATGAATTGTATTCATTTTCTAGAGGCCTGGAGGATGTGAATGTGAGCTGTGCAAGCCTTCACTCTGAGCACAGCTCTGGGCTTTCTAAAACATTACAAGACTACAGGTACATGCTGGGCTTTCTTACAGGCTGTTTTCTTAAGTTATTTGCTCATTTAAAAAAAAAAATGAAGAAGCAGCAGATGGATTTTTCATGATGGACAAATTGGATTCTTCTTTATCAGGAGGCTGTTTTTTGGGGAGAATGAGATTGCAGTGAGAGTGCCCTCTCTGTTAAAGCTTCTGGTAAAGGAGGTGAGTTTCAAGCTCTTGCATAACATATTTTCTTACAGCACATCTATCATTTCTTCTAATTCCCCCTGTTTGCATGTTTTTTTTTTTTTCAGGTCTTGAACCCATTTTACATCTTCCAGCTCTTCAGCATTATTCTCTGGAGCTTTGAAGATTATTATTATTATGCCTCGGCCATTGTTTTAATGTCCATCATTTCTATCGCTACCTCACTGTACACCATTAAAAAGGTGGGTCATGCCTGAGACGGCTCTGCTCTCGGTCACCCGTTTTCAACGCAGTTGTGTTCTGGTGCCTTTCAAGAGCTGTTTTTCTTCTCCTTTCAGCAATACGTCATGCTGCACGACATGGTGGCAGCCCACAGCGTGGTTCGTGTTTCTGTGTGCAGAGGGAATAAAGGCATGTTTTCATCTCTGATCATGACACACAGCTAATAGCTGCTTTGCCTTGTGACTGGCTACAGAGACAGTGTGTATCCAAAGTCTTCTTTCATGATCTTGACCACAGATATTGAACAGGCCATGTCAACGGAGCTCGTGCCCGGCGATGTCATCGCCATTCCAGCGAATGGGATGATAATGCCGTGCGACGCAGTGCTCGTCTGCGGAACCTGCATTGTGAACGAGAGCATGCTGACAGGTGAGACTGCTCTTTGCCGCGCTCGCCGTGGAGAAAAGTTACTACCGTTCTTCCAGGAATCAGTGGTTATCTCTCGTCACTTATCTCTTTACACTTTATGACTGTTCGTGAGAGGCAGCTGGTACTTCCGTCACTGCTACAATATATCAAAGATTAAGCTGGCTTTGACTTTTAGCTCGTCTAGCTGAAGGACTGATTAGCTTATGCCACGGCGAGGCGTTCTTTGCCCGTCCACAGTTCAGAAGAACTTAGGTCACATTTGTCATTTTACAGGGAATAACCTGATGAGCTATTATGTCATCATTACATTTTTTTTTTCTTCTTTTTTTTTTTTTGCCCACATTGTCATACATTACTTTATTGTATCATCACTGGTCCTTTAAAACAAGTTCAGCAGGCTCTAACTTATGCAAAGTTCATCTGCTTTCCTTGAATGAATCCATAGATTTGGACATCATATCCTTCTCTGACCTTTTGCTCTCAGTTAGAAAGCTGTTAAGGCACCTCACACTTTGCTCAGTTTAAGATAATTTTACTCTGATTGGCTGGCGTTCACAAACAGGAGGTTTTTAAGAGCATGTGGGCGGGGCTTTGCAGTAGTCACATTAGAACGTAGAAGCTCGTCCTGAAAACATGGACCCAGATGTACCTGGATCCAAGGCAAGCATCTTCTAACATTTGCACATTATTGTTTACCAACTAAAGGAAAACACGCTAATATACTTTGAAATTGGACTTTTTCCACCCCAACCAGTGAGTAAACTAAAAGCATCGTCCAGTCTTTAATTAGCGCTACGATTCATGGTTTGGAAAAATTACAAAAGTTCAAAATGCCTTCCTTCTTCACATTTTCCAAAGCTGTCCAGCGAGGTGACTTGAAGCCAGGTGGACGCTGAAGCCTGCCTATATGTGAATGGGAATGATGCGAGCTCTGAGATGTTTTATTTTCTGCATCTCTAGTGTTCTCATTTTAAAAGTCAAGTCAAGTTTATTTATAGAGCACATTTAAAAACAACCAAGGCTGACCAAAGTGCTGTACAGTAAATACAGATAAAAATACAATAGAACACAATTTCGTAATAACACCTCGCTGATAAAAATAAAATAAAAATATATAAAACAAATAAATTAAACCTTTCTAAAAGCCAATGAAAAGAGGTGAGTTTTAAGAGCGGTTTTAAAAGTTTCTAGGCTTTTGGAGAATCTGACGTGAGGAGGTAAACTGTTCCACAGTCTGGGTGCAGCCACAGCAAACGCCCTCTCTCCCTTTGTCTTTAATTTATACCTGGGAACATCTAAAAGCATCAGGTCGGCTGACCTCAAAGATCTCCTGGGGCGATAAGTTCTAAGGAGTTCTGACAGGTAAGAAGGTGCAGTGCCATTTAAAACCTTAAAAGCCAGCAATAAGATTTTAAAATCAATCCTAAAGGCAACTGGGAGCCAGTGGAGAGAGCAGAGAACCGGAGTGATGTGGTCTCTTTTTTTTGAACCGGTCAACAGGCGAGCGGCAGCGTTCTGCACCAGTTGAAGGCGATGTAGACAGGAACGATCTAGGCCAGCATAGAGGGAATTGCAGTAGTCTAGCCGTGAAGTAATAAAAGCATGGACCACTCTTTCTAGATCGTTCCTGCAAAGGTAAGACTTGACTTTGGCTAAAATCCGCAAATGATAAAAAGATCCCTTAACTACAGAGCTGATTTGTTTATCAAGTTTAAAAGCATTGTCAAAAATAACACCAAGACTCTTAATGGAAGAAGTGCAATCGGAGGTTAGGGGTCCCAAAAAGTCAAGAGAGAAGTTGGGATCTTTAGGAAGCCCAAACACAATGACTTCAGTTTTGCTTTCATTAAGGTGTAAGAAGTTAAGAGTCATCCAAGTCTTAATGTCAGACAAGCAGGAGAGTAGCGGCTGCAAAGAAACATTGCAGTTCAACCTCAGAGGGAGGTAGATCTGAATATCATCGGCAAAGATGTGGAAGGACACATTATGTTTACGGAGCACATCGCCCAGAGGGAGCAAGTACAGAATAAACAACAGGGGGCCTAGTATGGACCCCTGAGGTACGCCACAGGTTAAAGGAGCTCTGGGAGATGACAGTTCACCAAGGTGAACAGAAAAACTCCTATTATTCAAATAGGACTGGAAAAACTTTAAGACAGTGCCCTTTAAACCGACACAATGTTGAAGGCGGGATAGCAGTATGTTGTGATCAACAGTGTCGAAGGCTGCTGTCAGGTCCAGGGTTACTAAGACAGCAGCACAACCAGAGTCAACAGTTAAAAGCAAATCATTAAAAACTCTCAGAAGGGCGGTTTCTGTGCTATGCCGAGCTCTAAAACCAGACTGGAACTTCTCATAGAGATTGTTATTGTCAAGAAATAGCTGGAGCTGCGTGAGGGCAGTCATCTGTTTGCCTATCATCTGATAATAACATTTTTTACATCATAGAATTTTTATATTTGACGTTTGTTCCTTTTATTTATGTCTGCCTCGTTGTATTGCTAGGTGTTGTTTTTGTTTTATGACTATTTGTCATAAGTAAATATCCCATGTAATTAAGTACAGTCATGTGAAGAACGTTTTTCACATGACTGTAAACGGTCCTTTGAAAAACTAAGAATACACTATGATTCATTAGCCTGTAGAACCACTTTTGGCAGCAATAACTTATGTATGACACGTGTGTCTTACATCATTATGGGGGATTTTGGGCCACTTATTTCACAGTGTTTAGCTTTTTAACGTTTTTGGGCATCGAGATATGCACAGTTCTCCTGTTAAAGTCCTGCCGCAGCATTTCAGTAAGTTTGCGGTCTGGACTTTGCCAAGGCATTCGCAACACCCCAATTCTCTTCTTTTTAAGACATCTTGATGCAGATTTGCTGCTGTGTTTGGGATCGTTGTCCTGTTCAATGACTAGTTGTTAGACAGATGACATCACATTTGACTTATCACGAGTTTATGGTCGACTCAATAACTGCAGGGTGCCAGGTCGTGTGGATGTAAAACAAACCCGAATCATCACGCCTCTACCGCCGTGGTTGACAGTTTGTTTGAGCTCTCTGTGCTGATATGCACCAGACAAGGTGAAATGCAGACTTTGTTTTTCACGTGACTGTATGTTGAAAGCTGGATCCTGTCCACATATTGTGATGTCCTGGTAGCCATGGTTTTTGGCACCATTTGTTTTTTCCCCTCCTGTAGGTCACAATATGTGATGCCCTGGTGGTTAATTGAATAAATATTTTGCTGGGATTCTTCTGCAATATTTCAGTAAAAGCCATTCTGGTGTTCTGGTCTTCATTTCTGCATCTGTTCTTTTTGATATTTTCTTTTGATTATAAAAAAAATCTCTTTTAGGAGAGTGTGTGCCAGTCACCAAGACCAGTCTGCCCAGTGCTGGCGAGGAAGGAGCCAGGAGCTACAATATAGATGAGCATAAAAAACACACCCTCTACTGTGGTACCCACGTCATCCAGACCCGCTTCTACACCGGAGAACTGGTGAAAGCTGTTGTGGTGAGAACAGGTAAACTGGAGAGAGACGGACTGGGACCCACTGTGGTGGTTTAGCTTCTGCTTTAGACTGAGCACCCTCAAAAGGAAGAAAATAATCAGAGAGTATTACTTGTGTGTCTCCACAGGCTTTAGCACAGAGAAAGGCCAACTTGTGCGTTCTATTCTTTACCCTAAACCCACTGACTTCAAGCTGTACCACGACGCATACCTGTTCCTGTTGTGTCTTGTTGGGGTGGCAGGCATCGGCTTCATCTATACCATCGTCCTGAGCATCATGAACAAGGTATTACTGCTCTTTAAGAGGCTTATGAAGGTCTTCAGTGAGCTGAATCACAGTTGCTGTCTGTTCTCTCCAGGTCCCAGCTAAAACCATCATTATTGAATCTCTGGACATCGTGACCATTACCGTGCCCCCGGCCTTACCGGCCGCCATGACGGCCGGCATCGTTTACGCACAGCGGCGTCTGAAGCGCGTCGGCATCTTCTGCATCAGTCCACAGAGGATCAACATGTGCGGTCAGCTTAATGTGGTTTGCTTTGACAAGGTGAGTTAGAAAATGTAGAAGCTGAGGATCTGAAGTAGCTCAGAAATCAGTCCTCAGACAAAATGCATGGAAATTGGTTTTCAACACATTCAAACCCACTTCCAGTTCAAGCACAAGTTCTTTTTTTGAGAGTGAGTGCATGATTTAATGACCGTAAATGTCTCGAGGCAGAGCTGTGGTCGTGCAAATATGCTGTTTGTTCATAGCACCGAGCTTTATGCACTCAAAAGAGTGATGCTGTACAAGTTTATAAGGACTTAGACGTATCTAAGCAGGCTGTGCTTGACATGTAATTTTCCTTTTGTTATCACGAGCACCCAGTGAGCACAATGAGAAACGGGTTGTAATGTTGTTAGTTTGAGAAAAGCATTCAAAGTTGATAAATTTGATTCATTATTCAGTGAAGTCTGTTTTTCCAGGCATTTTCCAACATTTTCTAGATTGTATAATTCATTAAGAGAAGGAACAAATTCATCTGATGGGTTTGTAGCATAAACCTATTCGCTGGAACGTTGAAGGCAATATAATTACACCGCAAAGCAAGACACGAAGTAGGCAAGCTTCATGTTACTCGTGCACGGGAGAGAACCGGACAAACGCCGTTCCTTCGCTTGGCCCCAGTTGCTCTCGTCCGTTCTCCCGTATCACTGTCCTTTTATTGAGGTTACATGAATATGCATAGGTTCATTAACATATGACGTCTACATACACAAAGAGTACCGTGTGTGTGTGTGTGTGTGTGTGTGTGTGTGTGTGTGTGTGTGTGTGTGTGTGTGCTACTGCTGATCAAAGGGTCATAAAAGCACACAAGCAAACATCCTTGGTCAGGAAGAGGGTAGACCCCCCCTCATCCTAGATAACACAGTAAGGAAGTCTAGCAGTTCATTTATACACAAAAAGCACTTAAACTAAAACAAATGTAACTACGTTAATCCTACCATAACAATTAAACAAGGTACGAACTTTCCCATGCTCCCAGTGTGGAATGCACACCAGGCCTCTGTAGCCTGTTAAAGATCACACAACTTATCACTACACAATTGATTATACACTTCTAAGCATCTATGGTTAAATATTTCTAAGCATAAATGAGTAAATGTTTCTAAGCATGAATGACAATCAACAATACAAATCTAACATTTCCCCCCTTTTCGACATTTATGCTAGAAAAGTTCCCAGTTATGAATACCTCATGTCTGACAGCTTTAAGGCAAACATTGTTATATTCAGCATATGTCAAATCACCCTAAATTACTGAAAAAAGTACACAGTTTAACAAATGTATTAGCAGTTATCCCATTCCTCATTGATCTCATCTCATGGCAACTGCATCCTATAAGCAACCAAAGAAATTGTTGATTTAATAGTGAAAATAAAAAAGTAACATTTTCAAAAACATCTCAGCTTGGTAATGCTTCCTCCAGGTGTGCAAATCACATGTCTCTCTGCAGAGTTGTTTGAGTTCTGCAAGGCGTCATGAATGTCTCTTCCAGTTGTTTCCATCACTGTCCATAGGACCAGAGTCCAAATGTATGTAGAATAAACATTCAAACATACCAGTTGGTTTTGTTGTTTGTCAACATGGGTCTCAGCTATTTCCAAAGCTGCAGACTTCTCAGCACTCTAGTTTTATGGCCTCCACCAACCCCCATCACCTCATTCAAGCCTTCGTCCTGTGAAGGGGATATTTATGACTCCTTCATTGTCCACGCTCTGCAGAGAAACATCTCTGTGGAAAGGGTGCTGGGTTGTCTTACTGCTGTTATGATCCCAGCAGTTCATAGGAAACTGCTGTCATCACCACCATAGCTTCTGGTTCCTGTGCTTTCACAGAATCATGATGTCATCCTCGAACTCCTTCTGCGCTGTCGATGGAGCTTGGCACGCTCCTCATCCCTCGAGTTTTCATGTTCCAACGCTGCTGAAGGTTTAAGGCAGAGCACGTCGTACACCTTAGTTGTCTTCCTCAGCGTCAATATTGAATCTTTCATTTTATTTAAATCTTGCTGTGGGAAGTCTCCTCTTGATCTCCTGGAAGCTTAGTAGCACAGCTCTCTGTGTCCTGTCTGCTGTGCTGAAGATGATCTCTGATCCTCCTGAAGTCTCTCTCCCATCTTGTGGACGATCCTCTCCTCTATTTTGCAGGCAGTTTCATGGTCCTTGCTGTGGCTCCAAGGTCTGATTTCATGATGGGCCCCAACCAGCTTGATCTTTGACCTCAACCACTGCCTGGGCTATGCCTGGAATGTTTCTGCTTCTCACTGCTGCACCTATATTTCAGAAAGACTTCTATTTGGAGAGCATGTCAACAACCATCAAACCACATTCTTTAGTTCAGTGAACTTATAGACCATCAAAGCCTCATCTGAACATGGATGCACCACTTGCATAGATTTAATACTTGTAAATACAGCTAATCACACAAATCACTCCAACAATAATAGTAAACATTGTTTAATATTAATTCTGGACTCCACCTCTTGACGCATGGACACGCTCATGCGTCAACTCACCAAACCTGGATCCCTGTCTTAAAAACTGGCTCCACCAGGAGCCTGCATACACAAGATCTGGAAATAAAA
This sequence comes from Rhamphochromis sp. 'chilingali', assembly GCF_963969265.1. Lineage (NCBI taxonomy): Eukaryota > Metazoa > Chordata > Actinopteri > Cichliformes > Cichlidae > Rhamphochromis > Rhamphochromis sp. 'chilingali'. Next base: position 11,726,141 of record NC_137943.1, on the reverse strand, counting down.
TCAAACTTCACACGTATAAACAATTATATCAAAAGAGTAACAAGCATTCAGCACGGGCAAGACAAGTGTCATGTGCAAGTTTTCTCAAATCATTAAATCACTATTATTACCATAATTCGCCTCAAACATGGATCATCCCATGTGCTCAGTTAACATTAACGTAATCGGTGACTTCTCTTAAGCAAAGTCACTCCACTCACATATTATTATTATGGGCTCAAAGTGGCCAGCAAAGAGCCCACAATAAACTATTCCATAAACACGCAATCTCTTATTTGTTTTACTCATGTCACTTGTCCGTTTCAGCTGAATCTTCCACATGCAGTCCCAGAAAAAACAAACATAAGCAATACACATTGACTGTGGTCAGACGGAGGTCAGACACAGGTCAACAGGTTCCAGAGGTGCCATAAAAACACCATAAAGTCAACCCTAGCTGTGGAAAGAATGTCAGTCACATGTAAACCCAAAAATCCTATAGTAAAAAAAAACATTAACTAATCCTCTTATAAACCACATAATCAAACATATAAAAAACTGTAATGCTGTAGAAAAGAAAATACAAATGTTAGCGCTGCGCAGATGTATACAATTTCTCACAGTGACCTCTGAGCAACACAAAATAGGGAATAGCACCCTTAGTAAATGCACAGACACAGAAAGTGGCATTTCACAGGTTAAATCATCATGCACCCTCGAATGATGCTGTCATCTTACTGCTCCTGTAACAAAAAACACATATAGATTCATCCACCCTTTGTCCTGTCTAGGTGGAGATTAACTTTGAGTCGTGATGAAGTCTTGTCAGCTTTCACCAGTCGGTCAGTCAGTTTGTTTGTTTTTATTTCCATTCATTCATTCACTCATTCATTCTTTCTTTGTTTGTTTCTTTGTTTGCTGATAGTGGAACCTGTCGTCGCATTTTAGTTTCCACTTCCAGCAAAATGACGTCATCTCAAAAAAGAAAAAAGAACTTTAGATAGGATTACATCGCTGAATCCAGTTTTAGGCTGGGACACTTATAAGTGGCCTTCTCCAAAACCCAATTTAATGTGGAGAAGACTCACTTGTCACAATTTTCTCGACGACGTGTAGCACTTTTAATTCCCGACGTGCGGATCTGCTTAAAGAAAAGAAAATAGACAAACAAAATCAGTGCCTGTTTAAAAGATAAAAATGGAAAATAACAAATTATCAAACCAAACTTTCAGTGCACTGTAAAAGTATCAAAATAAAAAGGCCTTGTTAAGTTATGACACAAACTCCTCATCAGCTTCACACAGAAGAAGAATCATCAGCTAGATTCACTCCAAGCCAACCATCAGCTGCACAACACACACATAAGCCTAATGTGTCTTATTAGCTATGAGTTTAATCACCAGGTCTGTGCTCTTCACTCATCTAAATCACAGATCTATTTTATTCAATTTTCCTTTTTCCTTCATCATTTCCTTCATCCTTCACACACAGTGAGGTTGCAGCTGGCTGGAAACGCATCTCCATCCATCCAATCTAGATGGTGGTTCTTCTCTTTCTGATGCCGTTTGCCCACAGTGCTGCTGGACCTCTCTGCTCAGATTGTCTCTTGGACTCCTGTCCACTGTTAAATGTTCATGCTCGTGCTTCTGAAACTGCACTCGGTGTCTTCAGGGAGAGATTCGTTTCCTTGGAGCTTGCTTGTTCAGGATGAGGACGGGAAGCTGCAAAACAATTCAGCCAAAAATTCTGGCTGAGTGTTTCTAATTTTTCTAATGATTTCAACCTATAATTTTCTTACGACTGCTACCCGTGTAGGATTGATCCAGGTCCGTTCCCCACCTGTAAACAACAGACTGAGAGACTTTCATTATTATCATCACTGCTTAATATCACACATCTCTCTCTGTGTGTGTTTGTGTGAACAATCCTTTCTTAAAAGCAGAAAATGACATTGTAGTTGTTTTTCGGCTGATCAACACAAAACCTTTTTCCTATGATTATTTTTCTTCGTCTACAATGTAATTTGTCTCTCTTTCACTCTTTTTTTTTTTTTTTTTTTCTCTTCACAATAGCTTGTGATCCGCAAAATCACCGCTCTCACTCACAATCAGAGGCAATCACTTTTGCACAGTGCACAAAAACACTGTGATGTCAGACACATTCACACTCACTTTTTCATCTGCATAAATAAACCATATGGCTGGAGATATGTGCCATGGTGATCCATAGGCATGATCACACGTTTATTTAATTATTTTTAATCCAACAAAACAAATAAACAAAAACATGATGCTGATGCTACACACACACACGAGTCAAGGTGCAGAAAAACTGCTCATGGAAACGCTGCACACTCTCTGTTTCCCTCTCTTTGAGTAGTTCTCAGACAGCTCTTGATCTGATAATGTGTAGCTTGCTCATCAGCTCAAAAAACAAAACTGCAACGCAACATCACACAGTAGTTGCATGCTCTGCCCACAGTGGCAAAGTCTTACACTTACATATTCAACACAGCTTCTCCATCATGTATTTTTAGATGTTTCATACAGGGTTGAGCATATTAGTTGTTTTCACAGATGTGCTCTATATCTCAACAATGGCTCATAATAAGACGACCGTCTTCCACACAGGTCAAGTGCCTCTATGCACTTCATGAGTTTAAATATTTACCTATATCACTTCACCTCACATGTCATCGTACTGAATCTAAGCAACCACAAGTTTAATGTAGGTTACTTTTAACAACTATCCACCTCAATGGTTTGGCACACAGGCTGTTAACATTTTGTGTCAGGAAGGGGTGGGGGGAAAGCCACCCACCAGAGCACAGCTGCTGATGTGGGCTGGCCTTTTCCACACACTCTTGAAGGCTGGTGTGTTTTCTGAAAACTTCTAACATTTGAATCTCTTCCATTTATAAGCCTGCGATTAACCGCACGGCTCAGGTCCGCGTGAAACCCGCGCGACCGCATTCGCGTGCACCCACGCAGCTGTGGAGCCTTCGCTCTCTCTCTTTTATACATAAATACTTTGTGCTGCCAGGAGCAAAGTCCAGCACAAACGTCTTTCTCCCTCTAACTCACTCTTGGTTGCTTAGAAACCCATAATAACAACAACTGCTGACGTCACACACCACGCGTTCTGCTCCGCACACACTCACACACAACAACAACAACGAGACGACGACGAAAATGACAATAACACAAAATAGGCCTACTCCGGACTCACACCGGACCGCTCGGGACCTTGACCCAGCTGTGGGACGCTCACCCACTCGCGCGACAAAACCCAATGAAGGGACGCTCGGGACACACACCCAGGGCGATTTCAAAACCGGACACACACCGGACGCTTGGGACCCTTGGGCGATTTAACCAAAACTTCTTTTTCGGGACACTAACCCAGTTATCGCTCCACAAAGCAGCGAACTTCTCAACGCCTCACAAAATGGCGGAGACTGCACAACGACACGGTTATAGAGTCGGCCTCTTTAAACTTACTTGGCGTTGCTTAGCGTGTAATATCAGCCTGAATCCCGCCGATCGCCATTCATCGAGGAGAAGGACAGACAGCGAATCCACAGGAACTTCCTGGCTGACGTCAGTCTTTCAGCGTGTCCCTCCTCCCCTCGGTGAATGCGATTCCAGGGCTCCGGCATCGAAGGACCAATTAATGATGGGTTTGTAGCATAAACCTATTCGCTGGAACGTTGAAGGCAATATAATTACACCGCAAAGCAAGACACGAAGTAGGCAAGCTTCATGTTACTCGTGCACGGGAGAGAACCGGACAAACGCCGTTCCTTCGCTTGGCCCCAGTTGCTCTCGTCCGTTCTCCCGTATCACTGTCCTTTTATTGAGGTTACATGAATATGCATAGGTTCATTAACATATGACGTCTACATACACAAAGAGTACCGTGTGTGTGTGTGTGTGTGTGTGCGCTACTGCTGATCAAAGGGTCATAAAAGCACACAAGCAAACATCCTTGGTCAGGAAGAGGGTAGACCCCCCCTCATCCTAGATAACACAGTAAGGAAGTCTAGCAGTTCATTTATACACAAAAAGCACTTAAACTAAAACAAATGTAACTACGTTAATCCTACCATAACAATTAAACAAGGTACGAACTTTCCCATGCTCCCAGTGTGGAATGCACACCAGGCCTCTGTAGCCTGTTAAAGATCACACAACTTATCACTACACAATTGATTATACACTTCTAAGCATCTATGGTTAAATATTTCTAAGCATAAATGAGTAAATGTTTCTAAGCATGAATGACAATCAACAATACAACTCTATCATCATCAGTTCTGAAAATAAAAAGACACAGACTTTATTCATAGTTTGTTTGGTTGTAAAGGAGCTAAAGGTTGTTGTTGTTGGTTTTATTTATTTATTTTTAACACTGACCTCAGTTGGTAGAAAGATTATGTACTAAACAGCTAAATGCTTCCACACAGACATGCTGGGTCACATCTTTGTCCTTGTTTTGTCCTTTGAGGAAGCTGCTTAGTCTTGTTCCGTTCCACTGTCTAGAATTATGGGCTGTTCAGATTGATTTCCTGCTCTTGCTGATGAGATGTACGAGGCCTGAGTTGGTAGCTTCGTAATAATGTGCAGTTTTTGTTTTCCCTCAGACTGGTACTCTGACCGAGGACGGTTTGGACCTGTGGGCCATTCACAGGGCTGAGGATGGCAGGTAGGAAGTGGCAACTTTGGGTTTATTGCCATTCGTGTGCATATTAAGATCAGATCTCCGAGTATAACCAGAAACAAATAGGAACTGCTATAGCTCACCTCTTTGTGCAAGTAGCAAATATGCCAAAGGCAACTGCAGGTGCCTCAGTTCAACTTGCCCCTCAGTCATTTCCTGCATATTGCTCCCCCCCACTCCATCCATGCTTTACTGTCTAGTCTCTGTAAAGTTCTCTCAAAATAAAGACGGCACATACAAAACGGTATTGCATCACTGCATCATAGCTTTAAAATGCTTCATTTAGCGGCTTGTTGATTTATTGAATAACAAAGAATGCATCTGTATTTTACTGCTGTCCGCTAACAGTTTCTCTAATAATTTTGTCCTGACACATCTGAAGGAAAAGTAATTGTGTCTTCTTTGGTCATAGACTGTAAAATGGTAAATGGCCTGTATTTATATAGCGCTTTACTAGTCCCTAAGGACCCCAAAGTGCTTTACACATCCAGTCACCCACCCATTCACACACTGGTGATGGCAAGCTACATTGTAGCCACAGCTGCCCTGGGGCGCACTGACAGAGGCGAGGCTGCCGGACACTGGCGCCACCGGGCCCTCTGACCACCACCAGTAGGCAACGGGTGAAGTGTCTTGCCCAAGGACACAACGACCGAGACTGTCCAAGCCGGGGCTCAAACCGGCAACCTTTCAATTACAAGGCGAACGCCCAACTCTTGAGCCACGATCACCCCAAACTGTACATAGTAGATGGCAAGCAGAGGGCGTATCTGATCGTGAAAGTCTGAGGCTTTCGTACTCACAGTCGTGACAGTCGTACTCACTTTTGATTTTGACCTTGCTAAATCTTTTGTTGATGAGTTTATGGGCAAAGTCAATTATTTTAAATCTTGTTAAATATATAAAAAGTCTGTTTTTTGGTTTTTGGTTTTTTTTTTAGAAAATCTTTCTTTGGAGTAAAGCCGCGTATGCTTTAGGGTGTGGCTAACATGTTGCTACAGTAAACATCCTGAGGACTGTTTCTCGGTTGAATCCACTCGATGCTAATTTCTTCTGATTTCAGAAAACCAACCAAACAACGTCCGCGCTTACATTAGTAGCCTGTGAACCAATAGTTCCATCTTTTATGTACAGTCTTTAACTTTGCCTCTATGAAACACTGGACAGAGAAATTTAGACCTTTACTATCAGGGCTTCTATTAACAGATTTGGAAATGTCACAGAAACTTTGTGTTGTTTTCTCACACAGTTATATAGAGTCACGATTTGCTTCTTTCGCACCTACAAAGAATCGAGTCGTTGAGTCAGACCTTCTCTCTTCACTGCAGCTTTTGTTCACCTGAGTCTGAGGCTGCTAAAGTCAGTCTTGTAAACACTACATTCGTGGCCTGCATGGCAACCTGCCACTCACTGACCAAAATAGAAGGAGAGCTCTCTGGAGACCCTTTGGACCTCAAGATGTTCAGCGCTACAGGCTGGGTAAGCAGAGATTTTGAGTGTTTAGCGTGGTTAGTTACTGATAGCCTGTAAGTGAAATCTCCAGCTCCAAGCTCCAGGAAAAAAAAATACCTTTATTTACAGCAGCCTTGACTCAGTGATTCAAGGCAGAAAGGTGATGTTTTTGTTTTAGATCCTAGAAGAACCCACAGAGGAAGAAACCGCGCTCCACAATCCCATAATGCCCACAGTTGTACGCCCTCCAAAGCACATCGCCCCTGAAGCCCATCAGAGCAATCCACTACCTCAGAGCATGGTACCGTGACCTCCGTATGTTCATTGATGACTATAAATCAATGCCGGATTTTCCTAATATGACACATTTTGTTTTTGTTTTTTCTTTTTCAGGAGCTTTCTGAATTATCTGTAAGTTGCCACTTCATGAAAACATCAATGTTTTTGTATTCACTTTGTTACTCAGTGTTAAATCTTGTAAATCTGACGTAGCTAACTGAAAATTATAGCCTAGCATGAAGCCTGGAAGCAGCTGTCAAACTGTCTTTGAATCACTTGTTATGAAGAGAATAAATCAACACATTTTTAGAATCGGAGCAATTTTTTTTTTTTTTTCCCCCCCCAGTTCAAACATGTGACTTTTGCTCCTCAGGCCTGTGAGATGGGCATTGTGCGTCAGTTCCCCTTCTCCTCGGCGCTGCAGAGGATGAGCGTGGTGGTCAGGAGGCTTGGGGCAAAACACATGGACGCCTTCTTAAAAGGGGCACCGGAGGTGGTGGCCAGCCTCTGCAGACAGCACACAAGTCAGACATGGGATGGTTATTTCCTCCCTTTTAATTTGACTTTGCTGTAAAGAAATACAAATGAATAAAATATGTCCTCCCTGTCCCACAAAATCATTTCTTATCTTGTCTCATGTTATATAATAAGGTCACACCAACATAGCTCTGACCTTCTGTTTAGTCCCACAGACGTTCACAGAGACTCTGGAGGCCTACACCAGGCAGGGCTTCAGGGTTATTGCCCTGGCACATCGTCAGCTAGAGTCCAAACTCTCCTGGCACAAAGTCCAGAGCCTCAGCAGGTACTGTACGCCCGTATCCTCAGATAATACTGCCCACAGTGCATGTGGATACTCCCACCCTGAAGAAAATGCTTGTAATGTGGTTTCTCATCTTGCTGATGACGCTTTTAGAAGCTCGAAGCTGCTCTTAGAGTAACTTAGCTCAAAGTCCTTCTATTGCAGGGCAGAAAATGTCCTTGCTAAGTGAAACATGAGGAGGAAGGCTTGTTTGAGAGCTTTTATATTGGAAGTATTTGAAATGACTAGCAGTTTTGTCATCTGCCACAATGTCGTGCTGCTAAAAGGCACAAAACTGTTTGAGGCGACTGCAATATGAATGATTTATTAAGTGACTCTATGCTCAAAGATGTGCTCGCTGTACAGCAGCATATTAGTGTTTGTTTCCGGGTGTTTGGGGTCAGTGTGATAAAAGTAGGAAATCATTAACTAAACTTAAAAACAGGAAGAATGTTATGTAAGTGAGCTGAGCTCTTAAACTGCTTTGATGCAGCGATAACCTCAGATTTATGATGTCTAAAAGTCAGAAGTCACCGTGTGTCCCAGATTCATCCTGATATCTGTTTTTCTCTAAATGTGACTTTTTGTGGATTCCTTAAAAAATGGCAGCACAATTTATAGAAGTCTATGATTTTTCTCTCATAGGGACGTAATAGAGACCAACATGGAGTTCCTCGGTCTGATCATTATGCAGAACAAAATCAAACCAGAGACTGCTGGTGTTTTATGTGAATTACAGCGAGCCAACATACGCACATTGATGGTCACGGGTAATGCAGCTCAGTCAATTTGTCTTTTATTTGCGACGCAAATTCAAATGTTTGTGCCTCTCATTTCCCTCCTCTCCTCTGTATCTTCTGATAGGCGACAATATGTTGACGGCCATATCGGTGGCTCGAGACTGTGGAATGGTCCGTCCATGCGAGAAGGTCATAATAGCAGATGCTGGGCCTCCCAAAGATTTCCAGCCTGCGAGTATCACGTGGCATTACACTGAAAACCAAGCTCAGGCTGTTAAGGACAACGAGGTAAGAACCACCGAGTAATCCCCGGTTAGTGGACGGTACTGGGAAGAAGGTTTGATCGTGGGCGATCGTGGCTCAAGAGTTGGGAGTTCGCCTTGTAATCGGAAGGTTGCCGGTTCGAGCCCCGGCTTGGACAGTATCGGTTGTTGTGTCCTTGGGCAAGACACTTGACCCGTTTCCTACTGGTGGTGGTCAGAGGGCCCGGTGGCACCAGTGTTCGGCAGCCTCGCCTCTGTCAGTGCGCCCCAGGGTGGCTGTGGCTACAATGTAGCTTGCCATCACCAGTGTGTGTGAATGGGTGGATGACTGGATGTGTAAAGCGCCTTAGGGACTAGTAAAGCGCTATACAAATACAGGCCATTTACCATAAATAGGTATAGAATAATTAAATAAAACCATGCTTTCTTAAATTCCGAATCTTAAACAAGGTATATAATTATCCTTCATCTTCAAACCCCTAAAGGAAAACAAAGGAAGAAGGTTTGAGCCAGCCCTTGTAGTTCTCCAGACTTCTTGAAGGATGTTCCAGAGCTCTTCGTTGGATGTTGACTGCCTTTTGTTCCTTTCTCTGCTTCATTAAAGTTTGAATGATCTCTCCATCAGATATGTTGACACTGATTTTCAGTCCAGTTCTTGTGTAATTTTCATACCTCAGCCTTTTCTCTTTGTTTCCCTTAAGAATGGCTTCTTGACAGTCACCCTTCCACTGAGACCATTTCTGATGAGGCTTCAGTGAACAGTGGATGGATCAACTGAAGGCCCATATTTATCTCTCAGATTCTGTGTCAGCTCTGTGCTGTTGTTTCTCAGACATGACTTTCAGATACTGTTTATTTTTAATGGTCTGCTATTTCTTCTTCTCTTTCCTCAAATCTTAAGGCAGGAATATCAAACTCATTTACATACAGCCCATCTTATGTGGTCTAGACCAGTAAAACTGCCCTTTCTGTCTGTGTAAAGACAGCTGCTTGCAAAAGTATTCGGCCCCCTTGAACTTTTCCACATTTTGTCACATTACAGCCACAAACATGAATCAGTTTTATTGGAATTCCACGTGAAAGACCAACACAAAGTGGTGTACATGTGAGAAGTGGAGCGAAAATCATACATGATACCAAACATTTTTTACAAATAAATAACTGAAAAGTGGGGTGTGCGTAATTATTCAGCCCCCTGAGTCAATACTTTGTAGAACCACCTTTTGCTGCAATTACAGCTGCCAGTCTTCTTTTAGGGTATGTCTCTACCAGCTTTGCACATCTAGAGACTGAAGTCCTTGCCCATTCTTCAGCGTTTGTGAACAGTAGTTTTCAGATCTTGCCACAGATTCTCAATTGGATTTAGACACCAGACAGGTCAGGGATAAAGTTATTGAGAAATTTAAAGCAGGCTTAGGCTACAAAGAGATTTCCCAAGCCTTGAACATCCCACGGAGCACTGTTCAAGCGATCATTCAGAAATGGAAGGAGTATGGCACAACTGTAAACCTACCAAGACAAGGCCGTCCACCTAAACTCACAGGCCGAACAAGGAGAGCGCTGATCAGAAATGCAGCCAAGAGGCCCATGGTGACTCTGGACGAGCTGCAGAGATCTACAGCTCAGGTGGGGGAATCTGTCCATAGGACAACTATTAGCCGTGCACTGCACAAAGTTGGCCTTTATGGAAGATTGGCAAGAAGAAAGCCATTGTTAACAGAAACCCATAAGAAGTCCTGTTTGCAGTTTGCCACAAGCCATGTGGGGGACACAGCAAACATGTGGAAGAAGGTGCTCTGGTCAGATGAGACCAAAATGGAACTTTTTGGCCAAAATGCTATGTGTGGCGGAAAACTAACACTGCACATCACTCTGAACACACCATCCCCACTGTCAAATATGGTGGTGGCAGCATCATGCTCTGGGGGTTCTTCTCTTCAGCAGGGACAGGGAAGTTGATGGGAAGATGGATGGAGCCAAATACAGGGCAATCTTGGAAGAAAACCTCTTGGAGTCTGCAAAAGACTTGAGACTGGGGTGGAGGTTCACCTTCCAGCAGGACAACGACCCTAAACATAAAGTCAGGGCAACAATGGTTTGTTTTAAAACAAAACATATCCATGTGTTAGAATGGCCGAGTCAAAGCTGGTAGAGACCGACCCTAAAAGACAGGCAGCTGTAATTGCAGCAAAAGGTGGTTCTACAAAGCATTGACTCAGGGGGCTGAATAATTACGCACACCCCACTTTTCAGTTATTTATTTGTAAAAAATGTTTGGTATCATGTATGATTTTGGTTCTACTTCTACTTCCAAAGCCTTCCAGAGGGCCGGCTGAAGGCTTTGCTGGGCTGATTCTGGCCCCCAGGCCTTATGTTGACACCCCTGTTTTAGGGACACACTGCACACCATTCTGAGACATTAAAAGCTTTCAGCTATTAGCTCTTTGGCATTCATTTTTGGTTAGTGCAAAAATACAATTTTACACCTGTCAAACTGTGTTTTCGTTGGCATTTTTCATAGATTGAACACAAGAAATGGGAACAAATGTGTTTTTGTGACAGGCTGTTGGTAACAAAGTGCCTCAAGATACGAATATTACAGGAAGGTCTGGCTCCTTGGAAGCAACCATTAAAAGCATTGACGTGTGTGTCGAGACACTTTCATGGTACTGTAATTCAAGGAAAACAACACATGCCTGGACAGATGATTTACCTTCTCTTGTTAAGGCTGGTTTTTAAATACTGTTCCAAATCCTGTTCAACCACTCTGCTGTTTGCAGTAGGTTTGACACCTACATGTTGAGGCATCTCTTTACTTTTACAGTATTTTTGCCTTTGAGTTCATATAGAATGCAAGAACTGAAGCATTTGTCAGTGCAGAGCTCGTTTTATACATTTATATATTTTTCAGTCGTTCAGTTGCATGAATCACTTTAGGTAAAAAAAAAAAAAAAAAAAAGGGGGAGTAAAAAGGTTTGTTTGGCTTAAATCTGATATTTTATTCTCCACATAAAATAGTACCATGGTATGACTGGCTCATCTTTACTCCTTCAGATTGTGGAGATCAAGCTGGATGAAGGGACCTGGGATGGGGAGGTTTCTCAGGAGCAAAGTTATCACTTCGCTGTAAGCGGCAAGGCCTTCGCTGTCATTATTGAATACTTTCCCCAGCTGGTCAAGAAGGTACACGTACTCTTTGTCTGTTACTTGGTCCACGTTAGCTTTGAACATGTGTAAAGCTGTGTAATTCTCCTTTTCCCCTCATGGTGGCACTGCAGCTTGTGCTGAGAGCCACCGTGTTTGCTCGCATGGCTCCAGACCAGAAGACTCAGCTGGTGGAAGTCCTGCAGAGCATGGAGTGAGTCGCTCCTCTGTTTTGTGGTTTTGCGTTTAATCCGTTTCATGTGTCTTCACGTGTTTTATTTATCTTCCAGTTACACCGTTGGGATGTGTGGTGATGGTGCTAATGACTGTGGAGTAAGTCTGAGTCAGCTTTATAATAAAAATGATATTTTTCATCGTCTCTTATGCTTTTTTGCAAAGGAAACTGAAACACTGTAGCCTCTTAAAGCTGAACAAGAGGCTACAGGTGGTATAAAGCAACCTGCATATCACATACTTGGACTAAGTGTAAAGTAAACCACATGTATGCATGCTTTAAAAGCATTCATGTAGGTTTACGTTTTACTTGCAGTCATGGTTCCTTTTGACTTTGTGGTGTTTTTGTTTTTTTTCTCTGTTCCCTCGGTGCCCACAGCTGTAGTTTCCTTAAATATTTTATGTGCTGACACACAGTAATTGATCTATTTGATGTATTGATGAATAAGTTACTCTTATCAAATAGTTTTTTACCTCTGGGTTTGAGTAACGCTGCAAAACCAAAGTGAGTTATATTAATTTAGTCCTCTCTCCCTCTCAGGCGCTGAAGAGAGCTCACAGCGGGATTTCTCTGTCAGAGCTGGAGGCGTCAGTTGCGTCACCCTTCACCTCCTCTACCTCAAACATCTCCTGCGTCCCCAACCTAATCAGGTAAAGGAGTAAATGTATCTCACAGCTTTATTCACACTCCGAGAGCATCTTCAGCTGAGAACAGCTTTGATTTGAACTCTAAATCCTGTGTTTCCTTCTAAAGGGAGGGACGGGCCGCCCTCATAACATCGTTCTGCGTGTTTAAGTTCATGGCTCTCTACAGCATCATCCAGTTCATCAGTGTCATCCTGCTCTACTCGGTGAATAGATATTTGTCCTTCCAAATTTTTTCTCTTTGTCACCTGCTGGGAAAACATTGTGTCATTTGAGACACCATGAATAAAATGGGGGGGAAGGGTCCCAAATAGGAATGTATACCATATCAAACTTTGATACGGTTCCCACAAGTTGCGTCTTTAAAAAGAAGTTTAGGTGAAACAAAGGAACGTGACAGCAAAGTGACGCGCCGCTGCTGGGAAAAGGATGACAATGACACAGTGTGACACAGGAATGTAGGTTAGCTCTAAAGTCAGCGAGTGTCAGCTGAGATTATAGAGCCATTAATTTGTCGCTGTGTGATCTTTTGATATTTTAGGTTCTCAGCAACTTGGGAGACTTCCAGTTTCTCTTCATTGACCTCATCATCATTCTCACCATTGCCTTTACAAGTGAGCAGCGTGGCGACGAGCACCAATTTAAAAAATAAAAATAAAAAATTTCCAGTCGGTGTTTAAAAAAAACAGCTCTCTAATGACTATATCCTCTCTGTCAGTGAGTCTGAACCCAGCCTGGAAGGAGCTGGTGTGGCGTCGCCCGCCGTCCAGTCTGATCTCAGGCCAGCTCCTCTGCTCAGTCCTGACCCAGATCCTCACCTGCCTGGTCTTCCAGGTCCTGGCTTTTCTCCTGGTACGACAGCAGAGCTGGTACGAGACATGGACGCCTGAGTCAGAGTGAGTGATGTAGATTTATTTATTTTTTAACATATCTGTGGTCTGTTAGGATTATTAATGTGGTGAAAAATCTGCCCAATATTTCTTTCAGACACACTAAACATAAACCGATTTCTCTAACAGTTGTTATGTGAAGCTCTTTATTTACTGCTCAAGTTGGCGGCGTGCTGTTTAATATCAGTAAAAGAACAGAGACGTTTGAAACGTTTGCTTTTCACTTGCCTTTATCGTGTTTGATTTTTGCATTCTTTGTTTGTAAAAGGAGACATTTGTCCTCATTTTCTGCATTTTTCTCTTTTCCTGCAGCGCTTGTAATGTTTCCAGGTCCATCTTCTCTCTCAGAGTTAACGTAACTGATCCTCAAAACCATAAAAACATCAGGAACTATGAGAACACGTCCCTCTTCTACATCTCCACCTTCCAGTATTTAGCTGTGGCGATCGTTTTTTCCAAGGGAAAACCCTTCAGACAACCAAGCTACAAGAACTGTAAGGCTAAGACTGTTTTGTCAGCGATGCGTGTTTCAAATTTTAAGGAAACACAAATACACTTTTAAGCTTTAAAAAGACAGAAAAGGAGTGTAAAAACAGTCACAACTTAGGAATTTCCTCGTATCCCACATATAAATTGATAAAGATTGTAACTTTTCTTCCACGAGGGCTGTTCATGCTGACCTGCATCGGTCTGTACACTTTTCTCCTCCTCATCATGCTGCATCCCTTCCCTGCTGTTGACAACTTCCTGCAGGTAAACGTTGTTTCTCTCATTTTCTCCGCGTGTTACTGTCACACCACAGGCTTTAAGTTGCCTCGTGTTGGGACCGAAAAAGAGAAACATCTGCGCAAAAGCGTGAATATCTGAGATGTTGCATTGGCTCAGAGGTGCCGCACTCACCGCTCTCCATCCTCTCCTGCCTCCCCAGATCGTGTGTGTTCCCCATGACTGGCGTGTCACTCTGGTGATCATTATGATCGGGAATGCGGCTGCTTCTTTCTTGTTGGAGGTACGGCTCAGAAACCACCACACCCTGCCTGCTTGCTGTGATTGAGCTCCTTTTAAAATTGCAAACTGTGATTTGCATGCTTTAATTTAGTTTATTTTGCATGTGATTTCTTGCTTTCTTTCTTACCGAGTAAGTGTCGGTGGTGCATCACTGCTAAGTAATGAAATCAGTGAATCATTTTTTTCTCCATTTAAGATGTTTTCGACTTTCTGATTTTCATAATCAGCTGATTCTCAAGTTCCTGAAATCTTCCATAGATTTTGATCCTTGACATCATCTTGTGGAGGCTAGTTTTCAGAGGCAATCACAGGGCAAGTCGCCCCGCAGAGTCCTCCTCTGCTCACACGCCGCAGGTTGGGAAGCTTTTCACTACACTTTCTGTTCTTTCACTGTGTAGACAGTAGCATGTTATCCTTAACCTCGATTCTCCTGCTTTTTTTCTTCTCATTTTACAACAATAACACGGATTACATAGCCAAAAAAAAGTTAACATTTACACCATTGAGCAGGTCATGAATGACCAAGTCTAGCTCATTCTATGAACCCATCAGCTTCAAGCTCTTTTTTTCAGTCACCAATGGTTATAATGTCTTATTGGGGCCATTGTAGGCTTAGATACATAAATATGGGGCTGGGAGTGTTGGTAATATTCAAACAGCCAAAAACAACAATTTTAATCCATGATTAAATCCATAAATTCACAAAAAAGTGACAGAAAATGACGCATTGGAGATGGTGGTGGTCAGAGGGCCCGGTGGCGCCAGTGTCCGGCAGCCTCGCCTCTGTCAGTGTGCCCCAGGGCAGCTGTGGCTACAATGTAGCTTGCCATCACCAGTGTGTGAATGTGTGTGTGAATGGGTGAATGACTGAATGTAGTGTAAAGCGCTTTGGGGTCCTATGGACTAGAAAAGCGCTATACAAATGCAGGCCATTTACCATTTACCATATTTTCCACCTTACATGTTCAGGTGGCCAATGACCGCTGGGCTTCGTCCGTCCTCTCCTGGTTGTTCTGTCGGAGACACAAGGCACCAAGGGCGCTGTATATGCAGCTGGCTCTGGAGCTGCAGGAAGGCAGTGAGTGGCCCCCCCAACCCTCCGCTGTCACCTATGCCAGTGACCTAAAATCCAGCATCTCTGACCTCAATGTGACTGCCAACCAAAACTCAACACAGGCTAAACCTGAAGCTTCCCTAAAGCTTGTATGATGGTTTAATTCACCTCCTCAAAATGGGCAAACACCCTGTACTTCTATCGTAGCCGTACTGTCGTATCTCGCTACTGAAACTTGAGCCAGAGGATTATTAAAGGAAAAGCTTGGCATTATTTGTTTTCTCGGTCAATGTTCAATGTCTCATTAAATTTAGCCTAGCACCAAGCCTGGAAACTGGGGGGAATAGCTACCTTAGCAAACATGCTACCTTGGGCCCCATGAGGGGTTACTGTGGGCAGTCACATGGGCCACAGTGTCTGAGAACCAGTATGAAATGTAGGACGCATCGGGGCCCCGAACTGTAGAGCAGAGTGTGGGCTTACTCACTGCAGGCCTGTAATGGGCCACACAGTTGGTTCCTCTCTGCACATAGTACTGGCTGCCCCACTGGGGCCTAACTGTACCTGACAGTGCAGGTTTAAGCCATGCATTTCGTGTGAGTCCCAAGGTAGGCTGCAAAACTGGGCCCCTATGTGCTCTATCAGATACTGAGATATGATATAATTATAGCTCATTGAGTACATATTTTCCACCTCACATGCATCAAACTGGAGTGAAGAGTGGACCAGAATGTCACTCAAACAAAAAACAACAAACTACTTAGGGGGTCACCACAACAGGCAGCTGCTCATATTTAATTTGGCAGATTTTTACACGACTTTCCTGAAGTCCATTCCATATCAACAACATCCAGCCATTGCAATTTTGCCTTTGAACTACCAGAGTTTTATATGGGCTATGTGTTACCAGAGAAGACCCTTATGGAGACCCAAAAGGGAAAACTGCTATGGGCTGCACTTAGGCTTTCTTTAAGGAAGCTCAAAACATGCATGTGTGGTTTTTCCTGCCCACACAGCACAGTTCACTCAAATCTGCCCACTATGGACTCACATGGTGGCATTTTTTTGTTGGGCATCCTGTCTCTGTGCAAAGCTAGGCTCTAATAGGCATTCCCTCTTGTTGCTACACTTGGTGTTAAGCTAATATTAATTGCTGGTTGCTGTGCAGGCATGGTACTGGTATTGTCTTGTAGTGCCAACCGTTAGTAGCTTAAAAGAAAATCAAGTACTGCTCTGGACACTAGACACTGGGAATGGTCAGATTAATCTTTCCATTGTTTTGAGTTTTTTCATTATGCCCCACTCTTTGAAATATCTGAAAGTCTGACACTGAACAAAAGATCAGCTCTATCACATGGATACACTGCCCTCCTGCTGTTTTTACCATTCAGTTACATTGCTGCTGGTAGAACTTCAAAGCTGTACAAATTCAAAGAAACTTTCAAAGAAACGTGAGAGATTTAACGCCTGTTCATGGGCGTAAATGGTACTTTCCGATTTCTGAGGCAGAAAACATTCCCCTGTTGGATTTTTAGTCTTTTTTTTTTTTTTTTTTTTTTTTTAAGTTGCTTTGCCTGAATTTCTTCCTGTGGAAGTGAAAAGCAGAAAAATATCAGTTGAAATTCTTTTTATTGCGCATTTCACCATTTAACATCACAAAGGTACTGAAGAGTAATAATGTTTTGATTAATTAATCAAACCCAATCATTAAAACACTTGCTGCTATAAAATGTTTTAACAGCTAATTTTAATGTCTAATTTTGTAAACAAATATATATATTTTAAGCAGTTTTAAAATGTAATTTTAAATTATGTGATGAAATGTTCTTTCTTAATGCAAAACAGAACATTTTTAACAGAAACTGTAACATGTTTGTGCTTTCTTTCTTATCTGGATCATGCAAAAAAAAAAAAAATGTTTTGTGTTTGCTCTGCAGAACTTCCATTTCAATTTGCAATAAATCTGTATCTGAAGCCACTCTTGCGTGCTTCGTGGGGGGCTGACCTTGGTCACACTTTTTCAGCCTAGACTTACTGATCAATTATGGGCTTTCCCAGCCTCCTCGCTGCCTGGCATATGGGTGCTTAAAGGCGCCAGAGTGGAGGAGAAAGAGGGGTATCATTTCATGTGGAGATCAGGGCCTATAGGCAGTGAATGGGTGGATTTAGAGGAGACTGTGAATGAGAGAAGGGGGTCCTCGCTTGTACCAAAAAAAAAGAGAAAAGAATCTCCCACAGATCAGGGGAAGAGCCTTTTTGGGAATATTCATGATGAGGATGAGGAGGCATCATGAATTCATGTGTGTCTGTGAATCCCGCGGATCATCTTTTCGGTAAACACGATGTCCACAGAGCCAGGATGTCGTGCTTTCTGTCTGTGTTTGCGATGTAGTTTCGTGGATAGTGTTGCCTCTCCACAAAGCAATATGGGTTTTTGTGTACTCTCTGCTGTATTCCTTTTGTATCAGTAGAGGAACAGATGGAGAGTGGTAGAAGGACATAAAGAAGCTAAAACACACAGTCTTTCTTCCTCACAGCTAGCTACTCGCTGAAAAAGGTTTTCTCAAGCTTGCACTCAGACGTGCGCTATTTCAAGCATTTTAGACTTTTTCTCCCCCCCCCCGCCCACATGTTTTGTTTTGTTTTTTTTTCTTTTTCTTTTGGTGTTGTGTATTTCCAAGACGTGGGCCCGTGGTGCACAGTCTGTCTGCTGATTGTAACAGTGTCTGCTCAGGATATTTTGCATAGTAACGGCCCCCAAAGGCACACTTTTCTCCACCATACGTTGTTCTTTTAGGTGTTACGCATGTTTTTGCACATCACTGTCCTGCAGCTTCTTCAACGTTGTTGGACCCCCCTTAAGACCCTTGATTAATACTCGGGACACAAGGCCAACCTGATGCTCGCTTACTTACGCCTGGCCTCATTTTACAGATGACACAAAGGCTCCCATGTTCGGTAAAAGGTCCGTGACCCACCAGACGGTCACAAAGCCCTTCTCCTCCCTCATGTCACCTAAGCATGGGTTCCCTCACTGGGCCTTGGTGGCGTTCCTGTCCCCCCTTCCTTTATCAGTCCTTCCAGGCCTGAATGGGCTCTGTGGTTGGTCAATAAATTCAGTGATTCAGGGGGTGGACAGTTGCAGCCGTGTTAACGTTTGTTCACAGGCTTGTCGGAGGGAAGGGCCCCGCCCCACGGCCCTTTGTCTCCTGTGGTCTCTCATCAGGTTAGAAGTCAATGGAGGGCCTTGTGCGGAGGTGGCAGGGGCATGGATGGAGCCGCCTCTCACATGGCCTTCACACAGGGGGAGGACCGGTTCGGATCACTGCGACACTTGTTAGAGTGAGGCCGCACAACATTTGCCGGGGTTGCTCTCCCTGAGGGCGCTTTAAACAAACTAATGGTTAGAGGCTGCAGAGTTGCACTGGGGTAAGATGATCTGCACTCGGAGGCCTGCGGTGGCCAAACTGAAAAGGAGCGCACAAGTGTATCTTACAATCTCCATTTACAGATCTGACTGAGAGCAAAAAGAGGTCAGGCCTTCATTTACGGTGACACTATTTAAATTTGGACTAGAATGGAACCAATGCATTTCAGTGGCCCCTGAAGGTGCCACAGTGTTGCTGAGTTATGGCCGTTTTCTCAGGCTCAGCTGGGCCGAAGCATGGGAACAGACACAAACGGGAGAAAAGGGAGACAGAGAGCCATAGATGGAGCAAGACACAAACAGTGGAGGGCTTTAGGAGACAGAAAACAGTGGACAGAAAAAGACGCACTGTGACTGAAGAGGGACTTAGAGGCATGACTGAGGCCTAACTGTCATGAGAAGATGAGAGTTGCCATGGCCACCCAGGAGCCACCCAGCAAGCATGTGAGCAGGGGAGACTCGGGGGCCAGGGGCCTGGGCCTGGGCTGGTGGATCACATGCACTAACCAGGGATTATGTGCATAAGTGATGAGTGCTAAGCCGGCAGGTGAAGAAGGGAGGCCCGGGGACAAGGAGCGGGCCATCCCTCAGGACGGCTCCCTCTGTAAAGAGCAGGGACTTTTTTTTTGCCAAGTGAGGCTGATCTGCTGTGTGAAGGGGACTCAGCCAGAGGTCCTCGAGTGCTGAAAGGGCATCCCCCAGGCTGCTTTCACAGCATAAGTGGCCAAAACGCTGGTCTTGTGAGTCATCTTGAGTGGCAAGAATGGGGCATCTTCACATTCATAAATCCCAACACAAACACACTCATGGATATAGACTAAGCTTGGGTGAGGATAAGCGCCACATGGTGGGACATCATCAGGGCTCTTCTTGAGGGACGCTTTTTGATTGCTGCAAATATTAAAAGAACAGATCACTCAACACACAAACAGAACAAAAAAAGATCCAGTTTAACCCCTAGCTAAGTTTATTTTACGGTATATTTATAGACAAGACGCTCTTTTTCTAGGCAGGATCAGAAAGTTCACAAGTTGCTTTACTGCAGCGAATCAGCGCTCATCATATCAATGGCCTTACAGGAATGTGTTTGAACCATGATGGCACAAAGAAATCACATTCCCAAAGATTCCACGGAGAGAAAACAGTTCACCAATCTACCCCCAGTACCTTTTCAAGACGGTGGTATCCCTGAACATATTAACATGTAAATACACTTAGATACTTTGACAATGCACTGAAATGCATATAATCTACATGCTAACTAGCGCTTTAAAGAGTTTCCACTGCTGAATGTGGTTTAGGCAACACTTTCATGTCTGGGTTTTAAAAATTAAATGTGAGGCCTCTCTTAGAATTTCTCAAAGCGGTTTTCAATTTGATGAGGGATAAGGCGATGACTGGGTTTCCCTTTCAAAGGGGGAGACCCAGATTTCAATAAGACTTCAGTCTCCTTGCCTTTGGCTTCAAGTTGAAGATCTAAATGATGCCTTTTTCTTTTATGAGAAGAAGAAGAAACCCTATGTTAGGTAACAGATGGCAGGTTGTTGTGCTGAAATACCAGTTGCTATGCTCCCCCTTTTCCTCCGCAGCTTCACTTGCCATAGCTAAGCATCCCATCAGAAGCTGGTGTACTGACTTGGAATAAGCTGACTTGAAACTGCTCAGGTTGTTGTTGACAAACATGAGCCTAGATGAGTCTGCTAATCTCCTGGTCCTTTATCTGCTCTTTATTGCCGTATAAACAGGGCTGAATACACCAAAAAAACTAAACCTCTGTTTGCAGCCTTCTCTTATCTCACGCAGGGTTTAATCTGATGCCCTCTCCCTCTTTTTACATCGCTGCCTCTGCTAAATTCAGCCATATTTTTGATTCATCACATCACCATGACAACCGGTTATTTCCCATCCCGGAGAAGCCGCCCCCCACCTCACTCCCATGCTCCTCTTCTCCATTGATACTGCTACCTCCCCCCTACCCCTTCTTTTTTTTGTCCAAATAAAACAAAGCAAAGAGTGAATGCTCTCTGAGGTAGGTAAATGTATTCAGTGACATCAGCCAGGACTAGTCTATTCTGCTGGATTCCTGTACCACTTGTTTCCAGCCTTGTCTGGGGGCTGGACACTCTGTTGGCCCCATTGTCCCACGTGTATTCCTCACAGGCCTGCAATTAATGGAAGCCTTGTCTAAGGCCTCTGGAGCAGAAACTGCTGTTGGGGAGGGGGACAATAGGCGGGCCGAGCTGGGGCTGGGAGTCGCAAAGGGTGGGAGGGCCTCCCCCTCCTTCTTCTTTAAGGGGGAATTCAAAGGCCGAAGACGGGACGGAGAGTAAGCTGAGCACTGGATGAGATGTTTAAGCGATCCCTTCTGTCTGTGCCCTCCCCTCCTGGCTTGAGATGTTTTCATGCCAGTAGTTGAAAGGGAATCTTTGCAGTATTTGATGATGAGGATGGTCATTTCACTGCCCACACAGAGGTGGCGGCTGGGTGGAGGAGGAATCACGGCCGCAGCCTTCAGGTGAAGATGGGAGAGGAGTGTGACTGCTGCCCGCTTTCTAACCTCTACCTACAAAGACATTTCATCCATACGTGACTTTTAATCACTTTTACTGTTGTTATTTTAATGCTTTACATGTGCCGAGAAAAGAATCGCTGCTATGTTTTGTGCTGATCGTGGTATAAATCTCTGGACAGGGAACAGCTTCACATGCCAGAGCTATATCTTTATAGAGAGGTTAAACTGCTGGACTTAAAGCATGTTTGAAATTATGTTGTGAATGAAACAATGTTTTAAGGAAACATGGGAGGGAAAAAATTTGTTTGTGCAGGTAAAGATAACTCTATACTTGTGTCATAGGGTGTAATTAGCTACATCCTCTAATTGAAAAGGAGGCAAATCTTCCTGAAGGCAAAGGCTATTGATCATAAGTAGTATTTCATTATATTCATTCTTCTTGTATGATATGTATTAAGTGTTATATTATCCGCTTTCCAAAGAAATCTCATAAAGTTTGAACATTTCTTAATGTTGAACACTGACCAAACTCCCAAACTCCCCCTTGATAAACACCTGACTGTATGATCGCTGGCATCGACATGCTGTGTGTTTGCAAATGTAAGCCAAATGTGGTCAAAGTATATAAGAATCAAGAATAATTCATACATTTAAGGCCCTGTTTTCCTCAGCTTGTCACTATCTGTCACGCGTTACACCCAGATAGCTCGGACCGCCCCACCCTAGAGTTCCCACACTGATACAGATCAGGATTGTGCTGTAAACCTAATTTCTACATCGCCATCTGCACAACCGGGGCCTGTTTATGTCCCCCAACAGAGCTGGTAGGATGTAATTTAGTGCTGCACCAAGTGTCTCATCTGCTGCATGCAGAACCTCTTTGTAATTTAGCAGCTTTGAAAGCATTCAGCTTCAAGATTAACAGAGCATTTAATGCAAGCAGCCACTGAATCTGATGCTCTGATGTGAGTGTTTGTGTGTCACGGATCAAAAGGTTTTGTGTTTGAGAGCATCTGAACTGTGTGTTGTGGAACAAAAATAATCTTCAATAATGTTTCCATAAGGACAAACATGCAACAGCACTCTGCTGACAGCTTGACAGTGACTTTATTACTGACAATGAAAGACTGGTTCTACTTCAGGTTTCATCCTGTTATAAGGGAGTTTTTCCTTCCCACTGTTGCCAAGTGCTTGCTCGCAGGATTTTGTCTGATTGTTGACATTTTCTCTGTATTATTGTGGTGTTAGGGAGTTTTTATTGTTTTATTTGCTTATGCTGCAAAAGTTGTTACACATATTCCACCAGACACAGTTTTCCGTAGAAACAGGAAGCTGACCCTGTGACACTGGGATTTACCATTAGAGACCAGCACAGAAATACATATCCGCAGAAGTTGACTTGCATTATATTATTCTTAGAAATTGACTTGCAACACACATACTTTGTGACACACACACACACACACACAGCTTGCATGCAGACAGCATCAGGACCTGCGTAACAGAAAATGTGA
Source organism: Rhamphochromis sp. 'chilingali' (assembly GCF_963969265.1). Classification (NCBI taxonomy): domain Eukaryota; kingdom Metazoa; phylum Chordata; class Actinopteri; order Cichliformes; family Cichlidae; genus Rhamphochromis; species Rhamphochromis sp. 'chilingali'. The sequence continues at coordinate 11,703,479 of NC_137943.1, read as the reverse complement.
TTATATTTGCATATTGACGATGTAACCTATAAAAATAAACGAATACTGCAGTTCGGTGTGATTTGCTCTGAGCTTTTCACCCGTGCCGCACGTTGTCAATCTTAAGTGTCTCAGTGTTGTTTACTCACCTGACTGTTTGTTAACTGTAAATCTCTGACATGTGGGTTCTTTCAAAAATAATCAATAAATATGAAGCATATTTTATATAGATTTTATATAAATAAAATTGAATTTAACTGAGCGAACTTTCTTTTAATTCTGAGGAATGGGTATAATTAGGTTTATATGAGGTGATCCCAGTCTTGGCTGCAGGTTTGACAATTTCATTTGACTTCACTTGATACCAGCTCGTGTCAGGAAGCCAGTGGTGCTTGAAGTTTGTCTGGCTCACACAGACAGGAAGTCTTGGATGCAAACGATGACCTGCTTCTGGGGTCATTTCACCTCTGAGGACTCTATCTGAAAGGATCGAGCTAACTCCCGATAGAAACCTGGACTAGATGGAGATGTCTCTCAACATATATGTTAATGAAACACGTTACAGATGGCATGTGCACTGACACCAGGAGATGAGTGGTTTATCACAGAGATATTGAGTGTGCTTGCAGGTAAACAATTGCAAATTCAAGACAACAAGCGCTTACAGGTACCAGAAAATTACAGAAGCTACTTAAATGCCACACAAAATGATAACTGATAAAAATCTGCATAAAATCTCTTGTGTTTTTATACGTGCAGAAGTATGATTTATCACAGATATAAGCTTTGAAGGAAAAGATGAGAATATAACATATTTAAAGATGAATAACAGTCAGTAATAGGTATAAATTAGGATTAAGAAAATCAGGACAGAAGGGTAAAAATATCAATTCAGGTGTTTGTTTGTCATAAAACACAAAAGATTGTATTGTTTTTCATCTTCAGAAGGATTTTAAATACGTCTTTACTTTCTGCTTTAAACTCTCTGATAGTAGACACGAGATGTCAGAGGTCAAGCCAGTGAAGACAGCTCAGTGCTTCAGAGATTTTCTTCACTGGACATCAGGCCTGGAGTGTGTCAGAAACTCTTTACTTCAAATTCAGAAGCACTCAGTGAACAACCCCGTCCCACCCCTCCCCAACGAAACTGGGAGTGTGAATGCGAGTGAGATATTCCTCTCAGTACACAAAAACACACAAAAACACATGTACAGTCACGCAAATACACATCAAAGTCCGGAACATTGAAACTCCACTTTCTGTCAGTGTTAGGAAGTTTAACAATAGACTGAATCCCGGAGATATCTTAATATAAGAAAGCAAGTGCCATTTCAACAGCACATGTCAGTTCTTCAGCATGACAAACACACAGACAAACAGATATTTGTATAGTAGACAGTAAATAGGGGCCATCCATAGGAAATGCCGTAAAACCTGAAAATCCAGCTAAAAGTTCAACATTTATGCCATAATATTTTTCACATTTTCCTTTGCTGACTGATTCTGGCTTCTGGGCCTTACGGTTAACACCCCTGATCTAGACACATTTTAAAGTAACTAATTTAAATACAAGACGGGAAAACGTAACCTCCTCTCCAATATTTGTTTTAAATGTCAATAATAATGGACACAATCAACGCTCACCTTCCAAACGAAAAGGTGTAGAGCAAAGACAGTTTAGGCTCAGGAGAAAAGTGCTGACTGATCGCAAATAAATGAAATTAATGATTGCTCTTTTTTTTTTTTATAGTTAAACGCACAGACAAACGCCAAGTAAAGAAACATCTTTGAAACCTTTTCTTTTAAAAAAAAATATGAAGAGAATAATTAACAGGAAGAAAAGTAAGAGACGCTTGACACAGGAGAGGTCTTATATTAATCTTAAAATTATTATTATTAGATTAGTCTAAAGCAAAAAACAAACAAACACTGAATTAATTCGAGGAGAAACGAAATTAAGACAATCAAACTGAAATTTAATGACTACATATTTTAGCTGTAAGTTTTTATCCAGCACAAGAGAGACACAAACAAAGCGGAAAAGCAGCTTTAATTTATGTTTTACAGTCTCGTTTAAAAACAGATAAAACAGCGTGCTGTTTGTTTTACCCCGAGAGCACATCAGTGGCGTCTTTAGTGGAGCGGGACGCCTCATTTGCAGCAGGAGAACTGGTGCTCAGACATTTCTCTCCTCACTCACTCTGCCTTTGTAAAACACTCTTTCAGCATCCTGACAGGTAGCCAATGAGAGCGTCCTGTCGCACGAGCCCGCCGCCTCCCCGGCGCCGTGTCCCGCGCGCTCATTGGACAGACGGCTGAAACCCAGGGAACCCGCACACGAGCCGCTCGCGTGCAGGCCCCAGCTGTATAAAAGAAACCCGAGGAGCCCGTAACAGGAGCGGTCTGGATGTCAGCTTGGCGAGTGGACAGAAGTCGCTTTTGAGCGGTGGTGTTGTCATCGACGAGGATCTCCGAGGTCTGCCAGGAGAAGGCGGGACACACTGAACTGGACTTTTTACTGCTGGGTATTCGCAGACCGCTTCTGCTGGTTTTCTTTTACTGATACTGAACTGAAGATGCCAGCCGGTACTTTAGAGAGAGCATCTCCGTCCGCTGTGGCTGCCACCCCTACAAGTGGCGACTCCACGCCCGAGAAACCCCGGGCTTTGACAGAGAGCAGAAAGGTCGGTTAAATGAGCTCTTTACACCGGTGTTTAATTGTTTGATATTTCTACGAAAAACTGTCTAAACTGCGTTCCCCCCCCCCCCCCCCCTCTTCCAAGTCTTCCAAACCAATCATGGAAAAGCGAAGACGCGCGCGCATCAATGAGAGCCTGGGTCAGCTGAAGACCCTCATCCTGGACGCACTCAAGAAAGACGTAAGGAGACGCACAGGCTAACAATCCAGTTAGATGTAAACATCTGTGAATTAAAAAAGCAAATTTAAAATTTTCAATATTTTTTTTCTATTTAGAGCTCCAGACACTCTAAACTGGAGAAGGCTGACATCCTTGAGATGACTGTGAAGCACCTCAGGAACCTGCAGCGACTTCAGATGACTGGTATGTAACTGCCATTTCTGGATGTTTACTGGAGAGCACTGAGTCTTGGAGGAGTAACTTTAGATGGCACACATGGCCTATCTTTCTCCAAGATTTATTGCCCAACCCGCATGTATGTTTGCCCTGTAGTATTCATTTCACATGCATCTCTCCATCTATCTATTTATCTGTCTGTCTGTATTTATGCATTTTTCTTTTCTTTTCCAGCTGCTGCAAACACAGACCCCTTCGTTCTGGGTAAATACAGAGCCGGATTCAGTGAGTGTGTAGGAGAAGTCACCCGTTTCCTGTCCACGTGCGAAGGGGTGAACACAGAGGTGAGGACTCGCCTCCTCAGCCACCTGGCAGCCTGCGTGGCCCAAATCAATACTCTGAACTTCTATGGACCTCACCTCGGTGCGGTTGGACTCGGACAGACCGGCACACAGATTCCAGTCGCTTCAGTCCCACAGATACCCTGCAAAAGCAATTCGCTCATGCACGCTCCCCCAGAATCGATGAAACTCTATGGAGGCTTCCAAGTGGTGCCCACGCCCGATGGACAGTTTGCGTTTCTCGTGCCCAGTGCAGCCCTCGGACCTCTGACCGCACAGAATGGTCACCACGTGTCACCTGTTGCACCGGCTGTCACCTCAGACTCTGTGTGGAGGCCGTGGTAGGAAGGAGTAGATTTTGAGGAGAAGAGTACTTTCACACTGTAAATCCTATTTTTGTACATTTTGTACATTTTGTTATTACACTGAGGAAACTTTAGACACAGTTATGTTTTTTATATGGACTATAAAAGTTATTCTGGGCCTCTTTTCTTACTGTGGGGTTTCTATTTTTGATACTGCACAGTTTATTTTGCCTCTGGGCTGAGAAGCTCCCGAAAAGCACTGTATTTTCTGAAATAAATAAAATGGTTTTATGTTTACAGCAATACTTGCAGGATTGGTGACTTTTTCTTTTTCTCCAAAAAAATACTTTTACATTACCCATCACACTTGAATGGCTTATGATATCAGTGTTACTGCATTCCCCTAGTTTAGGGTCCAGTTCAGTCTATGTTGCTTACAGAAAATGCTGTTAATTGCTATACTTATAACTATAAACCATCTCAAAGCAGTCCTCTAAAAATAGACCCCCTCCTGTGTGTCGTGTTATCACTTGTCATCCCTTCTGCAGTTAGGAGAAATCTGTTTTCTGCTGGAACTAAATACCTCTCTAAGAAGGTGTGGAACCTGAGAGGCTGTGTTGAATCTAAAAGGCGTGCTGCCAGCCCAGAGAGGAGGGCGTGTTGGCTTCTGCAGACACGCGCAGCCCTGCTTGTGCTGCTGCCAGATGGGAAATCATGTTAAAATAAACTGGAAGACCAGTCATGATAAGATCCCGGTATTACTCAAGGATTAAATGCGGATTAAATTTCGAAAAATTTGATGCTGTTATTTAAACTTTTTGACAAAGCAGGCTGTAAATGTGTCTGAAACAATTTGATGATGTGAGTACGATGATGTAAAACACCCTCTCTGCAGCAGCCCTGCAGAGACGCTCCAACCCCTGTGGTGGACAGTTGAAGGCCTGACTGTCCCAGCGTGTGTCCTGAGCGTGGTGCTCGCACAGCGGGCTGCAAGCAGAGCGTGACCAGAGGTCACAGGTGCCCCTCATTCACACTCCCAACACAACGCAGCTCCATCAGCATGTTGCCTTAAATCTGGCAACCCATCAACTGACCTGGGAGCCTGTCACCAAAAGACGGGGCCTCTCTTTGACAGCGTCACACAGTGGCACCTCTGAAGGCAAACACTCACACCATCCATAGTCATTTGACGGCTTCTGATTTCAAATCCATGGAATTTAAAGGGATTTGATCCTAACAGAGAAGCATTTAGATTAACTAAATTTAAGGAACTGAATTTAAATCTGAATTTCTTACTAAATGAACCAAATTAACACGTCTGCCACCCTGTCAAAAACATTAAACTCAACTTGTGCAAACGACTCAGTCGTGTTAAGTTCACGTCTCTGTTTTGGCAGAGCTGCAAGAAGATCGACGCTAAGGAGGACTAAAAGACAAAAATAGAGCTGCCCCCTCCTATCAGAGCATCCTTTGAGAACACCCTCGGAAAGACAAAAACAAAGACGGGCCCCTCGGTGGCTCAATGGCTCCTCTCTTTGTGACCCTCTCCATCTTCATAAAGGGCCTTTCCCCTTGTTTATCCAGGAAGAGGTTTTATGGCTGGGAGCGGGGGAGGACCATGCTGTCACTTTCACCGTGCTAAAGAAGGCTTATTGTTGGCTGTTCCCAAAGGTCCTGGTTTTAAAGGCTTTCTGACAACTCTTCAGGCAAAGCTGTGCCATTCAGATAAGACGAGCTCTGAGGTGCTGACAGGTTATCGCTGTGTATATGAGACAGACTCTGTGAAGGGGCTTTGGACAGAGCGGCTTCAATAGATCATGACTCCTGCTGGTGTCTGTGCCTTCATCTCATGTCTCGTCTTATTGTTGCTTATCTGCCGCCCCCCTCCCGAATCAAAACCCCACGTTGTTGCAGTTTCTCCAAAACGCCGTAAAGCATAGACTGGTAAACATGAAGACGGGTAGACCCTGCCCCTATTACTTAGCTCCATGATTGATGGCCTCCCCTCAAAATCAGAGTGGCAAAAGTGACAGGTTCCCTGCTTCTCACAACCGTCTCCCTCTGACACACACCGGAAACCTCCAGCGCCTCCACCTCTGTGGGTGAATCGCCTTACTATTGTTCTTAAGGTTGTTATGGTGTTGATGGGGGTCGAAGTAGTCACCAGTGGTTCACATCAAGGCTAATGAATAGATTATGCGCTCAATATCAATGGTGAATGAACAATACTCTTTGTCGCCACGCTCCAATTCATCACTTTTTGATTTAGCTGGTTGTTTTTGAAAATCTTAACAACCCAGAGGGGGGGAATTTAGGAAGAACGTCATGCAATAATAGTCCTTTAAAGTCAAATATCAGCTACATCAGATCAAAAGCAACAAAAACCCGACAGAACAAGCTTATAAAAGCCCACCATAAGTCACATGTTTTTAATTTTGTCTATCTCTCTAATGTAACAAGAGCCTTTAATAAGAGTAACTTTCAGTTTACCCCCGAAGTTTGTGCTATTACACAGGAGTTTGCTGTTTCACCATGAGTTTGAGCAGAGCCAGAAATACAAATGCAACGTTGAAAAACAAGGACTTTATAGCAAATGGGTATACTGTTAGATTTAGCATATAATGAGCCACGCTGTTAGAGAGAACTCTCAGTAATCCAAGTGCCAAAGAGACCTGAAACAAAATACATGAGCGATGAATTCCACAGCCAGATATCATAGCCAGCACCAAAAAATGAAGCTCTTAAAGTGGAGGATGTGGTGCTAGAATGGTGTAAGAAACAGTTGTAAAAGTGATTGCAAAGTGTCTAAATTTGAAGGTATTAGGCAGAAATGTAATAAAGGTGAAATTCTGCTCGGCCCCGTAGTTACTGCGAGTCTTCAGTGAGACCGTCGTTTATGAGACTTTATTTGGTCACCTGAAGGCCTCAGGTTCCCCCCTGTGATGTGATCCCATCTGTCGTGAGGTTATTAACAGCAGCCTGTCCTCAGGTGTTGTTCCTAAAATTTTTAAGGATGCAAACAGTGCAACCACTAATAAAAAAAAAAAAACAACCTTGCCTTGATCCTACCCTGTTATCTAACTTTAGGTCTATTTCCAAGCTTCCTTTTCTTTAAAAAATTATGGAGAAAATTGTTCACAGTGTATTTGTGGCATTTTTAGTGAAACATGATGTTCTTGACGGTTTTCAATCTGGTTTTAAGTCTCTTCATAGCACGGGCAGCATGGTGGCACAGTGGTAAGCACTGTTGCCTCACAGAAAGAAGGTCCACCATCACGCCAGGGTTTTTCTGTGTGGAGTTTGCATCTCCCAGTGTTTGCGTGGGTTCTCTCCGGGTACACTGGCTTCCTCCCACAGTCCAAAGACATGCATTTAGTGGGGTTAGGTTAATTGGTAATTCAAAAATTTTCACAGGTGTGAACGTAAAATGGTTGTCTGTTTCTATGTGTTAGCCCTGCAACAGACTGGCGACCTGTCCAGAGTGTACCGCACGTCTCGCCCAGAGACAGCTGGGATAGGCGCCAGCCTCCCCGTGACCCTGACAAGGATAAGTGGAAGAGAATGGACGGATGGATGGATGGATGATGGATGATCCATGGAATCTGCACTGCTGGTGGTTTTTACTGACATCCTCCTGGCTACAGATGCAGGGGACTATCTGATGCTAGTTCTTCTAGACTTAACTGTCACTTCTGACACAGCGAATCTTAATATTTTAATGTCTTGTTTAGAGCTCAGGGTAGGCATTTGTGGCACTGTTCTGGAGTGGTTCCAATCCTTCCTTTCCAAGAGAACCTTAGACTACGTGATTTCAGATGTTCCTCTGCTCCTTTGTCTTGTGGGGTTCCGCAGGGCTCGATACTTGGGCCTCTGCTATTTTGTATATCTGCTGCCTCTTGCTTCTAATTTTAACAAGTACAAAATTGCTCTCCATTGTTATGCAGATGATACTCAGGTTTATGTTCCCTAAAACAGAAGGATGCCTACTCCATGGAAACTTTAGCTGAGTGCCTTGAGGAATTAAAAACCTAAATGGTGCTAAACGTCCTAAATTTTGATCAAAAGAAGGCAGAGGTTATTGTGTTTGGGCCTAGCGTCACTGGTGAGGCTTGTTCTGTCGACATAGGCCCAGTGGCTCAGTATGTAAAGCTTATTGTCAGAAGCATGATTTTTAGGATGGACAAGAATTTTAGATTGGACAGTCAAATCAGCGCATTGGTAAAATCTAGCTTCTTTCAGCTGAGACAGCTGGCTAAAATAAAAAAAACATTCTATCAAAAGATCATTTTGAAACAGTAATCCATGCCGTCATTATAACTCACTTGGATTACTGTAACTCTATATGTTGATTTTAGCCAGTCTTCCTTGTCTTGTCTGCAGATGGTGCAAGTACTCTTGGATGTGGAGGACACAGAGGAGCTGCTCAGAGGAGAAAGGGCTTTTGCTGTAGCGGCTCCCAAATCTTGTATCGTGCTGATGCTCTTATTTTGTGTAGTAATTTTAATTCAAATTATTTTTATATTTATTTACTTTTACTTATTTAAACTTTATTTAAGTTGTATTTCAGTGCTTTGTCCAGCACTTTGGTCAGTGGTTGCTGTTTTTAAAACGCTTTCTAAAAAAAGTTGGCTTGGTTTGGCAACAGCCTCAGGCCTCGATCTACTTATTCCATCTGCCATCCTAGTCCAAGGGACACTGTTGAACAACTGACGACAATAAGTGTCCTTAGTGGGTAGGTACGTACATCTGATTGTTTTCTCTGTTGTTTGGTGTTCACTTCTAATAAAAACATCTTTGAAAGGGTTTAAATGCAGTTACTAATTACATTGCATGATGCAGCATGACTGATTTATAGGTGGTTAAAAATGATAACTGCATTACATTTTCTTAACGCTTTTAGGATTCTCTTTCTCCTGTCACTCCCAACCAGTCCTGACAGATGCCTGTTCATCCCTGAACCTTGTCCTGCAGAAGGCTTCTTCCTGTTAAAATTGAATTTTTCCTTCCCACTGTCACCAGGTGCTTGCTCAAAGTGGATCCTTTGATTGTTGGGGTTTTCCCTGTATTGCTATTGGGTCTTTACCTTGTGGTCTTGAGGTGACTGCTGTTGTGATTTGGTGCTATGCAAATAAAACGGAATTGAACTGATAGGAATTGATGTGGCCTGCAACACAAGCAGTGGCCTGCAATCTGTGAAATCCACATTACATGTACAACTGCAAGTGAAAGTAGGTTTTTAATCAAAACCTGGAAACATGACTTGTCTGCATTGAATTCATAAAATAAACCAGGGAAAATAAACTGGCAATGTTTTAACAAACCCAAATGTGTGAAACACATATTGTTTTATAGGATCTTTGCTGCTGGAGGATGGAGCATAGAAGGTATTTCAGTGTCCGACCAAAAGTATAGAATGAAGTGCTGCTTGCAGGCATAATAAAACCAGCTGGGCACAAAACAAGGATAGCTATTTTTGAGGATGGGGGTCCAGAGGGCCATAGTTCCCGATTCATCCTTCATAAATGTAATGTGATGATAAGGAGCTTATAGCCTCTTGTTATCCTCCAATAGGGACTGACAAAACAAAGGGCAGTGTACCAGCATGCTAAAAGATTTCCATTCTAGTAACATCTCCCCGTCCACTTAACACCCACATCAGGTCAGCTGTTCTTAATTTGGTCAGCACCACCAATTAAGCTTCCATCCAGGGGTCTGGGTGCACTGAGGGGTAAATATTGACCCTTGTTTGTAAGCAAGGTTCACAGTTTGAGAGTGCAAAATGGCCCATTTGTGTTCGCGAGATGCTTAGGTCATCGCATTCACCCTTCTCGGCTGTGTGAGAGAGAGGACCTAATAGACACCTGCCCACATGATAGCAACTGGTGTTGGTTATCATTTCATGACAGACTAAACTCATTTAAATAAGGCTGAGAGACAAAAACCATAATCATGGTGTTTGAAGTACAAGTAAAAAAATTTTGTCCTCAACATTGAGTTCAGTGTTTCAGATCAGTTATAAAATTTTATTCAGCGACTCAGTGTGAAATTAGTTAACATTTTCCCATCAAAAAAAGTAAAGTCCCAAATTCTCGCCACAAGCACTGAGCCTCAGATGACCTCTGGTCTTTGTCCTGAGGACCCTGCCCTGCCCTCGCCACCTCCCTTCTCACTGACCAGTCTAAACTCTGTGGGAAACCATCTTCCCCAGTGCTTTGTGTTGTTTTGGACATTGTGCGCCTCACCGGATAATGTCTCCCTCCCCTCTGTTTCTCTTCTCTTCGATCTGAAGAGCTGCTGTGTGGAGTGTGGTGTCCGGTGCTAAATGCCCACTAAGCTGGATACAGAGATGAGATGTGACCATGGGTGGGGGAAAAGCAGCTTTTCATTCCTACTCATTGGGTTGCTCTCAAACACTGCTGCTGTAACTCTGCTGAGCAATTACCAGTGATGGATGCTGGCAGGTGATTTAGTGTTGATAACTACATTAACCTCTTCATTTCTTGTGGCAAAACTTAAACTCTACCAAAACTTCCCAGTATCCCAATAATAATTTTTAGGAGACCTGAATTCCAGGAAGTTTAAAAAAAAAAAAAAAAAAAAAAAAAAGGATTTTCTTTTATAGTAGCCTAAAAATGTGATCACTTGAATGATAAACTGAGGAGATCTTTAATCTCATCTCTGTGCACAAAGCTTCAGAGTATCAGTTCATTGTTTTAGTTTTTGTAAATTGCAGTTAATTTATCCTGCTCTCATTTTTAGGCTGCTTTCAGCTGTTTTATTTCAAGCATCCAGTTTTCAGTGCTGGGTTTCGTTATGTAGACACAACTCTGACCCACTAGTTCTTCATCAAGTCTTCATCTGTTAGTTTAGCCGCTAAACTCCAACATCTAGTGTCTACCTGTTGATTGGCAACATTTTGCTTTCAAAAGGCCACATCAATACCATGAAATGAATCAGTTAGATTTGACTTGATTTACTTCACAATATAATTCCTGCATAACTCTAAGTAACCTTAATTCCAAAGGAAACAGCCTCAAAAACATTCTTCAGCAACTGCACTGCTAACTGTGACACATCCTATTAGTTTCTTTTCTATTCATTTAAATGCCAGCACGCTCACTGAACAGAGATATGCATTTAACGACTTCCATATCTCTTTCTGCTCATTAGCTGTACTTTTAACATTAAATGTTCTGTTTTCAGACTTTGAGTCAAGTGAGGATTACCTCCAGCTTAAGGACAACCCTCCAAACTCTGGAAATAAGTATGCCACCACTTGAATTGGGATGTCAGTCACCTCAAAACGAGGACCCAATTGACCCCTTGGCATTTGACCCTTATTAACCACGGGTGAAAGTGCTGTATTCAAGGTGTAGCCATCTGTGTGCCTTGTTGCGCTGGGGCTCTCCTCCTCCCTCAATCTTTATTATCCCTCCCAGTGTGCAGCAGCAGTGAGATTGATCAGAGGATGGCTGCTTGATACCGACATACTTTTGAAGAACTGCAATGAATAGTCCACCCACTCCACAGCCAAGTAAAAACCTCAATATATGTGCGTGCCAAAGGCAGTGGTGAGATGTAATGCACACTGCAGCTTAAATGGTTGGGGTCACTTTGAAATATTCCTGTTTTTAAAAGAAAGAGAAGGAAATTTTTTTTGAAAAATAAATAATAATATTAAAGAAATGCTTTAAGTGAAAATGAATAATTACTCAAATCATACATCATAAATTCAGTACATAGTTTATGTACATAGACACAAAGAGGCCTGTTTTCAGTAAGATCGCCCCTGTGATCCAGTGGTATATTGCGTAACCTAAAGCAAGTTTATCAAGTTCATCTGGTGACTGATCTTTGGCTATTCTTTGGACAGTCTGTGGGCGTTTTGTGGGTGTGATCACTGTCTCTTCTAAGAAATGAAACCCGTTCTATGTGGGAAATTTCTGAAAACAGTGTAATATTTTGTCACTTCATCTCCACTGAATAGGCTGCACTTCTCTGAGCAATCAGATCACACAGAAATGCTGTAAATAGATCAGTTGGAACACTTGTAATCATTTTTTGTTATTGCAAATGAAAATAAATTGTCTTTTTCTTTTGAATATAAAAACATTTTTCAAGACTTTTGAGCAATAGTGTAAGTATATTCATTTAGCTGCTTTGCCCTTCTGCTCCACTGCAGAAAATTACTGCACTACTTACTGCCGGCTGCTATGATCATATTCTGATGATGATATTAGGTAAACAAGCCACAGTTAGCTTATGACATACACCGATCAGGCATAACATTATGAGCACTGACAGGTGAAGTGAATAACACTGATTATCTCTTCATCGTGGCAGCTGTTAGTGGGTGGGATATATTAAAGAGAAAGTGAACATTTTGTCCTCAAAGTTTATGTGTTAGAAGCAAAAAAAATGAGCAAGTGTGAGGATTTGAGTGACAGAGTCATAGGTGCCCAAGGCTCAGTGATACACATGGGGAGCAACGGCTGTCATGTGTGGTCAGATCTACATACAAGCTAGTGTAGTCAAATTTCCCAAAAGTTCACTGTGTTAGCCCTGTGACAGCCCGGTGACCAGCTCATGGTGTAGCCTGCTGCGTGATCTGATATTTCTGGGTTGGTGTTGTTCTGACATTATCATAGCAATGTCAGTCCAGGATCAGCATTACAACTGACCATCAGTCATGTTGTCTGAGAATTGAGTTAGCATTAGCCAAAAAGTTAGCTACCGCTATTAAAAGCTATCCCTAGCAAACCAACATTGAGAAAGCTAAATTTGGCTGACAGCAAACCTAGCTTGATAATACATACCAGTATATGATATTGTATAAATTAATAAAGAACACACCTAGAATTGTTTCCATTTGTTCTAGAAGACAGTTTTATATAAACAAAGACATTCCCCCCCCCTTTTTTATTCCACATTTCAAGCTGACAGACAACAATTGTTAGTTAGCTGCAAAGTCAGTCCTGGAGAAACTTATGATGATGATGATGCAGGAACAACACCGATACAGGGATATCAGATGGCCCTCACTTCATGGTAGTTCGTATGGTGATTTTTACACCACATGCCTTTCAAGACTCTTCATACAATTTCTATCCCTGATTTAAGGATTAATACATTTTCCTGCCTTGAAAATTCAATCCAGTAATTTCATGAAGCAAATATTACGTTTTACTCAATTATTTGTTCACAGGAAACTAACCTCAAACTTGCTGAAAACAAAAACATATTCATAACTACTCTGCACTGTGTCAGTGATGACTGTTCTGTTTGAGGGGACTAGCATTGGCAGTTTACACAGAGGAGAGAAGCACTGACGTCTACTGGAGTTTTAATCACAGGAAAAGCATGTGTTAGCAGATGACTGACAGCTCACTCATTGCTTCTTTGAGCAGTGACAGGATCTTTGGAAATTGAGTTGAACTTTGAACTTTTTTAAAAAAAAAGGTTCATCCACCTTTCTTATCATTCAGTCACATTTATGTATACTAGTCAGCTGGTGAGTTAGAGGTTTGTTTAGAGTATTGACTCTGGCAGTCACTGAACATATAACGTGACTCTGAGTGTGAAACAATTTGCACCCAGAAAAAGTCTGAAAACTACTGAATGGGGCTCTCGATCAGTGTCTCGTTGCTACATTGTGAGGGTTCATGCTCATTTTTCACAATATGTTCCTTAATGTTGCCATCTTCCTTCTGAAACTGTACCTTCACTGTCAGTGGAGAACATATATCTACTTTACACTTTATGATCATGATGCCATTTGATGCTTGTAGGCTACAGGTGCTGAGATCTGGCATCTCATCTCTGGACAAATGACAGACCAGCTGATCCTTGTTGATGGACATGACCGCCCGTTTTTTCAAAACGTTTGGGCTCTCACATACCACCCTGTCCAGCATCTCCATGGTTTTGCTGTTTTCCAACACCCAGTCATGCAGGTACCATATGTGGCAGTCACATTTCCAAGGGTTTCCATGCAGCCTCACGGTGTACTGCAGGATAAAATGGTCGAAAAGGTCCTCTGGGAGACTCTCCAGTTGGTTGTCAGACAGGTAGAGCTGCTGAATGAATTCCTGGCTCTTGAACAGTTTGGCATCCAAAGTGCTGAGATTGTTCTTTTGCAGGTAGATTGTCCTAATCTCAGACAGATCATTAAAGATTGTTTCGGGCAGTGAAGTGATCTGGTTTTCAGACAGGTCCAGGATCATCAAGGCTGTAACATTTCTAAAAATGTCTCCAGTAAGGTTGGAGAGCTGGTTAGAGGACAGGATGAGGTTGGTAAGTAAAGTCAGACTGCTTAGAGAGGACAGCTCAGTTAGTCTGTTGCCTTTTAGGTTCAGTTCCGACAAATTTGAGCCCTCAAATCCAAACACTTTATCGCTAAAGGTTGTAAGAAGGTTCCCACGGAGATTCAGCACCTGCAATTCAGTTAACACAGCAAAGATGCCATCATCAAGTTTTGTTATCATGTTCCCTTCCAGATGAAGCTCTGTCAGCTGAGAAACATTGTGAAATGTGTCAGATGTAAAATTGCTGAGGAGGTTGTTGTTCATTTTCAAGATCTCTAACTTTTCCAGACCACAAAAAGTTTCTTTTTTTACTCCCTCAAGCTTATTTTGGGACAAATCCAGGACACGCAGCTTTTGAAGGTTCAGGAAAAGAAACGGAGGTAGATCTGATATGACGTTGCCCTTCATTTGCAGAGTTTCTAGCTGTTTCAAGGAGTCAAACATACCAGGAAGCACCGTCTGGAACCTGTTGAAGTTGAGCAGCAGTTTAGTCAAATTTCCTTGCTTTGAAAAAGTTCCTAGAAATAAATGATCCAAGGGGTTCCCGCTGATCTCCAGTTCCTGAAGCTCAGTCAGATGTTCGAATGCCCGACAGTGAATACTTTTCAGTTGATTATCCAGGAAAATAAGCTTGGTGAGTTGAGGACTGCCCTCCAAAGTGTGAGAGAACAGGTACTGCACAGCCGTAGTCATTACAATAAAGTCCTTGACCTCCCTGGAAATATTCTTTGGTAAAGACGTCATTGTTGCATCAGCACATAGCACCTGGACCAGAGTGAAACACTGACATCGGTATGGACAAAACTCTCCGCTGCCTTTGTGGCAGAGAAGCAGCAGGAGCAGGATCAGACCCAAATTTCTGTCCATTTTTTACTGAAAAAAACAAACAAACCCAACAACAAAGAAAGAGGAAATTCAAAAAAGCTCAGACTCATGCACTGCAAACAAAAACCTCTGTGTTACAGCGATCGAGGAACACTGTGACAAGTTTCTCTGTGGGCTTGGAAGTCAGCTGACAAAAAGTGCAAACAACAACACAAGTATGGGTTAGGCAAGAAAAACCTTTGCCCGCTGGTCAGCTCCGGCCACAAAAAAAAAAGATTATCATGCAATTCAGCAAACCAGCAAAAGCAAATGTTTCTTCACGGAACAAGTAAATCAGAGAGAAGTCGCACTGAGAAGATCATTCATGTGTGAAATAATGTAAGGAATCATACAATCAACTATGCTACTTCCTTCTTATTAAGATTTTAGGGTTAACGTTCCAAAGCTGGAGTACTCGGCTTTGATCTGCGGATAATTTGATAATAATTTGTATTTTATGGCATGTAAATATTCTGTTATTAGAATTAATGTTTGTATTGATAAGAAAAATGAATAAAAATCAACAGATAACTTATGGAGATTAGTGGTTTAATAAATGTGCACTTTGTCCCTTTTTTCATGTGTAAGCTGAATCAGAATAGGTAGAGTGCCAGTGGAGTGTATTTTGCTTTATTTTTTACAGTATTTCTATTTTTTTCACTAAATGAATTTCTGTATATTGCTTCAATTATAAAAATAAAGTGAAAACAAACAAACAAACAATGGGACAGATGATCACTGCTGCTCACAGTGCTCTTACTGACTGTTGTTACTTACTTTAGAAAAGATTTTATTGGAGTTCACTGCGTATGTGTGGGTTCATTTGGTTTTATTATTTGCAGAAGACCTTCACAGCCAGAAGGTGTCACCCTGCACCTCCTGACTTTAGCAGGAGTTGATGGCATTCGGGGATCCTCCCTCTCCTCCAGGTCATTCCTTAAAGATGCACAGGTGATTAGGCGCCTTTATTTGGGAGCAGGTCGCCAACACAAACCCACTGGGAACATCATTGAGCAACATTTTTTCACCTTTATATCTTTAAAAAACAACAACAACAACAACCAAAAAACTCCCCCAAAGAACTTTTGCCATTTTCATTTAAATTCTTATTTTAATTCATCAAACAATGGCAAACGCTGGAGTGCAGCTTCTCGGATTCATACTGGCCCTCATTGGCTGCTTTGGCGTCATCGCGGCCACAATCATGGTGCAGTGGAAAGCTTCAGCCTACGTTGGGGACAACATCATCACGGCTCAGGCGATGTATGAAGGGCTTTGGCAGACCTGTGCGAGTCAGAGCACCGGACAAGTTCAGTGTAAAGTGTATGACTCCCTCCTCCAGCTGCCAGGTACTGCTTTATATACATCGTGTTTTTACCTTTTGTGATATTTCTTCATTATTATTAAATGCTGATGACGGTCATAGCCAGAGAATAAGGGGTTTATGAGTAACACAGTGTCCAAAATCAAATACTTGTTCTATTTTTTGGGTGTGGAAGGGGGTAGTTAGCTGGGTGGGGAGCATGTCATGAGATAGTGAATGGTGCACATTCAAATAATACCCGAACAGTTACTTTCAATACCAATGCTAGAAGTTTAAGTAGAACTGTGGTTGTTCTATGAACAAAAAATATGTTTAAGTCTGTGGTCTTTCAAAGCCTCGAGGTCACTAAAGGGAGAGTGCACCTTTTTCCTTCTCCTTCTTAGACCTCCTGCATGCAAAGACATGTTGGTCAAATACCATAACCTACGTCATGAAAGAGACATGAAAGACAAAGTTTAAACTTCATGCTGTTAGTGTTGCAAATCAGTCAAGTGTAAACATTTTTACAAAAAAACACAACTATCAGATTAAAAATAATCCCTTCGATGAACGTGTTTCTTTTCCTTTTTTTTTTTTTACACTTTTACCCTTTTTTTCTGAAACACATTCATTCAGTGGAAGTTAAACAAGGATTGAGACAATGTGAGGAACACTGCACTACAAGCCCCGCAACAGAGAACTACACAGCAACACACAAAAGAATAGAACAAATAAAAACAAAAACATGAAAAACAAAAACTAAAGGATCAAATAGGCTGTGAGTGAGCTCTTCTATTCAGAATCATATTTATTTGTTAGAAGTACAATTTTTCTGGTGTGCACTTAAATGATTTATATGTTTTTGTGATAGGACAGTCTGCAATGTTTCTTGGGAGACGGGATTAGAAATCTGAAGGTAACACTTGATGGGGAGTCTTCATCCAGATGAGGAAGATGCAGTTTTGATCAGTTAAATTTAGATTCTCAGTAAGTTTGTAGCGTGACGCAAAAAAGACGCAATCTGGCTTAAAGGGTTGCCCTCGATTAGAAGAGAAAGGTAACAGAGGTGATGTGTGGTCTGTTGAGGATTGATTGTTAAAGAAAGAACAGTTAAACATGGACTAATAAAATGGCACTCGTGTAAAATTTTGTTTTCTGTGCTACTGCTGTGAAGTATCTCCCTGTTTGGAGGGATTTCAACTGTCTCTAACCACCCAGTTACTTCTTAGTGAAGTAAGCCTTGAGTGAAACCTGCTCTGACTAACGTACCCTCTCTGTGTCTGCAGGAAACGTACAGGGCACACGAGGGCTGATGGTGTCGTCCATCGTGCTGTGCTTCATTTCCATCCTGGTGGCAGTGATGGGTATGAAGTGCACTACGGTCATGAGCGACTCTCCAGAGCTGAAGGATAAGGTGGCCCTGAGTGGAGGGATTATCTTTATTCTTGCTGGTGAGAGTTAAATCATCTTTTTATGGGTTTTTTAAAAAAGTGTAACATAGTACTTCTTTGTTTTTACCTGCATTCACAGCTACATTGGAACATCGTTTTAGAATGTGAGGTTTTGCATTCGAGATATGTCAAAGATAACACAACTGCGCAAGTAGTTACCTCTAAAATCCAACAATATAGAGAAGCTTTTGTGCTCGCAATTTTCCAGGTCTGCTTGCCCTGGCGGGAACTTCCTGGTTTGGCAGCAACATAGCAAAGGAATTCTACAATCCATTCACTCCGACTAACTCCAGGTGAGCATCTCCTCTGTCACACGAAACCCTCCACAATCCTTATCAGGTATCACTGAAGGTTTCTTTGGTGAATCCACAGACAGACATCAGATTAAAAAAAGTCTGTCTCTGTGACAGAGACCAAAAAAAGCTCAAGATTCAGCATTACAGCACACACAAAGGGAAATGAAAGAGTCCGGTCCCCGACAAAAATTCAGGCGTGTGAGCCGTGCAAACCCACAACATTTTCACACTTGGCACCAAAGAAATAGGTCTATTTCCTGAAATGTTTACCTGCTCCTTTGAGTTAGTGCCACATCGGCTCAAAGACAACACGTGTTGTTCTGACATTTTTTATGCATTTTTAAAAACACGTTCTGTTAAAATTCACAAAAAACATGCTACACACATAACAGCGTATTTACTTTGTGTTATTTCTTAAGAAATCCTTCTTTAAGAGTGGGTACTCTGACATGTAGCACCGACTAAGTTTAGTGGGGCAGACTTAACCTTTTTAGTACCCAAATTTAAATGCTATGGTGTATATATATGTGTATATATATATATATATATATATATATATATATATATATATATATATATATATATATATATATATATATATATACACAGAAAGACACAAACATCTTGTATTGAGCTGGCCATGCGAGTCCTCAAACACTCAAGCACAATGCGTGTTGTGTTTCATCCACAGGTATGAGTTTGGAAGTGCCCTGTACGTCGGCTGGGCATCTGCCATTCTCGTCATCATCGGAGGGGCCTTCCTCAGCTGCCACTGCCCCAAGCAGGATGCTGGGCCGGCTCAACGCTACCCCCAGTCCCACCCTGCGGGAGGCAAAAACTACGTGTAGGAGTAGTCTTCCCACTTCTCCTGGCCTGGTCTCATTTAAGAGCGCTGGCTTTAAAGGGGCATATTTCAGACCTGTTTACTGTTTTCAGCATGTTTATTTGCAGGTGGGGTCAAAGTAGCGTAGTGGGATGGGATGCTTCTTTATTAATAAACTGACAATTAATGTGACAACCTATGCAAATGTTAGAATTGAATGTTAGAAATAAGGTCCAATAGCATGTATTTAGATTTAAACTGGGATTATTGTAAAGCTTAAAATACTTTTTCTTTTAGTTTAAAGAAAGTTTTCAGAATATGTTGGAGACATTCAGTTTTTGTGTCACTTTCTTTGCAACTAATTTCCATTTTTGTATAAACTCCCATGGTACCGTTTGTTATGATTTTTGTGTTGTTGTTGTTTTTATTTCTTCCCATTTATTTCTTATTTTACTGCATATGAAATAAATCCACTGCCACTTTTCCATGTGACAACCAGTGTTTGGATTCACTTCATGTTTTGGTTTAATAATAATCACTGCACACTCACACCGGGTGAAAGACCAAGACACCATTTCAAAGTGAAAGGATCTGAATGTTCTTTTCAGAGCTCCACCCTAACCACGCAAAATCTCTTTTGATTACTCGATAAGGTCATTTATAAGAATCTGGACGTAAAATAGAGAAGGGTGTTTCTCTTTAAAGAGGTGGCACAATTTTTCAAATCATAAAAAAAACTTTCATTGTGTTGTACGCGTTAAAAATCCTGTACAACACAGAGCTAAACATATAGAAATGTGTGGCCTCAGGCAGGAAAAAACACATCCAAACAGAGAGATAGGCAGAGGGTGGGGAGCGGGCATACCTACGGTCTCCTGCTCCTGTCCCAGCACGCCTGTGAAGTCGCATTTCACATAAACACGGTCGGTACCGCTTGAATGCTACGTTGGGAAGATGCGTCAGCCTGTCTGTGACTTTACAGGAAAGAATTTCAAAGGTTGTCAGCCCATCGTTCGTTCAGTCATGAAGGTGTAACTGATTTTATAACTAAATTAAATAACAACAAAGAAACCAAACCCCTCCAGAATAAGCTGACGTTTGTTTCCACCCAACACCGTTCAGCAGGAGAGGGCGCCACCTTCTGGTGATCCTTGAGGATGCTGCTCAAACACCAAAGAACTGTTCCCCTGTTCTAAAATACAAGACAACAGCTGCTAATATTTGCTTTTATGCTCTTATAAAGTTGTAAGCGTATGATCTGGATGCTTTTGGATATTTGGGCAGAATTGGTGAAGTTCATTTAAATTGTTTGGTTTTCTGGGAAGAGGCCCTAGGCCCTAGGACAAACCCAGGCCGGGGAGAGGGGGGTCTGGGCTTCTCTTCATAAGCTGCTACCTCATGACCAAGCTGTGGATAAGTGGAAGAAGATGGATGAATGGATGGTTTTCTCTCACTGGCCTGGCTTTTAAAATGGCCTGTATTTATATTTTTAAGTGCAGTACACACTTTTTTTTAATAGGGTAGAGGTCTGGGCTTTGGGAAGGCCTTTCCAGCAGCTTAAGTGTCCAAGTTTAATATCATCCAGCTGTTGATTTGAGGTGAAGTTGAAGAATTTGAAGGTAGTCTTCATTATTCCATCCACTTTGTGCAGTGTATCAGTAACACTGGTAACAAAACAGCTCCAGAGCATGATGCTACTATGATTTGTTTCACAGCACTTATCGGATTGACCAATAAGTGCTGTGAAACAAATCCTTTTTATGCTTGCAAAGGGAAACTACCAGTTGTAGTCAATCACGATTACTAACAAGACATTATTAGATCCTGGCCTCGTCAGGTTGAAAGACATTGGCAAACCACTGTGTAAAATCCACCCATGATCAGTTTTAGCATGAGCATGTGGTATTGAATGGACTTTATGCCGCAGACAACCATTTTCAAACTTCAGACTCCCCAGTTTGAAATGACAATTTGTGTCACACCCGAACCTTCAGTCGCTGAATATTTCCTTTGTGTTTTTATTCATTAATCTTGATCTTCTGCTGTTTTACTTGTTAAAACTGATTTGCCATCAACAGATTTCCAGTTCTTTACAGCTAATTTTGAG
Source organism: Rhamphochromis sp. 'chilingali' (assembly GCF_963969265.1). Lineage (NCBI taxonomy): Eukaryota > Metazoa > Chordata > Actinopteri > Cichliformes > Cichlidae > Rhamphochromis > Rhamphochromis sp. 'chilingali'. Next base: position 11,682,671 of record NC_137943.1, on the reverse strand, counting down.
ATTTAAATGAGTTCAGGCTCATAAATAAGTCAGAAAAAGTAAAGTAATTTAAAACCTTGTGGCTTTGTTTCATTAGTTTCTGCTCTATTTAAAAAGGCCAAATAATGTATTTGAGTTTTAAACCAAATTACAAAACTATACTCAAAATTCCTTTAAGATAAAAAAAACAAAACAAAATACTAACATACAGTTTTTGGAACCAAAGCACGAGTGTAATGATTGTGTAATATGTGCAAGATCCCCGCCAGGAGGATGTAAAACTCTGCGCCAAATCAAATATGTGGATCCATCCGCTGTGGCGACCCCTTGCGAATAATAAGCCAAACCAGTCCGCCTGTAAAAATGCATCTTATTCTAAGTTCATCCTCTCTGGTGTTAAACTTTGCAAAAGTTTTAAAGACAAAAAACTATTTATCTATAACTATTTTGACTTTTGTAAAATCTTTTAAGAATTAAGAATCTAGCTAATCGATTAAAAATAGAAGCTGCTTATTGTAAATGACATCTCGAAGCCCACCTGTAGTACCTTCTAGGTCCAGTGGAGGGCGGGAGCCTACACCTATTTTGACTAGAAGATTGGGGGGGGGGGGGGGGGGTACTCTGTAAAAGCCCCCAAGCAAACCTCAAAAACAGACGCTGCAGCAGAGTCCAGCTCCTTAAAAACAAGACACAAAAAAGACTTAAACGCAGTCCTGTGGTTAGTGATAGTAAGATTATATGTTTTTTTTCATGCCATGCTGTGCTTAAAAGAAAAAAAAAAGAAATAGACCATGAACCACATGCTTCACATGCTTTATAGCTCTTTACTTTTTTCTTTTGAATTTTATCTTACCTTTTTTTTTGGGGGGGGGGGGGGGGGGGGGGGACGACGACAAACTCTTGCACGTTTGACAGAAAACAAAAAATACCCTTTTTTCCTACATTGCGTAAAGAAACAACAGGCGCTCAGGTGGATGTCAGACTTTGGCCACTAGAGGGAAACAGACGCCACGTATGGGCTGACACCTCCGGCTCTTTAACTCAGTAACTGCAGAAATAGGGGTCAGAAAACAAGTTAGTATGAAGACTCATGTGTTAGTATCAGCTGTTGGAGAGGAGTCAGACTGTGGGAGGTGACACAGGAGATGATGAATAATGAGCTTTAAGGGTTACATGAGTTATTCGGAGAAGGTTAAGTCTAAAGTGCCTCAAATAACCTGCAGCATTACATAACCCAAAACACTATATATAATAGCTACTTTATGAGTATTAGAATGTGAGTAGTACTATATGATGGTAGTATGAGATTAAAGGATACACCAAATGAAGCCATCTATTTTCTTAACTTGGGGCCACGGCAGCCTACCCGAACCTCATCAGGCTGAGAGGCAGGATACGTTCAGGACAGGCCACCAGTCCAGCACATAGAGACAGATAAACAAACACCTACAGCAGATTTAGAATCACCGATTAGCCTAAATTGTCCGTCTTTGGATGCCAGAGTCAAACCAGTGCAGTCACAGGGGGCAGCACAGGAGAATCACCACGAGATTTGAACCACAAACCTGTGAGTCAGCAGTGACAGCACTGCTCCGCCGTGCCGTAATACCGTAATGTAATTATCGTCATTAATGGGCAAACGTGGCACCTCCACTCACTCGGCGTAACACATATGCCGTTAAGCTCTTTAAAGTCTTGTTTTACTCACCAGTGTTTCACTCATTCTGCCCGATGTGTTGATCGATTCATGGTGATGGAGCTGAAAGACGTCTCTGCTTCATGCTTTTATATCTTTATATGTGTTTGTGCAGAAAATAAGACTGTTGTTGCTCAGTTACGGGCGAATGAGAAAGTCAAATCATTGTAAACATTAATGTTTGGAGTACTTTAATGAGGAGAGCTAATAGGTCAACGGGTTATAGAAGCAACAACACACAGTGATCTAAAATATGCTCCTAGTTTTGCCCTTTGACCTTTTGTGCAGTTTATCTTTAGCTTTAAGAACCATCTCAGATGAATGCAGGCTTAACCCGAATCCTATTTTCACAAAGTTTCCAATTGGACAGCTGCCGCATGCCGAAAAAGGGAAGGCACATTTGGATAATAGACCTCAACAGCAATTATTTTGTCTGCATTTCAGCAAAGAATCCATCATATATGAGGATCCCCGGTAATGAAATTCATTCAGAATGACGTTTTTTTTTTAATGTTTTTTTGCATGACAACTCGACATTTAGACTGATGAAGCACACTGAAAGAGCAGCACTTAGCTTGAGGGCTTCCCCTCTTTTTAGTCCAGTATTGGATCGGGAGGAGATCCAAACTCAGGCTCAAAGTGCTGTGATCAGCAGAGCGCAGCTGCCAGACATCACAGAAAAATAAATGAGAAAGTGCAGAATCAATACTGGAAGCTAAACTGCTGTTAAAATAATTTCTGTCCCTGTGGCTTCTTGAATATGATAAACTGTCGTCTGGCTTCTCTTTATCGTCTTATAAACAACAGAAATCAGATCCCGAATTACCAAAGATTACAATAACCCTGTACTTCTGGTAGGACACCACATGAACCGAAGCTGAACTGTGTCAGATCAAGTCTTTAATCATTAACAGAGCATATAATGATATGTTACTAGAAAGAACTCAGCACTGTGGTTGAAGGATCATAACGGTGTTTTTGCACCATTAAATGGATTAACTTACTGAAATGTTAATACTCCCGTCTTTTTCAGGGCTCCTCTGAGTGTTGTGGATTTGTAGATTTGCACATTTTTTGGTCCTTCCTGTCTAAAATAATGTATTTAGTTCACAGTGTGTTTATTCTGTAAATCAACGTGTTTTTTTTAAACAAAAGTAAATAAAAAAGGCATTTATGAAGTCTAAGCAATCATCACCTGACTGCAACTATTTTTAATTTAAACAGGCTTCTCCTTGGACACTTGACTTTTATGATAAGGTAACATTTTCACCTTTTTATCATTTGACGTGTCACATGAAAAGTGTACCAGCATGCACATGAGTCTAATTCAGCTATTATTTTTTTAAATCCACATTTAAGAGAGCTACAAACCTTTTAATCTGCTCTAGAGACTCCAAAGGGTCCTCTTTATGATGAAAGAGCTCTTCACTGTTATTTTACTTAATAATCAAAGTCTCGTGTTTATGGTTCTTCCAATGTTCTCAGCAAGTGTTCCTCTGACTGTGAGGTGTCCACACTTGAAAAAGACCAGACTTTGAATTTCACTCAACTTTATTTAGACCAACTAGTTTGATAGCTGGTAGGTAGCAGCAGGTAAAAAAACTGATAGCCCGTCTTGTTCAAAAGTCTTCCTCACAGTGGAAAAGTGCTTTGTTTGCCGTCCTCTCAGTATGTTGCTCACGGGTCAAATGACTGCTGCATGCATTTTAAGGTCTACTAGGCACGCCCACCCTTGATTGCTCTAATGTGGCTCACCTGGCAGGGCGGCGCACACCAGGCCGTGCTTAGTTGTTGATTGCACCCAAGGTCTAATCAGCGGCCATGCACAAACAGCAGCACCGAACAGGTAGTGGGCAGGAGGAGGAAGAGAGGAATAACAGCCACACCTACTAGGTCAGCGCGACACCTCCCACTCGATCTTTGCTCAGCACTGTCTGGAAAGATCGCACTCAGATGGGCTGGTCCCTTACTTGATCTTCCACCGGTAAAAGGACCACAAGACGCCGGATGTCCCGATGTAAAATGGTGCCCAGCTCAGGACTTGTGGTAGCAGATCTTGGACTCTTGATCGCAATGCTGGAACTTGGAGAGACCCTCACATGCACATCTCGAACGATCCCTTTGGAATCAGGATTCACGCTAATGACTTTTGCGAGTCTGAACTGCCCTCTAAGGGCATTTTGGTCGCAGAGCCAAACTATGTCTCCAACAGCAATGTTTCTCTCTGCAGTATGCCACTTACTGCGGATGAACAGGTTCGGTCCAGCGAGTTGGCTCCAGGACCTCCAGAAGTTGTTGACTATGGTTTGTATTTCCTTCAGCCTTTTGAAAGGATAATTTGTGAAGTCGACAGTTTTGAAGTCCCCACTTTGTGTGGCTCGACCAAGCAACAGATTATTCGGCGTGATGTAGTCAATGCGATCTTCTCGGCTCTGAATTCTGGCATCAATGGGTCTCTCATTTGCAAGGTTGGCGGCTAGCTGGAGTGCTGTCAGAAACTCACTAAAGGTAAGAGCCTCAGTATTGCCGAGAGTATGGAGGGCTCTCTTGGTAACTCTGACACCAGCTTCGGCGGCCCCATTTCGGTGAGGTGAGTCAGCGGGAAGAATCTTCCATGCCCAGGTGGTCTCATTTTTGGCAGAGTATTCTTCAAGCGACTCCTTGTTTTGTTGTCTCAGGTAAGCATACATTTCTTCCAACACAGGTTTGGCGCCGACAAAGTTTGTGCCAGGATCTGACCAGATTTTCCGGGGATGGCCTCGGACAGAAGTGAACCTCTGGTAGGCAAGCAGGAAGCTCTCTGTTGATAGTGTGCTCACTAGTTCGACATGAATGGCTCGGCTTGCCATACAGCAAAACACAACTCCCCAAACTTTCATGGTCACTCTTCTCTTGACATCATCCCTCACATGATAGGGTCCAAACAGGTCAACAGATGTAAATTCGAATGGTGCAGCAGGATTTGACCTCTCTTCAGGTAAGTCTCCCATTACTTGCTTGCAGGTTCTTGCCTTTGCCTTCTTGCAGATGATGCACTGGTCAACGACCTTTTGGGCAATAATTCTTCCTCTGACAACCCAAGCCTTCATTCTCATCCGCAGTAAGGTTTCTGCCACTCCGCCATGTCCCTTGCTGTGTGCTTCTCTGGCAAGGAGGGTGGATAACCAGGCTTGGAATGGTAGAAGGGGAACGGCTTTGCGGTCTTTTTTGAAGGTCTGGATTCTGCCACCACAAACTAGAAGTCCACTTGTTTGGTCTCTGTAAACAACTAGTCTGTCTGTTGTGGTGCTTGGGAAGTTGACGCCCTCTTGTGCTGCTAGGCAAAGGTCTCGAAAAGCATCTCGTCTCTCGCAGACTGTGAGGACACCCGAAGATGGTACTGCCTCCCACTTTTCTTGGTCTCTGGTCTTGGATCTCATGAACTTTTTGGCAACCCTCCAGACCCACGCCACGGTCCCAATCAGCCTTCTCAGGTTGCTGAATCGCCTTTCGTCGATTAGCTGTTGGGTTGCTACTCCTTGTGGTCTTCTCGACTCTACGTGTGCTGAGTCCTGAGCTGCCTTGATGTGGACTCTGGTAAGGACCGCAACAAAAGTCTTTTTCTGTAGCTTTGTGACCTTTTCTCGAGCTTGGGCAGCGACTTCTCCGGCGGATTTCTTCAGCCACTCATCTTCAGGAAGTTGGAGAAACTTTGGACCCGACTGCCACTCGGAGTCCTCGGTTAGGGCATCTGGACTGGCCCCTCTGGTGAGAATGTCTGCAATGTTTGCTGACCCAGGAGTCCACCACCAATCTTGGACATCAGTGCTACTCTGGATTTCACCAACGCGGTTTGCGAAGAAGGTCTGGAAACCATAGCTCTCACGCTGGATTGCACCCAAGACGGTCTGGCTGTCGATGAGGTGGTACCATTTTTTGACCTGGATTCTGCAGTGTCTCTGGAAGTAGGTCTTCAGACGGGCAGCAAAGACTGCGCCACACATCTCTGCTTTAACAGGATCGCCTTTGTGGTTGAGAGGCGTCAGTTTGGCTTTGGACTCTACTAGTCTTACAATGACACCATGGCTGCAGCTCCAGCGAAGGTACATCACTGCACCATATGCATGTTCACTGCCATCAGAGAACGTGATGGCACTGGGCTCTGCACAAGGATCTGGTGGAGTCAGGGCTCTAGTGAAATGCAGTTTTTTCAGGTCAGCATACTCTTCCAGAAGCTTTATAGCGTCTTCTCGGAGACCTTCAGACAAGGCTGCGTCCCATGTGTCTTCGAGGCAGTGCTTTACTTTTGCTTCTTGGAAAGCTCTCCTTACCAGGATGGCACCCTTTTGTTTGACGGGAGTCACTAGACCGAGTGGGTCGTATAGGCCGGAGACTTGGCTTAGCAGTTCTCGCCTGGTGAGTGGATCAGGTGTTTGCTCTCTGACTTCTTCTCTGAGCAGGTCTTGACCAAGGCGCATTTTACTCCTTTTCTTTGAGAAGTTCACTGCAACCATGACATGAAGCTTGTCATCATTGATGGTGTAGCCAAGGCCAAGGGCTTTGTTGTCATCTTCCGTCAGCTGGTTCGGCAGGATCATAGTCTTTGGCTCTGATCGAGGCAACTCTTTCTTCGACTCCTCCCTCCCACTTTGACTGGAGTAGACCCAAGGCTTCATGTAGAATCCTCCAGCTCTCAGGATGTGCTCGATGTTGGCTGTTAGGCGTCTCAAATGGTCGAGGTCATTGTGTGATGTCAGGATGTTATCGACATAAGCATCTTCTTCCAGCACACGTTTCTCCTCTGTGAAGTGACTGAATGAAGGTAGGTTTGCAGTTTCTCTCATGGCGACTTGGGCTATGCAACCAGCAGGTTTGTCTCCAATGTTGACTCTTGTTATGGCATAGTCTTCTATGTCTGCATCTTCTGTGTCACGCCACAAGAATCTGTGCAAATGGACTTCTCGATCTTCCAGCCAGACGGAGTTGTACATCTTGCGGATGTCACCAAGGGCGGTGTAGACACCAGCTTGGAACCTCAGCAGGACAGCTCTTATCGGGTTCAGGACATCAGGACCTTTGATGAGGATGTCATTCAGGCTGAGGCCTCTGTACTTCTGGCTGCTGTTCCACACCAACCTCACTGGGGTAGAGACAGAGTGTGGATTTGGCGCGATGAGGTGGCTTATATACCATACTGGCCCAGTCCAACTCTGCAGGACTTCTTTGGACAGCTTCACTGCAGCTCTGCGGTTTACCATCTCATGAACTTGTGCAGCATAGGCCTTCTTCCATTCAGGTTCTTTAGATAGCTTCATCTCGGTTCTGATGAATGTTGCTTCTACTGCTTTCCTGTTATTTGGCAAGGTTGCTGGATCTTCTACCCATGGGTATTTGGCATGCCAATGCGGTTCACTGTTGTGGTCATCTCCAGTTGAGTAAGTCAGGCCGTTCCTCACGATCTCCATCTCCCTCTCTTCTGCAAGCGTCATTTCCTTACCCCCTGGCTGGCAGCTCCCACAACGACACCCTCCACATCTCGGCTGGCAAGCGGCTCCGATGCTTTCCCACCTCCACCACTTCAGAAAGTCTCTGCTGCTGGTAGCTGTGGTGGATAGAGTCTCAGGGTGATCAGGGTGCTGACAGGAAGCTAGGTCTTTAGTGAACTCTTGGTACTTGAGTGCAGCAGCTCTCATTGATCTTGCGAAGTGAGTTTTGGAGGTGTGGGCCATCAAAGTGACTTCCTCAAAGAGGTCTGGATGTGCGCCCCCAATTGTCTTGCCAAGTGGACCGTCCCAAAGAACCAGGTCACCGATGGAACGGATCTTTTGGGGCACCAGCTGGCCTTCTTTATGGCTGATTAGAAGCTGGATCTCTCTGGGTCTGATGAGGTCTTGGAGAGGGATGTCAGGGAAGATCTTCTGTAGCTTTTGAGGTGGAACGTGTCTTGTCACTTCAGCAATCTTGTCAAGACCATAGCAAACTAACTGGTGAGGCTTTAAAGTTCCTTTTGAGGTGTTGACACGGATCTTGAGAAGGTAGCGCTTGGTTGCCACAGACACCTTCATACCTCCGATACCCTGGATGACAAGCATGACATCTTCACTGCGAAGGTTGAGCTTACTTGCAGCTTTATGGGTTATGTAGTTTGTGTCAGATGCTAGATCAATTAGTGTCCCAATTCTCTGCCCATCATTGGCGATGACGTCAAGGAGCATCAGGATCACAGGGTACTCTTTTAGACCAGTCTCCTCCAGTAGACCTCTCTCTGCTGCCATGGAGTTGAAGGCTCGTGATGAGACGTTGCAGAAAGCTTTCCGACACTCCTGCGCTAGCTCTGGCGATAGTTTAGAGATGAACTCTTCTTGAACCTCTGTATACCTCCTCCCCTCAGCTCTCGCCGGACCAGACTTGGGCCTTTGTGATAAGGGTCGTGGCAAGGGACAAAGAAGGTAATGATGCTGGTCTTTGCACTCTGGATTTCCACACAGGTAAGTAGTCTTTCTGCAGGGTTCATCGTGGATCTCGAGGCACCTCTTGCAGGCTCCAAGTTGCCGCACTGCATCTTCTTTCTCCTGTAACTTTGCGTTGGTTCTGAACCGTCTGCAGATGTAGAGCTTTCTCTTGTGTTTCGGGTCCCCACAGATGATGCAGCCTGCTGGATCAGTACTGGATTTAACTGACTTGGTACGGGCGTACTTTACTGGGAACTTTATTCTCTCCTTGGCAGGGTCGATGTCTCTCAGCTGGTCTAACTGCTCGTAGATGGACTCTTGAGATTGGAGGTATGCGAGCAGCTTGTCAAACCGGTTCTGATGAGTCACAGCATTCTTTGGATCAGCAGCGTGGGTAAGCCAGTCTTTCTTTAGGGACTCAGGCAGCTTGCTTTCAATAGACTTTATTACTAAGAGGTTCTTTATGGCATTTGCTTCATCCAGCTCACTCAAATCATAGAGGGCCTTTTCAACTGCGTGGATAAGCTCTATAATTCTTCTAGGCTGGTTGCTACGGACAGGAGGGATAGCTTGAAGCTCCTCAATGATTTCAATGGCGATGGTGGCTTGATTTCCATAGCGGTTCTCGAGGACTCTGAAGATCTTATCGGCCGAGGTGTATGTGGACAGGCGCAGATCTTTGGCCACTTTATCATCGAGGCTATCAAGAAGTTGGAATTTCTTTACTTCCACGGACCCGGTTGGTTCACCTTGCTTTTGCAGAGCCTCCCATTCCTTCCGCCATCTGTAGAACTCACGCTGGCTGCCGGTGAACTTTGGTAAAGCTGTGGCTTTCAGTTTTATGGCTGCGACCGAGGCTGCGTTGCGGACTGTGACAACTGCTTGGTCGGCATCTCTTTTAATCCTCTCTGCTTTGATCAGGACTGCCTTCCCTGACACCAGCTTTGGAAGGCAGGTTTCGAGCTCCATCAGTCGACGATCACAATCTCGCCTCTCAGCAGGTGGAGCCCAGCGGTTCCATGTCTGGTGTGCCTGCTTAGCTTTCTTCACCAGTTCTTCTAGATGGTGGAGCATAAAATCATATGCCTCCAGGGGTGTATCAGGCTGAGTGGATGTGACGTTCTCACACGCCATTTCTGCTGATTTTAGAGCAAGGGTCAGTTTTTTTTCACCATATGATGTCCACAGTGTCTCTCTGATTAGGTGCTTCACCTCCTTCAACTTCTGCTCACATTCTTTCTCCGTTTTTTCGACGTCTGCTCTCTGTTGTGCCCTCTGCTTCACACTGCGTGATGTAGGCGGCTTCAAGCTCCTCGTTCGCGTCAATCACTTTGGAGCCCTCTGCTGTGAGTCTCTTGAAGGAATCCTGCAGCTCCTCTACAGACATATCCATGTGGGTCCTTATTATATGGTTGGTGAGTCTGGAAAACAGTCTCTTTGCAGTGGTTCGCTCTATTTTCAGCTCTTCGAGTGACTTGGACTCAGCCATGCTGTTTTCTCGGTTATTGGTTGGACAGGCAAATGGCGTGCGATTTCCTCCAGGCCCCCAGGTGGAGTCTTCTCCGTCTTTGTGGTGAGCTTTTGTGGAGTCTTCACTGGTCGGTTTCTCTACTGGCCAGGCCGGTTTTTTACTGTCAAGTGTTCCTCTGACTGTGAGGTGTCCACACTTGAAAAAGACCAGACTTTGAATTTCACTCAACTTTATTTAGACCAACTAGTTTGATAGCTGGTAGGTAGCAGCAGGTAAAAAAAACCGATAGCCCGTCTTGTTCAAAAGTCTTCCTCACAGTGGAAAAGTGCTTTGTTTGCCGTCCTCTCAGTATGTTGCTCACGGGTCAAATGACTGCTGCATGCATTTTAAGGTCTACTAGGCACGCCCACCCTTGATTGCTCTAATGTGGCTCACCTGGCAGGGCGGCGCACACCAGGCCGTGCTTAGTTGTTGATTGCACCCAAGGTCTAATCAGCGGCCATGCACAAACAGCAGCACCGAACAGGTAGTGGGCAGGAGGAGGAAGAGAGGAATAACAGCCACACCTACTAGGTCAGCGCGACAGCTTTAAAACTAATATAATAATTTGTATTTATTTTAACAATTTAAAAAAAGTGAGAATATTTTACTTGGAATTAATTAATTAATTCTGCACCTCTGGATGCTTTGGGGCTTTAGGTGTTTTAGATGATTATTTTAAACAGAAACAAATGGACCTGGACACAAACGTAAGCCAGCTATAGATATCTAATCCAGTCCAAATTTATGTATGAAGCACATATTAAAACAACAAAGTTGACCAAAGTGAACAAATAAACAGACTAAATAACTAAGCTCTCACTATGGGCAAGGAATTAAAATGAGTTTTAAGGAGACTTTTAGGGACTTTTTAAGACTTAAAAAGGGTGGTGTCATTCATTCCACAGTTTAGAGGCTATGGCTGGGAAAGCTAGATCCCCCCTGTTTTTAAGTCTAGTCACTGGGACAGGGAGCATGTCAGCAGATCTCAGCGACCTTGAAGGTCATGAAAATCAGATGTTAAGGGATCAGCAAGATTTGATGGAGCCAACCCATAAAGGGATGTAAAATTTTGTAGTAGAACATCCTAAAAATCACACAGGGGAGATTTGATCCACTTCACGGGTTCTGGTAAGAAGGACACCAAAGTAAATGGCATTAGAATACTCTCACAGGTACCTTTGCTGAAATAGGAAACTAAAATAGTAAATAATGTAGTTAAAATGACCTTCAGCGCTAGTGAAATGCCACTTTCCATCCACATGTAACTGAAACAATGCAACAGTCAGAAAAATACTTTAGTAAATGCATTTGTACTTCCTGTATTTGTTACTTTGTTCTGTTTTTTCTTTGTTTAATTTATTATTGTTATTAGTATAATTATTATTATTATTATTTCTGTAGCCTACCAGCAGAGGTGCGCTCTCTCTCTCTCTGGCTCAGTGTCAATTCCACATCCTGAGCTCAGTCACCACAGATCCTCTCAGTTCAAAATAACCCGCTCTGTTAATCCACTCTGCTCAGTGTGCCTGTAACCTACAGAGCTGCTGCAGGGCCGTCCCGGGACAATCAGATATCGTTAGACTTTTACTAAATTCTCATTCATCCAAAGCAGCAAAAACCAGAGAAATTAAGTTTCTGACAAGTTAAGTTTCAAGCCTTTTTTAAAAATCAGATGCAGCGAGAAGCACAGTGCAGCCATTTATTAATCTTGCTTGCAGCGACATTATTAAGATAAGATAAGATAAGATAACCTTTATTAGTCCCACACGTGGGAAATTTGTTTTGTCACAGCAGGAAGTGGACAGTGCAAAAGTTATGAGGCAAAAATTAGAATACAATAAGAATAAATACAGTACACAACTGTACAGAATAGAATAAAATAAAATACTATATACAGTAGAATAAAATAAAATAAATATACAATAAGATAAAAATAGAATACAAATACAAATACTATATACAACTGAGTAAAAATACAACGATGACAGAAAGGATTATTGCACTTAGTATTATTGCATATGTATGGATGTGTGTGCTTGATCAGTTAAAGTCTTTATTATGGAGTCTGACAGCAGTGGGGAGGAAAGACCTGCGAAATCTCTCCGTCCCACACCGTGGGTGCCGCAGTCTCCCACTGAAGGAGCTGCTCAGTGCTGTCACAGTCTGCTGCATGGGGTGGGAGATGTTGTCCATCAGGGATGACAGCTTAGCCGCCGTTCTCCTGTCACTCACCACCTCCACTGGGTCCAGAGGGCATCCTAGAACAGAGCTGGCCCTTCGGATCACCCTGTTCAGTCTCTTCCTGTCCCCAGCAGAGATGCTGCCGCCCCAGCAGACCACAAATACACAACGTCACAGTGCTGACTTCAGTCATAACGTTCCAGCCCTTTCAGGCAATAATACATATACCATGCGAACTGTTTTTCCTCTCTGATATAATCCACTGGGGTCCAACTCCAGGGTCCCACTGCTGGATGCAGTAGAGGGAGAGAAAAACAACCTGCCTGCTGACGCATTTGTTAGGAGTGCGAGGAATATTCTCTATTAAACATGAGTTGTCTGCAGGGGGTTCGTCGGGTACAAGAACATTGGTGGCGGCTGGTGTCATTCTCAAGGTTTTTAAATGTAGCAATTCAATAAAAGTACTGAATGAATTATGGAGAATATTCACATAAAGGCACGCTCACATTCACGCACACACACGCGCGCGGGGTGCATACAGGGACACCGATATAAACACATTTGGAGGCAAGATGATCCTTGAAGCTTAAGTAATGAGCTCAGCTTGACTTAGAGATTTTTCCTTCAACTTGGCAGGAAGTCTAACTCTTTAATGTGTGTGCTTGTGGTTGGAGCCACGCTCTTCTGTGGAGCCGTGTGTACGTGATTTGCCTAATATGTGTGCGCCTGTGCGATATTGACATAATTAACTCTCATTGCGACTCGCCGCTTGCGACCGAGAGTCCAGCTTAAGTTCACTTATTAAGGCTCTGCCGACCTCCTCCAGCACCTGGACTGTGCTCTGTGCGCAAACGATGAGCGTCTCCATGGGAACAGGGTCTCTTCTTCTCCTATATTTGTTAGGATTAAACAGAAGCACTAATTTCTCCATTCTCTCCAGCACGCAGGCAACAGGAGGGAGACAGTTTTTATATGACGCACGCTTGAGATACTGTGTCCGATTCATGTAAAATCTAAGCGGTGCAAAGTTCATTAAATCTGCAAAAGTGCAAGTTGATATGATAAATCCTGGGGAAATAAATGAAAAGCAAAAATAGGATACCGCATTCCAGCTGCGTGGCATGCTGAGTGTATCTGCATGTGTTTGTAAGCTGCAAATATGATGAACAACTCAACTCAGCCCCCCCCCCCCCCCCCCCCCCCCCCCCCACACACACACACACACACACATTTTCACTGTTTTCCACTGTCCTGTTGATGTCTTGCACTATAAAACACTTTGCAAGCCTCCTCTCTCATGTTTCCAAAACCTCTTCATGCTGACTGACGCACTCTGTGGTCATTTGGCTGGAGTGTCCAAAATGTTTAAATCACAGATAGAGGGGGGGATTGGGGGGATTGGGGGGATTGGGGGGGGGGGGGGGGGGGGGCAGAGAGCGAGAGAGAAACATCACCAAGCATCATTGCCTGGTGATGTCTGGCTCCCTGCCTCCTCCCATCTGAAGGAGAGCAGTAGACAATCTAATTCAGGAACCTTCACCTTTGCCCTCCACTGGTGATGCCACTCCGTACCTGACGGAACATTTTTGAGGCAGAGCCACGAGGGCGTGATATTTTCGGATTGTGCCAGGTATGATACTTTGCTCTCAAGTGAACCATTTAATGTATGAAAATAAAGGCTTTAAAAAAATCCCACCCAAGAGTCCCGAAATGTTCAAATCAAAACTTTCTCAAGCTCTCGATATTATTATGAGTAACAATTCTTTTGTTTTCAAGTCTGCAATGCTGAAATTTTAGATGTGCTAATAATAAAAAAAAAGGTTTCCACCAGCCTTCAAACAAAAGTCAGTCCTTGGCCAGTCTTATTACAAACCTGTTTGTCTGGATCTGTGAATCTGACCGTTTGTTTCCCTTTCTCCATCAGTTTAACTGCCATTTAACTGCAGCTTTCCAGGATTGGCTTCTAATGTAAACTGATCGGCAGCTTTAACTGGATCACAGACACGCAGATGGCATTTCACAAACACAGAAATATGCAGTGTTACGCTGCATGAGGGAGAGCTGCTCACCTTTTTTTATTTTTTTTTCTCCTCAGAGAACCACTGACATGTTTTTCTTTCTCCAGCCTTGCAACTAATAACGTGAATCCTCCACGTGGCAGACACATGCTTCTGATTATGAAACATGGAAAGTCAGAAATGTCTCTCCTCCAAACACACTCTGACTTTACTGCCCTGGTTTTTGTACTTTGCCTTCACAAAGCATGAGACGAGAATGAAATGAAAAGGAGAGAAAGAGAATGAAGCTAGTTATAAAAATAACATGGCAGATCAGTATTGTATAACAGCCATATCATTTCTGTTATGTGCTTTAAAAGTGGGTTGGACTTACTCAACTTCATGTGTTTATTCATATTACACGCAACTTTTTAAACATTTTAATACTTTTTAAAAATCATTAATAACACAGTTGTTGATAGGAAGTTCATCGATGCCTTCCGGGGATTATTATCTCCCTGCAACTCCCACATCAGGGTCTCTAAACACAGGGCAGAGCTCCAGTTTAAAACTGTCACACAGACCCGGTTCACATGTTTTCAGTTACTCTAGTTGATTAAGACGCCTTTCAGGTGGACTTTGGGTGCCGCTCAGGTGAGGGTTGTGCATTTTGCCCTAACAGGTGCTGTCAGACACAAAGGTTGTTACCAAGGTAAGTTAAGCAAGACTGTCAGGCAGCATTATAACATGCTGACAGTCCACATGCATCAGAGTTTTTGAAATGCTTTGTAGGTGCGCCACCAAAATAATCCCAGTACAGGGACTGCATATGAACATAGTGGTTTTTTTTTTTTTTGGCTGCACTTCCAGTTGTTAGGAAGACACACTGGCTTCAGGAATCAGTTTGTGTTTCAACCAAATCAAACAGTAACACGTAATGTGACACAGGCAGCAGCGATCCTGAAGAAATATTCAGAGTAAGCATTTAGGTCCAAATGCACTTCGAGTATCCAAAATAAGCGCTCATTCTTGATAAATGCCCCAATTCAATTCATATCCCCCCAGGATAGTTGCATAACAATAGCTTCCTTTATTTTTGTTTTCGAACTGTATCTCCATGTTTGCTTACCTGCTAATCAGCTGCACAGCTGACGCACCTGTGTTGCTGTGAATTTACTGGAAATGTTCAAGAAAGTGCGGCTTTTATTTAGCCATGCTGATAAAGGGTGACAGTGTGGGAGCGTTATCACTCAGCTCAAACACAGCTCTGGGTCTGTTTGCCTGAGGCCTTTTTGTTTCAATATTACAGTCTCATGTTTATTGTGGTTCCTTTAAAACACTTTAATCTGTTGTATATGTTTCAGTTTCTAAAAACTGGCCCACATTTTTTTCTTCTTTTTTTTCTTCCAATAGTCATCTGAAATTCGTTCCTTCAATTCATTCAGCCAATTTATCTGGTCTGCTGGCATCAACAAGGAGGAAAATGAATTCAGTGTGTTATTTAATTAAAAAAAAATCCTTTCATTGAGAATGTTCTATTGATTCCATACAAATCACTTTTCTTTTTAAACTACACACGCATGCCAAACATTTGGCCAGCTGGTGATTTGTTTTTGCTAATTGGTGGACAAATCCAAGGACATTGGCTCTGATTGAAACTGGAGGTGAAGGGGGATGGAGGAAGATTTTAATTGATCAGGTTAGCATCAGCAAATCATTGGAGCAGAGAGGTTTGGGCAAAATCATGTTAGTTTAACTGGAAAAGTGAACATCCGCAGTCAGCTGACAGAGCAAGCATGAAAATAACTGTCCTGACTGAACTTTTGCTGCGTCTAATATAAAGGATTCCTTTGTTTCAGGAGTCTGAATGAAATGAATTTAATCCAGTCTCGGCTCTCAGTCACATCTTAAAATGTGAAGGGACTCTTGAGTAGAAAAGGTGAAGCTAATAGTTCATCTTCCATTACCTAACTTTACCTTGACTGATACAGTGAACATCCACTTTATAATGGCCTTATTGTTCCTTCAAACAGCTGGAATACAGATGTGTGAAGTCTGTATTTGAGCAAGGAATCACCTTAACAGTAAGTGCTAGAGGAAAAATTAACAGTACTACTAATTATATGTACATTCTAAAAGCTATAACGGGCATATAAGAAATATCTGTAAGTAGCTTCAATCAGCTCCACCTAAAGCAGCTGCATAATCAAAATCCTATAATCCAGGATATTCTGACAGGACTAAGTTTGGTTTCATAGTTGCCATAGCAAAACTGGGTTTACAGGTATACTACAATATTATGCTCCAGTAAATGTATCCAATTCATATGTGAAATTTTTGGACATTGTTTTTATGTCCAAAAAAGATAAATACAAGACAAGCAACAGATATTTACCTGCTCTGCAGCCATTTTTCACAAATCAATTCTATTTTTATTTTAACCATTTTTGCTATCATTTTTCAAAATAAAATATAAGGCTTGGAATTTCTTCTTCTTCTTCTTCATTTATTTATTATGTCTAAAGATCACTTCTTCATGTCAGTATGTGTGAAGTTGTTATGTGGAAAACTGTGTGATGTCTGTAACAGTGACACACAGAACAGTCCTTATATTGGTAAAAGGACAGCTGAGTAATAGAACATCCATACGTCTGTCATGCACATCTCAATAGTGAATATGTAAAAATAAAATAAATTAAAGATGTAAAAGTCAAGATTAATTAATTTCAAAAATATGGATTAAAAATTACGATGTAACATAAGGAAATATTGTTCACAGAATTTGCATCAATTTAATATGATGCACCATGTTAATCAAACAAAAAAGTAACATGCAGTATGTAGTGATAGCAACAGGAGATTACTCTCCAGTGCCGACTTGCTATCCATGGTAACATCAGGTGTAAACAAAGGCAAAACACCAAGCAACTGGGTGGCATTAAAATGGCAACTTCCATCTCTTCTATACAGTATATGGTTATTTTTTTCTAAATATTTGTAGTAATAACTGAATCATCGAGTCGAAAGCTTAAACCAACAAGTTAAACAATCCGTTTAGGTTTCCATTTACTTAAACCACTGATGGATACTTGACTCCAGGCACTTTAAGAGTCACAAATCATAGCAGCTACAAACACATCTCAACTTTTAGTAGTCCTCTAAAACAGGATTATTTTTTGTGTGTTTTTGTAGCATGTGCTCCTTACTCTCATTATTACTGTGTTTGCAGATTGTAATTTCTCACTTTGTAGCATTATTCCTAAATGCGGCACAGGTTTTGTTCTAAAGCAGTGCCAAGAAGCTCGCAGCACCCAGATCCATGCTGATAGTGTGTATGCCGTGTTCCTGTCTGATTCAATTTACAAGGAACATGTGACTGTCACTCGCAGGACACAAAGAAAAGTACATGGACATAATGGCTTGAGAGTACAGATGCTGTTACTTTGGTCTAAAGCTGCTCAAAATGTATCTGAACCTTTGACACAAATCACAGTGCACACCATAAAATCTGATTCCCAATTAAAAACTTTATGAATGCTCAAATATCAATAACAGTACAAAATGACAGCTGAACATCTACTTTTTCTCTTGTTTAGACAGGCTCCCCCAATTCTTGAGATATTTTTTAACACTAATCAAATGAGTAATTTAACCATCTGACTCTAAAAATATGATAAATATATGTCTTAAGGGAGTTGATTCATTAAACTGCTTAGATATTTCGATTTAAAATAGCTATTATGGTTGCTAACATCTGGTGGTACCCATTAAAAATTTCTGTCCAGCTTTACTTATTTAAGAAAATAAGTATATATTCCCTGCTCCCCCTAAATGTTGAGATATTCCTTTAAGCAGTTTTTATTATGTGCTTCTCTGATCCTCCACATTTTTGCTTCTGATTGCTTCATACCTCTTGTGACTTGGACTGGATGGACGGGAGCGAGCTCAGGTAAACAGCAGGGTGTTCCACAGTAAACATCGATTGTGGACCCCAGAGGGCCTCGGTTGCCAGGGCTAATCTTGGCCTTTAAGCTCTGGGTCACTAAGTGTTCATTCGAGAGTGAATCACTCTTCTGTGGAAAATCAAAGTGGTTGCTGCTGTGCCGGCAGTCTGTCCTGCTGGTTTTGCAGAGTTGGTGGAGATATCACATTATGAGACCACACACACGCAGCACGCCACGCAGCAACAGGTCAGAGATGGAACTTGTATAAACTAATACTCCAAATATCCTTTGTGCCAAACAAAGCCAAAGGCACACTTTGAGGCGAGATTAATGGAAACCTGTGAGCGTGCGTGGAGATGCGATGATGCCAGCAGGACTCGGCTTCCACGTTGTAAATATAAGTAGTCATCAATCCTCAGCTCCACTTAGATCCAAGGGCTGTCTGGATTTCTTTCTGGAAACAAACACATAAAGGCTTCTTTAATAAATGCTCCGTCTGTGGGTCTTTTAAAGTTTCGTGAAGGAGTTCCTCTAGAGCGAAAACACTGAAACTGCAGGTGTTTTCCAAAACAACCCGAGAAATGAGAGAGCATTTTATCATTTGCTCTCTCATCATTAATATATTGATAAAGCTTTATATTGTTAGCATAACTTAAATGGCAGTTGTTGCTTACACAAAAGTTCACGACTTGCCTCAGCTCCGTGGAGCATTTTAGCTTCTCTTTTAATCCTGTTGTTTTGCTTTTATGATTTACTCATCAGATTGAGTCTTTTTTTTTTCTCGTCAGCATCATTTCCTGTTGCAACAGGCGACTGCTTTCAGCCAAAATATCTCGAAATAACTCAAACTCTCAAAAACCAAATCTCTGCCAGACGGTTAAAGTCCTGCTGGCAAACACGGGGGAACATTTAACCACAAAGAGACTGATGGGGTTTTTTTTATGTTAAGAATCAGTGCACACAAAAATATAGTCAAAAAGAAATGCTGTGAGTATCGGGCTTACGTGTTATCCACAGAGGAAAGAAAGTACTTAAGGTGCATCTGAATGTGTTTCATGTGCGTGGGAAAAATATGCTTTGTGGTGTATCAACATTGACAAAATATGTCAGAGTGAAATAAAGCAGGTTTAAGGCGTGCTGGTTCAAATACTTGTTAAGATTAAAGAAAGATATTAGGATATTAGTCTAATATGTACCATTTATAACCAAAGCGGACAGCAAAAACAAAGCAGTAGATCTGTCTGTGAACTTATAATGGTATCTTGTGTTGTCTCTGAGTGGGGGATGCGTAATTCTTAAATACTATTTGTGAAGGAAAAGGCTTTGAGAAAGCCAAGAAAATAAATATTATTTACTGACGTGCTAAATTCAAAACATGGATAAAATAAATCTTGGTTATGGTCAAAGTGACAGAAACACACAAAACACCAGATGAAGCCTAAAAATATCCAAAGTGCATGGGTGCATTAAAAACAAGATGATTTTCAAAGAAGTTGAAGTTTGAAAAACAGCTTTGAGAAAATGAAAACACACCATGATTTAATTCTGAGGTTTTACACATCAAGATGTGATCAAAAATCATATGGTTTTTAGGTGCAAAACAAGTCCAAATAATCACCCCTCCACAACCGTGCTTGACAGCTGCTGTGAGGTGTTTGTGCTGATATGCTGTGTTTGGTTTTCTTTGAACATGGTGCTGTGCATATGGACTTTAGTCCACTTTAGTCTCATGTGTCTATAGGACATTGTCCCAGACATCTTGTAGCTTGTTCAGATGCAACTCTTCCAAACAAGCCATACTTTTTCAGTCTTTTTCTGATTGTATTGTCATGAACTTTAACATACTAACGGAGGCCTGCAGAGTCTGAGTGTCAGTTTCTCTGAGCATTGCACAGTTTGGCCTTTGGGTGGATTTGCTGGGACATCCACTCCTGGGGAAAATGGCCGGCTGTCCTGAATGTTTTCCACTTGTGAATAAACTTTCTCGTTGTTGAATGACACACTTCAAATTGTTTGGAACTGTGGAGCATCTGACTGCTACTTCCCTTCCTAAGCTATGCAAGCAGTGGGGTGTATTTAACTTGCTCCTGCATTTTGTCTTGGTTTTTGGTAAATAAAAAAGGCATTTGTGATATGTCATGCGTTATTTGTCCAATGTTGCATTGACCTCTTTTTAAGACTTTCCAAAGACCAAATACTTTTTTTTATTATGTCCTGATATGTAAACTCTTAGAATTGAAAGATGGTGTTCTTCCTTTTTACCCTGACTGTAAAAGTTGGTTATTGGTAGCTTTGTTTGCCTCCTCCCAGAAACAGTGTTTGTTCAGTTATAACTCAGTGAGGTTTAATGCTTTTGTGCGATTGTTTCACATGTTCTCTGGGAGCTCTGGCTAAGTGTGAGGTGAAGCTGTGGCCACTCTGAGAATAATCAAAATGGGAAATTTGATTTTCCCGTTAATATGAAAATCGCCTGAGGGTGTGTGAACGCGTTGACCACCGCAGCAGTTAACTAGTGCTGCAGCAAGGACTTTAATTTGATCTCACGGTACCCGAAATTGCATTTTCTCTGATAGGTGTGATTTTCAAAGTAGAAGGTAGAGCCACAGGTATTTTGAAAAGTGGAGTGAACAAAGTTAATAGATAAAAGTATTTTTAATCATGCAGCGAACAACGTGCTCCTAGCAACTTCTGTTCACATCACTGTGTGCGTCGGCGGTGGCTGCTGAATATGTCATCAAAGCAAATACGCAGTTAATTGCTGGTCCTATGGTCCTCATAATACTTCATCCATTTTAATCACCGTTTCATATTTACTTTCTACACTGTCAGCTGCACTGTGAAGCTACTGAGCCATCCTGCAAAGAATTACATGTGATCGGGGATGTTTTCTCATTTGAAAAAGGCAGCGCAAGCCAGCCGCTGCTGTGAGAGAAGAATGTTTTAACAGATAATTTCTCAAAAATTCCAAAACGGCGCTGCATGTTTAGTACGTTTCGACTTTGGTCAGAATAGTCGTTAGGGAGGTCTCGTAAAAGTTTATTTTGCACAGATTCGACCTCCCGTGCCGCTCCTCACCTCTTACCCTCTCTTTACGCCTTCAGATTGCGAAGTAACAAGCAAAACTGAAATGCTTTTAACTGCGATATAGCCCTGAGGTAATTTCGCAATATAGTTTATGTACTGTACACAGCCTGCATAAATGCAAAAATAAAACAAAACGAGCTGTGTCTTTAGCCCATGCGATTTTGACCTTCTCCTCCACTGCATGGAGGAATGCGGTTTCTCAATCCACCTGGATCTCCTGGGCATCAGCTCATTCCGGTTAGACCTGGAGGAATGCAAGTGAATCAAATCTGTCATCCCCAGTTATGAGTTACGTTATGATTGTATTAATGTTCTGCTGCCAGAAGATTAAAAAGTTTGCTTCAGTCTTGTCTGCTGAAAACTTCCTAAAAAACAACAAATAATGTTTTGGATTCACCCCAGCAGGAGAGCAAAACAACATGTTTTCATCAACGCTCAGACAAAAACCTCTCCCTTAGAGACAGGACTAGGAGTTCTGTCATTCGAGAGGGGCTCAGAGCTACTACTCATCCACAATGGCAGGAGTAGGAGGAAGAGGTAGTTGGGGCGACCGACGAGGATGGTTGCCTCGTGGGTGAGGTGTTCTGGGCACGTCCTTTTGGGTGGAGGTGTGAGTGTAGACGCAGGACACACTGGAGACGTTATATCTCTTGGCTGGCCTGAGAAGGCCTCAATGTTCTCCCAGATAAACTAGAGGATGTGACTGGGGAGAGGTAGACAGAGCCCTGCATAAAAGATGAATGGTTGTTGATGGGTGTTTTCATCAATAGTAGAAATTTGGAGAATGGCTTTCATTTAATGAGTGCCGGCTGGATACAGTATGAACAGTATGGATTACAGCCAGGGGCTTAAACTTATTATGTTTCTTCCTCCTTGTCTTTTGTCCATGTTATCGCACCTCGGAGAAAACTGATCCAGGCAGCGGACACTGAGTTGTCCTGAGAGTCTGTCACCTGCAGGTGTCAAATGTAGTGCCGAGACAGGAGGCCCAAACAACCCTGATGAAATGTCTCATGTACAGAACTACCCCCTTTCACACCTCCCCGCTCTGCTGTGCAGAGGACTTGTTTACCTCTCGCTCAGGTTACACTTGTGGTGAGTCTTGTGAAACCAAAGAGATGACTTGGAATTCTATGCTTTGACCCCGGTGTGAAAGAGGCTGTTCACATGATTTGTTTCTTTCTTTTCCTTCCTTCCTTTCCCTGTTCTCAGTAGTCTCTGACAGACTTTTTCCTGGTAATAAAATAAAATGTAAATATCTGCAATAACTAATGCATTTTTCACAGAAATCTTCCTATCAATACTCCAGGGTACACCGGCTGCACATTGTGCATGGTATCATGTTTCAGCTCGCGTTCCTCAAACTGGGTTTACCACTTAGGTGTATAACCCGACCTTGAAAGGTGGGAATTTGAGCCCGAGCTTACACAAAGGGAACAGAGCACATATCATTCAGAAACACAGCGGCCTCTTAGCAAAGGCTTATTACAGCATGTTTACAACATAATAAACAATCCGCCACTGAGCGCATAGTAGCAGTCAAATGAGCAGCAGATTAAACATTTTTAAGGTTCATATGACTACACCTGTAAAAGCAACAATAACAGCACCTGGCAGCTACTTCACAGACCAATGAAAACAGATGGATTGCTTTGAATATATGTCAATGTGTACACGATGTACTATATCCACGGCGGCCACATCAAAAAGTCAACGGTTTTCAGGTCAAGCAGTACTCTCTAAAAGAAAGCAGTGATGCAACAATAAGCATTACAATGTCTGTTATAATTACATTTAATCTGATTTGAAACTGCAGATAAAATTTTGGGCTAAACACTATGAAATGTGCCAATATGTTCCACAACGTTGGACAACAAACTTCATGCAGCGCAAGTTGAATTCTTTTGGTCAGCTTTGGCTTCATTGAGGTTTTTGGCTGCCGGGATCCAATTCCTCAACATGCTATGATTTCCTCGGATCTTATGGACCTCATTTAGACTTCTGCGGCGATGCAAATCAAGCTGAAATGGTTTTTATTCTGTCGCTTAGAAACAGGGAACTCATAAAATCACTGCAAGAAAAATAGAACCCTCCAGGCTGCAACTCTAATAATTGTTTGCTAAACACAAAAGTAGACAAGTACACTAAAGCAGAGGATGGAGATGAGAGAGTCAGACGGTGTAAAATATAAGGCTAGTGGCGAAAAAGCTGTTAGCTTAGCATAAGGAATGAATTTCTGGAGAAAGAGCTTTACATTACCAGAAGCTTATTGATCTTATTAACTGGTAGCCGTATTGTATCTCATTTCAGTCCACAAAAGATTTCAGCGTAATGATGGCAATTTACCTTGAGCTTTTAGTCAGAGACAGATTGAATGTTTCCTGGTCTCTATGCTGAGGGCAGTATTCCGCCTGCTGTATATTAACTGTTTCCACAGATCAAATGGGGAACTGAGAGACATCTACACTTTTGGTGTCTCTCCTATTCCCATCTCCAAGCTTGGAAACTGCTACGCATATTTCATAGCATATCTCATCTGCATATCTGCATCTTATAATGATAAAAGCCAGTTTCAATAGTATTTGCTACTTTTATGATCATTATAGAAGATGAAAAAGCAGTTTATTTCTGCTGCTCCCTTGTTCACAGGGGGTCGCCACAGCAGGCAGCTCCACATATTTGATTTGGCAGATTTTTCCTGACACAAGACCAAAGAGATTTATTTCTGCTAGTGAGCATAAAACCAGGGATCTGTTGCTTGTTAGGTAAATATGTACACCATTACATTATGGACCAACTTTTGTGATCCTACTTTGCTAATGCAAATGTACATCGATGCATCGTTGTTTAGAAGCCAGTGTCGCATGAAAGCTGTTGCACTGGATGAAGACCAAAGCATGAGCTTTTCCGGTAGTCTAACAAATGTAAAGACAATTGCCGACAACAGCTGCAAATTAAAGGCTAGCCGGCTAAGTAGAAGAAGCAATGGCCTTGTTATACAGTCATATCTCGGTTATATATCTGATAGTGAATAAAATGTCAATGAGTGCAATAAACGAAGTGTTACGAGTTGTATGACTCATATATGTATATATATATATATATGACTTATCTAGTTATTCAAATCTACTCAATCTGTTACGTTGGGTGTGCATTGAAGTATATCGTGTTATGACCTGTGACATATCAGAGTAGTAGAAAGATTACCACCCCATGTGGGTCCACCTTTACAGATGTAACCGATAATAAAGTAATAAAGTCAGAAACTGCAGTCATTTTTTTCCCCTCAAAACATGTTGACAAAGAAAACACAGTGGCATTTGGTGAGTGTGCAGTACTCCAAGTACTGAAGCATCAAACGCTTTAGTGGATGATTAAAAACAGAACATCTGCTCCGAGAGAATGACACTCCCATTTTTTTGATGTTTTGCACCAGCATTCCTGAAACTAAGCACACAACTAAGCATACGGTGTATTTTATAGTTGTCAGGCACAAACCGAACCACGTAAATTTCCCACTGAGCCCCTCAGAAATGCAGACACTGCGCTGCTGTGCCATACAAGTTCTTTCCCGAGTGGCAGTTAAAACGTTTGGAGCAACGTTATGCAAATGTTAGGTTGTAATAACCTCCTCAAAATAATTTTGATGGTACATTGGCACGTAATAGGAAGCATGGCTCAGCTGTCTTCCCTTTCCAACTGCCCTCTGAACATCTGGTCTTACTCTGTGGATCTTACATCTGTGGAGAAGGTACGATTTCCCCTGCAAGAGTGCATAACACATCACAACACAGCATCACAGACCACTTGCTATGTGTTATGCTGTTACTACTGCAGATAAAATATGGATTCAGCCTCCAGCCCGAGTTTGAAAAGTGAAGCCAATGCATGAAATACTTTTAACTAGGATTCTTCCTAATGGCCCTTAGGGGGCAACTTTTGTGGTTATGCAATGACTGAATGATAAATTGCAATAAGACACAGATCATTTATCCTAAAACCTAAGAAATATCTCAAGCAGACCATGAAACGCAATCTGTAACAAACCTGCCTAATTAAATGAAAATGATTGCTTTCTGTTGACCGCAGTAAACATTTGCCTAATTAGTTTATGCTTCTCTAAAATCTGTTTACAAAGAATTAGGCTCCTCAGGTAAATTGTGAGAACAGAGTATACTTTAGAGCTTGGCTACCTTAAGATTGAACCTTATGTCTTATGCTCTGAGGCCAAAATCGGCCCGCCAAAGACTCCAATCCCACCCACTGGAAAATATGAAGGAGGACATAGATCTTGTACTTCTGAAGGACTCCCCCATGGCCATTCATACTTCACTAAAGTAAGTAATAGACAAACAGTTAGATACACAAAAGTTGCCGGGTTTTTTTTCTATAAACTATTTCTATAGACAGATTTCCTTCATTTCATCTCTCTATTGTGTAGAGAAACTGACACATACTGTTGAAATTGCACTTATTTTGTCATCCTTGAAGATATCTCAGGGATCCAGTGTGCAGTTAAACAGTGAAAGAAACGTGGCGGTTCACAGCTCTGGCCTACTTCAAGTCAAAGTAGCCAGTGATGTAAAAAAGTTTGACATCTCTGATTTTGGGGGTTCACTGGTTTTGTTAGTTATTGGGCCACATTCTGTTTTTAGTCTCTTTTCCACTAACCAAAATTAGCATCACAGTTGCTATCAAAGTCTATTGTGGCTACAGCTTGATAGCCAAGTAAGCTAACACACGCTAGCACCATTCTTTCTTCCAGTGATGGTTATACCTCTTCAAAACACTAAGATGGCGATGCCTAAACTTGAAGTGTGTGCGTTTGCACGAGTCTGAGGTTTGGAACAAGTTGTTGACTGAGCCATGCCAGTGCAGTTCAGATTTAAATGCTAGCTGTTTCATTATTAAGCTATAAGGCTTTGCTCACATGAAGATAAGCTAACTTTACAGATTAATTTAAGATATATAACACTAAGCTGCTTGTTGCTGTTAACAAGAAAAGATTGCTTGTTCAGAATGGTAGGATTTGTGTTTGGGCCTGAAAACCTGTCCCGGGTGCAGCCCCCTGCCTTTGCGATCCTGAATTGGATAAGGGGATAAGAAAATGGATTTATTTTCCTATTTTCCTAAGAAATTATGTTTTTGAAGCTTTGACTTCTTGAACTCAGAGCCCACCACGTTTAAATGCACCACAATCCTTTAATTATCATCGAGGCCACTTGTTGCTTCAGTCAGAAAAAGTTATATATATTGCTTGAATGTTGTTATCTGTTATCTGAAATTAACAGAGGTTGCATATTAACCTCGTTGTTGTTTTTTTAATACCTCCAGTGCAGAAACAGCATTGTACTCTTTGTTCCCTGTTTTCATTGGATAGATGTTTTCCTTTTATTATGTGTCATAAATCATAAGCTGTTGTAGAGAGAAGAGGGGGGAAAAAAACTCATATTCCAAACATGCTTTAACAAAAAGAGTCTCTGCAGCTGTTGTGTTATGAGTTGGCATTGCAGCCAGAGAAGGAAGAAAAAATCTCACAGTAAAATCCTGCAGATATTTTTTTCTTGTTATATATATATATATATTTGTTGTTGTTTAACTTATTCCTAAAAATAACTCTCAGATTACACATTGATCCAATATTCTCAGGTGTAATTAAACAACAGCTCTAACAGTGCAGTTGTCCACAATCTGCATGCTTTTAAGGCTGTTATCCTGGATACATTCAGTGACAAGATACTCAATAACCTGCATGTTGCCAGCATGCAGAAATGTTGTATGTTCATGTTCATGCAAGGTCATAGCTGTAGCATAAACATGCATGGAATGCTTTCCGTTTAGTTACCAGCAGGCATTAAAAGCTGACAATGAATTTCACTGGAAATGAGAACGAGGGTGTGGCTGTCAGCAACGTAACATACAAGTGGAAATGTCCAACACGTTCCCGCATACTGAGAACGTACTAGAAGTCCTGTCATGCCTACCTCAGTGGTCGCCAATCAAATCACAATAAATAGCTGAACTGCTCAGGGAGCCGGTACAACAAAAATGTCTCAACAATATCATGCAGAGGAATACAATCCATCCTTTGAAAAGCTTTTACCGTTCAAGTTTTCCCCCAAAGGAAGTGAATAAATTGTGCAGGTGGTGTGTTGTGTTTGAGGTGGATTCTGGAACAAAGTGCATGATGAAAAGTATTCAGGTTTACACCCGATACAGTCCATTATAGCACAACTGCAAACTACAGATTCACTGGATAAGATATAGGCTGCTACTATCAACTACTTGGTGTCACGTGAAACATTTTGATTAAAGTATTACAGGTTTTACTTGATATTAAATGTAAGAATGGCCTCGTGTTAGATTTTTTTTCTTAACAAAACTCCAAATAAGGAAACACATGAACAAGTCCATAAATGTAGAACTTAATCGCACTCACCTGCTATATGATCCTTCTTGAATATTAAAATAAAAGCTGCAACGGTTTTACCGAATCCAAGAGAATTTTACGTTTTACAGTACTGTGCGAGTCTTGAGCCACTGCTTATTTCTTTAAATTTTTCTTCAAAGCGGGCTTGAGCAATGTTTCAACATTTCTCTTTGGACATTGGCTGATTTTTCACTCCTTTTCAGTTCAGTCCTTGATTACTTGATTACTTGATTTTCTGTTTGTTTATGTGATTATTGATGAATCATTCAAGCCAACCCCGCCCCCCACACCTTACTCAGTGGATGAACCAGTGTTGTGTCTACACATAACAACAATTTTAGCAAAGACCCTAATTTTACATCTCTATGCCTTTTGTTAGACGTACCAACCAAAGCACCGTGAACTGATTCCCAAAGAACCATTAGCTGACAACTGGTGATATTTAGGCATGGAGTCCTTAAAACCTTGAGCTAACTGAGCTACAGCAGAGGAACAGTGTCTCAAAGTTAAGAAAACAAAAACTAGAAAAACCATCCCACAAAGACCTGAAACAGAAACTGAAAGATGCATCTGGTCCTCTGGCGGACACATCTACTGTTCACTGAAGCCTCTGTAAAGGTCTCAGTGGAAGTGTGTCTGTCAGGAAGACAGGGAGAAAAGGCTGAGGTATGCCAAATTACTCAAGAACTGGACTGAAAATCAGCACCAACAAGTCTAAAGGAGTAATGAAACCAAATTTCAAAAATAGAAACCATCATCAGTATGTTCAGGGAAGGTCAGGAGAGAGGTACAGACATCTTTAAACCAAGTGGAGGATCTGTCATGGTTTTGGGCTGCATTTCAGCCAGGGATGCTGGGGAACTTGTTAAAACTGATGGAATTATGAACACAGGAAACTGCCAATTTTTATTCACCTTGGCACATCATCTCTGAAAGCATCCAATTCTCAAGAGCTTGGAATGTCCATCAGGAAGCCTGGAGAACTATTCCTGAAGACTACTTAAAGAAACAATAAGAAAACTGCTTAAGAGAGCTCAGGATGTGTTGGAGAATAAAGGTAGTCACACCAGTTATTGACTTTCAAGCTTGTTGGAAATGTATCTGCTTTTGCCTTTTTTGCTGTGTATCCATGTGTTTTGTGTGTTAAAATAAATTGGTGCACTAATTTCTCTGGGGTTTTTTCACAGTACTGTATCTCCAAACGTAATCCAGAGCCACTGTTTACATTCACACAACTGTCCACTTAGTTTTGAGTTGTTGTGTTTCCAAAATAATATCTGGGAAAGCAGAAGACACATCAAACAGGTTGTTACCTTTCAGCGGGCAAAATGGTTTGTTGGGGAAACAGAAAAAAAGGGAACACATGATGACAGTAAGAAGAGAGCGTCGTTTACTTTAATCACAGTGATTACAATAAAGACAAATGTTTTCATGGCATTGTTATTTTTCTTTGTACAAAAATATATCTTCTTAACTCAAACAAGAAGCTATGCTTTTTATGTCCATCCAGCTGGTTGGGTAACTACTGGCATTTCCTTGTTGCTACAGTAACAAGCAGATAAGGGGCAGTGAAAAGATGTGTGATAACAGGCTTACACAAACATGGATTGCATACACAGGGTTTTTTATTACTCCTTTAAATGAGTCCTAACTTTATTTATAGGGGCGTAACAGGACATCGTTTGAAGGGATGTGCTACAAATCATTCGGGGGCAGCTGGTGATAACTGGTAACAATCTCATGTCGTAATATCTCAGGTTTGATTTTTTTGTGTAATGCTTTAGTTTTGGAATGCAAATAATTAACCATTTTGTTATCTTGTCATAATGATTGTGTTTGTCTGTATGCGCCCTGTCTCCTGCTTAACGGGTGAATAAAATATAACACGAACATCATCACAGGTATTAACATCTTTCATTTTAAAAAATAAATATTTATTATGAATTCAAATTCTTTTGCTTTACAAATCATATTAATTTCATCTTGTCCCTAAAAATCTGTGTGCATTTGTTTCGCATGTTCAGTGTCCGTCACGTGTACGTAACTTAACGGTCACTGACATTTGGATTTGCAACAGTTTTGTTATAGTCACTAGTGAATAAGGAAAAAGAATAGGAAACAAAGTGTTTGAATATCAGACAACAGGTCATTCCAGTAAACCTGAAGATATTTTCAGGTGCTCAGGACTGAGTGAACCCCAGAGCAAGTACTGCTAAATTTAATCTAAAACTGTATTTTTAATGTTAAATATTTTGTGAGCGTTGGTAATTATTTATGTATATGGAAGCCTTTTTCAGCCACTGAAAAAAACAAATAAACAAGTATCCATAATTTGAAATTTCGAGTTAGCTCTGCCAATCAGTAATCTAGGTGAATGAGGTCACTTTCTTGTTACCCGGAAGCATATGGTGCCGAGAAACGAGTAACGCGCACTCAAAAACCGGATCGTAAAAAATTGGCGCTTTTCGTTTGATGATAATAACGGCATTTGATTCAGCTAATAACACAAGGATTTCATCATTTTTGAAGCCACACTGAAAATACTCAGCAATCTGTGCATTCATGACTGGATGTAATACTGGTAGCTTAACAGGTTTGTATGTAGCACATAGACACACATATATATAAATATATATTTAGTATCATTCGGTTGTTTAGTGTTTAGAAGCAAGTTTTTTCATGACTATATACTAGTGGTGAACATGATGATATTCAGAATAAGATCAATTAGTTGTACGTGTCTCTGCTATATATATGAGCAAAGCAAAAGAGCGCCTCAGGCCTGTGTTTTAATTAAGCTGTTTATTAATTTCTGGTTTTCGCCCACACTGTGTCTTCTGTCCTGTCTTCCTCCCCTCAACCCCAACCGGTCGTGGCAGATGGCTGCCTCTCCCTTAGCCTTCTGCCAGAGGTTTCTTCCTGTTAAAGGGGAGTTTTTCCTTCCCACTGTCTCCAAGTGCTTGCTCATAGGGGTCTGGGTTTTACCTGGATTGTGGGGTCTTTGCCTGGTTTATAATAGGTGGTTTCAAAAGGTTGTTACTATATAAAAAAAGATGCTAGCTTTGCTTGTAGTTAAGCTAGCAAAATGGCTGAGGGGCCAAGCTTCACTTAAACAATTTAGTACATTATTTAGAATTATTTATTTAGAATTTTTGGATTGAGAAGACCTGACAAACATCCATCCATTCGCTTATCCTTTTCAGGGTCGCTGGAGCCTATCCCAGCTGCCATAGGGCGAGAGGCAGGGTACACCCTGGACAGGTCGCCAGTCTGTCACAGGGCCAACACACAGGGACAGACAACCATTCACACTCTCATTCACTCACACATTCACACCTAGTGGCAATTTGGATTATCCGATTAACCTATCCCCACAAGCTGCATGTCTTTGGATGGTGGGAGGAAGCCGGAGTACCCGGAAGGAACCCACGCAAACACGGGGAGAACATGCAAACTCCACACAGAAAGACCCCAGCCTGATGGTGGAATTGAACTCAGGACCTTCTTGCTGTGCGGCAACAGTGCTAACCACCGTGCCACCGTGACAAACATCAAACAGCAAAATATTATACAGGAAAGGAAAAGTGTTTCTTAGCTCTTGTGGAGGAAAATGAATCATTTACTACAGCTAAAAATAACAACAGCTAGCTAGCCTAAAGGAGTCACTCTGAGGATCCTTAAAGACCGGCTGATAATTATATGGTGGCCGAGATTTTAATTCAGTTTAATTCAGTTTTATTTATATAGCGCCAAATCACAACAACAGTCTCCTCAAGTCGCTTCAATATTGTACAGTAGATCGTACAATAATAGATTCAGAGAAAAACCCAACAATCATATGACCCCTTATGAGAAAGCACTTTGGCGATAGTGGGAAGGAAAAACTCCCTTTTAATAGGAAGAAACCTCCGGCAGAACCAGGCTCAGGGAGGGGCGGGGCCATCTGCTGCGACTGGTTGGGGTGAGAGTTGAAAAACAGGATGAAGACATGCTGTGGAAGAGAGACAGAGGTTAATAACAGATATGATTCAATGCAGAGATGCCTATTAACACATAGTGAGTGAGAAAGGTGACTGAAAGGAGAAACTCAATGCATCATGGGAATCCCCCAGTAGCCTACATCTATTGCAGCATAACTAAGGGAGGATTAAGGGTCACCTGGTCCAACCCTAACTATATGCTTTAGCAAAAAGGAAAGTTTTAAGCCTAATCTTAAAAGTAGAGATAGTGTCTGTCTCCCGAATCCAAACTGGAAGCTGGTTCCACAGAAGAGGGGCCTGAAAACTGAAGGCTCTGCCTCCCATTCTACTGTTAAATACTCTAGGAACAACAAGTAGGCCTGCAGAGCGAGAGCGAAGTGCTCTAATAGGGTGATATGGTACTACAAGGTCCTTATGATAAGATGGGGCCTGATTATTTAAGGCCTTGTATGTGAGGAGCAGGATTTTGAATTCAATTCTGGATTTAACAGGAAGCCAATGAATGGAAGCCAAAACAGGAGAAATATGCTCTCTCTTTCTAGTCCCTGTCAGGACTCTTGCTGCAGCATTTTGGATTAGCTGAAGGCTTTTCAGCGAGTTTTTAGGACATCCTGATAATAATGAATTACACTAGTCCAGGCTGGAAGTAATAAATGCATGAACTAGTTTTTCAGCGTCACTCTGAGACAGGATATTTCTAACTTTAGAGATGTTGCGCAAATGGAAGAAAGCAGTCTTACATATTTGTTTAATATGTGCATTGAAGGACATGTCCTGGTCAAAAATGACTCCAAGGTTCCTCACAGCGTTACTGGAGGCCAAGGTAATGCCACCCAGAGTAAGAATCTGCTTAGATACCATATTTCTAAGATTTTCAGGGCCGAGTACAATAACCTCAGTTTGATCTGAATTAAGAAGCAGAAAGTTAGCGGCCATCCAGGTCTTTATGTCTTTAACACATTCCTGCAGTTTAAGTAAATGATGTGTGTTATCTGGCTTCATACAGGGAGTGCAGAATTATTAGGCAAATGAGTATTTTGTCCACATCATCCTCTTCATGCATGTTGTCTTACTCCAAGCTGTATAGGCTCGAAAGCCTACTACCAATTAAGCATATTAGGTGATGTGCATCTCTGTAATGAGAAGGGGTGTGGTCTAATGACATCAACACCCTATATCAGGTGTGCATAATTATTAGGCAACGTCCTTTCCTTTGGCAAAATGGGTCAAAAGAAGGACTTGACAGGCTCAGAAAAGTCAAAAATAGTGAGATATCTTGCAGAGGGATGCAGCAGTCTCAAAATTGCAAAGCTTCTGAAGCGTGATCATCGAACAATCAAGCGTTTCATTCAAAATAGTCAACAGGGTCGCAAGAAGCGTGTGGAAAAGGCGCAAAATAACTGCCCATGAACTGAGAAAAGTCAAGCGTGCAGCTGCCAAGATGCCACTTGCCACCAGTTTGGCCATATTTCAGAGCTGCAACATCACTGGAGTGCCCAAAAGCACAAGGTGTGCAATACTCAGAGACATGGCCAAGGTAAGAAAGGCTGAAAGACGACCACCACTGAACAAGACACACAAGCTGAAACGTCAAGACTGGGCCAAGAAATATCTCAAGACTGGTTTTTCTAAGGTTTTATGGACTGATGACATGAGAGTGAGTCTTGATGGGCCAGATGGATGGGCCCGTGGCTGGATTGGTAAAGGGCAGAGAGCTCCAGTCCGACTCAGACGCCAGCAAGGTGGAGGTGGAGTACTGGTTTGGGCTGGTATCATCAAAGATGAGCTTGTGGGGCCTTTTCGGGTTGAGGATGGAGTCAAGCTCAACTCCCAGTCCTACTGCCAGTTTCTGGAAGACACCTTCTTCAAGCAGTGGTACAGGAAGAAGTCTGCATCCTTCAAGAAAAACATGATTTTCATGCAGGACAATGCTCCATCACACGCGTCCAAGTACTCCACAGCGTGGCTGGCAAGAAAGGGTATAAAAGAAGAAAAACTAATGACATGGCCTCCTTGTTCACCTGATCTGAACCCCATTGAGAACCTGTGGTCCATCATCAAATGTGAGATTTACAAGGAGGGAAAACAGTACACCTCTCTGAACAGTGTCTGGGAGGCTGTGGTTGCTGCTGCACGCAATGTTGATGGTGAACAGATCAAAACACTGACAGAATCCATGGATGGCAGGCTTTTGAGTGTCCTTGCAAAGAAAGGTGGCTATATTGGTCACTGATTTGTTCTTGTTTTGTTTTTGAATGTCAGAAATGTATATTTGTGAATTTGGAGATGTTATATTGGTTTCACTGGTAAAAATAAATAATTGAAATGGGTATATATTTGTTTTTTGTTAAGTTGCCTAATAATTATGCACAGTAATAGTCACCTGCACACACAGATATCCCCCTAAAATAGCTAAAACTAAAAACAAACTAAAAACTACTTCCAAAAACATTCAGCTTTGATATTAATGAGTTTTTTGGGTTCATTGAGAACATGGTTGTTGTTCAATAATAAAATTATTCCTCAAAAATACAACTTGCCTAATAATTCTGCACTCCCTGTAGATAGATAGAGCTGGGTGTCATCTGCATAGCAGTGAAAATGTATACTGTCTTCTAATGATGCTGCCTAAGGGAAGCATGTATAGTGTAAACAGAATTGGTCCTAGCACTGAACCCTGTGGAACTCCATAATTAACCTCAGTGTGTGAAGAGGACTCTCCATTTACATGTACAAATTGGAGTCTATTAGATAGATATGATACAAACCACTGCAGCACAGTACCTGTAATACCTACAGCATGTTCTAATCGCTCTAATGCTGGGTCTAGAGAGGCTTTTTGAGTAAAGGTTTAACTACAGCCAGCTTGAAGGCCTGTGGTACATAGCCGATTATTAGAGATAGGTTGATCATATTTAAGATCGAAGATTTAATTAATGGCAGAACTTCTTTGAGCAGTTTTGTAGGGATTGGGTCTAAAAGACACGTTGATGGTTTGGAGGAAGTAATTATTGAAGTTAACTCAGAAAGATCAATTGGAAAAAAAGAGTCTAAATGAATATCAATGGTACTGAAAGTAGCTGTAGATAATATTACATATGTGAGATGATTAGGGTTAACTTTTTCTCTAATTATTAAAATTTGATTTGTTTATTTTAAAGGGATGGTTGGCTCAACAGACTTTTGTCAGCCTGGCTACAGTGCTGAAGAGAAACCTGAAGTTATTTTCTTCAATCAGTGATGAATAGTAAAATGTTCTGGCTTTGCGGAGGGCTTTCTTATAAAGCAACAAACTATTTCTCCAGGCTAAATGATGATCCTCTAAATTTGTGACACGCCATTTCCTCTCCAGCTTATGAGTCATCTGCTTTAGGCTATGTGTTTGAGAATTATACCACGGAGTCAGGTACTTCTGATTTGAGGCCTTAGTTTTCACCGGAGCTACAGTATCCAAAGTCATACGTAGTGAGGAGGTAAAATTATTAACAAAATGATCGACCTCTGTTGGAGTAGCGTTCAGGTTAAAGCTAAACTACTCTGAGTATTTACTTTCTCAGCAATTATCTTACATGTTATTGTCAGGCAGTTATATCACCCAGCTTTGGAAATAAAAAAAAAGTTTCATAACTGCAAATTTTTCACCTTTGGGAGCTGCCCATTAAATAAACGTCCCCTCCTCTTGTCCTGTCTCTAGAGGGAGCCTAATTGTTTAAGTGAAAGACATCGTTCCTCATTCATTTTCCTCATCCAAATTTTCCTAACCGCCCTATTGTCAATGTTTTCAAAGCAAAACTGCCGGTGAGGCACTTAGGTTCACATAAAAAAAACCCTTCCCTCCCTCTCCCACACACGCAACCTTCCACGCACACACGGACACTCACAAGTGCGCGCACACACACACAGCCACACACTGAAATGCACATACACCACCTCTTGTTTCTGTGCAGCCCTTCCCCCCCGTCATCCTCCCAGAGGCTTTGCTGTAAAACAACAGGGGAATCAGCCACACTGACACCGTGTACTCTGGTACTTTTCCACAGATAACAGGCACTGAGAAGCAGAGTGTTGCAATCTGTGTTTATATTGACTCGGTGCATTTATTGCCTCGCATTCCATATCAAGGTAGACTGTGTTCAGCTATGACTTCATTGAAGCTGCTTTGTTCTTTTACTGACTATAAATTCAAATCAAATCAAATCAAATCACTTTTTTATTGTCACATCACATGTGCAGGCACACTGGCACAGCACATGCGAGTGAAATTCTTGTGTGCGAGCCCCACAAGCAACAGAGATGTGCAAACACAACAACACAAACGAGCAAAATACAAGAATGGCCAACCTGAAACTAATAAATATATGTACAATATATAATAGTGTATGCATTTCTGGATGTGTATACTAAATATTTTCCTACGTGTGTGTGTGTGTGTGTGTGTGTGTGTGTGTGTGTGTGTGTGTGTGTGTGTGTACACATTTTTACAAATTAAATAGTAAAAAAATAAAATAAAATAATAATAATAATAATAATAATAATAAAATATATAAAATATACAGAGTTGAATATGTGCAAAACAAGTGGCATTTATATACAGTGTGGAGTGCTACTGGCTACTGATCAACGTCTGCAGTTTTCCACTCAGTGTGTCACTACAAACACCTTCATTTAGACGGTGCTTGCTCAGAATAGGGCTACAAAATAATTCAAAACAATGAAAATAAATTAAAGATTTCAAAGATAAGGACAGAAGAGGACAGCTTGATAATCACTCTGGGCAGTGTGTGCTGTCCTCAAAGTGATAGTACTCTGCATACACCGTAGTCATGTGCAAAACAAATGCCCCTGGCCTTTTTAAACATAGTTCAGCAAGCAAACACTTGTCCACAGTATTCGTACATAAAGTAAATACACTCAAAGAAATGCCAAAGGAAATTAGAATTTTGATATAGTTTTTAAGGGCATTTTTAAAGGGTCTTTAGGGCCTTTAGTAAAACAGTTTTGGATGTTTTGAGTTGGACGAGAGGTTTAAAAAAACCTCCATATTGTTTATAAAAAATTTTCCGCTTTGAAGACAATTGAGTGAAGTGTGGGAAGATTTCATGCAACTAAAAATTTGACCAGGGCTGTCTGCAACTACAGGGAAGCACACAGCAAAAGATGCAAAAGAGAAGTCTCTAGAACTTCTTGCAGCCGTTGGTGTCAAAGTGCATTTGCCTGCAGATATCAAGAGTTTGACCTGCATGCCAGGCGTGCCACGAGTCACGAGAAAACTTTTTTAACTACAAACTTTAGAGCAAAATGAACACGAGAATACGAACGTAACAAGCAAAGAGGCAAAATTTGCTTATGGGATGCTATTCACAGCAAGTGCTTTACAATACACAGCATTGTGTTTATGAAATCCAAAAATTAAACAGGGACTAAGAGCAGGCTTTTTTGGATTTTAGTAACATTTTCTGGAGTGATGAGTCACTAGGCAGTAGGCAGTTTCTCGGGAGAAGGCTCTCATATCAACTATGAAACACGGTGGTGGGTATATTATGGTCTGGGCTTGGTTTGAACCTGGGATGTTCGCCAGCTTGCATTCAACTTATCTGTTATTTCTGTAGTATGCAACATAACTGCTTAGAAAAAATGCACGTTGAACATAAGCAATGACGTGGACCTTCTTACGTGATAATGATAATGAACAGTCGCAAATTCACCAAGAGGAGGGTTAGGTAACAGTGCAGTCAAAGCCACATTCAATTGCCACTGAAATGTGGAGACATTGTGAACAGATAGCAGATGGAAGAAAACCCCCAAACATTTCAGCGAGCCAATAACGAGGAGTGGTGGACAAGATATTTCGCTAGATTCTGTCTCCAAAGAAGTGCTTCACTTTTTGTTCTCAGAGATAAATCTGACATTGTTGATGTTTCTATTGAATAAATTATGGAAAAAAGCCAGTTTCTCCTGTGTCCACCATTGTGCCCTTTCACTCAGGCACTGTTTCAACAATTCCCATGAGACGCCCTTATTTTTCCACATGACTTTAATGCACAGAGGTGGGGAAAGGTCATCATCTTTATTTACAATCGTTTTAACCACTTACAACTGAGGATGCATTTTTGGCTTAGCTCAACAAAGCCACCATTCATGAATCCCCTCCAAGCGTTTAATTCGAGGTTGGACCACGAGGAACACGACTCACTGTCCTCGAATGACCCGAGTCCAACGACATGTTCCAAATAACGCGATTTATACTTTTGCCGGTGTTGAAGAACATTGCGAAATTGGCCTGTTTGCAGTCGCTCTCAGGAACTCTTTGTGCAGTGTTGCCTCTAAATGGATCTCAATGTTAATGACTGGTTACAGTTAATTAACTTGGGTGATGTAACATATGTTGCCTTGTTTGTAAATTCATTACTGATCCGATGCTCAAGTGAACTGAGATAGAACAGCAATGCTCTGAATTCCTTTCAATGCTCAAATTATCTGTGCACCTGTAAACAACGACAAAAAGCTCCAGCTTTGGCCAACATGAAACGAGGTTGGGCACAGTTACAATAACCAAAACAAAAATAAAAGCAAAACTAAGCAGGGACTTTTTAAAAGATTCTGTCACCACCTCCTCATAAAAGTTGACAGAAACGGACAAAATATTGCCAATCTGATTCCAAGTCAGTCTACAAAGTTTGTTTCTTCTTACTGCTGCAACAGGTGGTTTTATCATTCAAAACTTACATGCATGCCAAAGTGCTGCCTGCTCAAATCAGGCTCTTTCATGTTTTTATTTTTGCTTTATTTAAATAAAAAGAAAAGGACTTGAATTATTAATCCTCCTTCTAAAGTTGGATGAATGTTTTTTAGGTGTCTGTCTTGTTTATTTTCACCTGAAACTATCAGCCACTCTCTTTCAATTTATTACCTGAAAGTACAAATTTACAGGATACTCCCAGAAAAATATGACCCGTTCTGTAAACTGCTGGCTTCTCCTTATCTTTACGGGACAACACGTTATTAGCAGCTTGGCCCAGTTTACTCAGTGCACCTGGGTCTCTTGAAGTTCAGTCATTTTCACGCATACCACCAGCACTTTAAATATGTACTTGTCAGTAAGTCTCTGCAGAGTGCATGAAAGCAGCTCAAAGGTCACTGTGCTTGGACTTTATGTGTTCAGTGTTGCATGGTTTGTTTGCAGCGCGCACTTCGAGAGCTGCTGGAAAGTAGCATTAAGATTTGTGCTGTTCTTCTAACAGTCAAGAATTTCTATGCCTCTTTGCTTCACCGTAGACAAATTTAACAACAAATTTGATCATTTTGAGGTTTTGTTTTTTTGTTTTGTTTTTTTTTACAAACCAAAAAACCACCAATAGAAAAAAGGCTCATTGCGTTGCAGACACTGATCTTGCAAGACTTTGTTCACTTGTGCATGCAACAGCCCAAATTCAAGTGCATGTGGTTAGTTCAACAGAAGTGAATGCTTCCCCCTAGCCCCACATGTCAGAATCAGAGTCATATTTTATTGACGTGACCCTTGATCCCTGGCAGGCAACCATGTACCTGGATCATGTTTGGGGACAGACATGTTGATATCCTTCTGCGTCTAGGCCCTGGGTCAGTGGAGTTCATGTAGATGGGTGGGGAGGGGTGCTTGTTAGCGCACAGCCTCTTTAACCGGTCAAGCAGGAGAGAAGAACAGCAACAATTTTGTTCCGGAGGCTGGCTGACTGGCTAAACCTGTGAAGTTGTGTTCATGACGTGCACGACATTCTTTAGTTGGACCCTGAGGAGAACCTGAGAAAGCAGTCAGTTTGAATATTGTTTCCCACTGCATTCAACAAATGCATGTAATCAGAAACATGTTTCTTAACCAACTGATAACGTGCTGATATCAGTTTATGTGTCATAATTATTACTACTTAGCCCTTGAGAACAGTTACATATGTTCTGCGGTTTCAGAAAACAAGCACACTGATACTAATAAGGATGTGATCGGACACGGCTCTGAGGATACAAATTTACAAACGAAAGCTTTTGTTACTAACTCTGAAAGATGTGGACATGGACGCTGCACCTGATATAAGCTGACTAATCGTATCTGTGCAACCTCTTCTTGCCTGCAAGTAAACAACCGAACCAGGAAATCCGATGTCTTTTTTTGTGTGTTTTTTTTCTCCTGCCAACGCGAGTGACTCTACAGAGATTGGTCTGTCATTCATTCAAAGGATGTGAAGACGAACAACCCACAGAAACTTGCACCTAAAGATAACCACTGGGGGAAAAACATCGACAGTGAAAACAACTAGAAATAGAGCACTTTGTTGCCATAGCCACCTGATGAGCTTTAATTTAGAAACACTAAACTGCAGAGGAGAGACTGAAAAAAAAATCAGTCTGACAATTTATTGTTTCTGTTTTGCATTGTTAGTTGTGTTTTAGAAGCATTTTTCATTTAACAATATAAGATTGGTCATATGTGACATTAAAAGAAAATAAACAATCAGTTAAAATGTACTACATGTAAAATGTGGCTTTGATGATGTTTTCTGCACCATTTACTTTGGATTTGCTGGCAGCTATGCTGAAGTGTTTTAATACCTATGCAAACAGAGCAGTGCTGACACTGGACGTACGGTAAAAGTGACTGAAGGTGTGGATAATAAAAGTGGATTATGGCCATTCTGGGAAGCACTATTTCCTAATAGTAAGACGGTCCTTTGTTTGAATCCACCAGCTAACCTTCCCTCTCTGTGTGTCTGTGAAGGTTCTCAGTCATCCAGGTCATCGTAGTCAAAGGAGCTTGCAAAGAAAAGCGTCTGGACTTCTTTAAGTTGCTTGAAGACGTTTCACCTCTCATCCGAGAAGCTTCTTCAGTTCTAAGGTCAAATGGTGGAGAGTCCCAGATATAAACCTAGTGGGAGTGACCCCCCACAGAGGGACAAAGGGACCCCCTGATGATATACATGCAAACTCTGTGCAGAGTTTGCATGTATATCCTGTTGTTGCAAGAGAGAGAACCTGTGCGGGTTCTCTCTGTACTTCCTCCCACATGAATGTTAGATTAATTGATGATTTTGAACTGACAGTAATTGTGAATGGCTGTCTGGCTCTATGTTGTAATCGTGTGACAGACTTGTGACCTGTGTAGGGTTGATGGTGTTTTCATTCAAGAAGGAATGAGTACAACTCAAAGTTCATGCACTATGTTATTTATATAATATCCTTCTCCCTACATCCCAGATGAAGTTTAATGCTCGGGGAGAAATGCGATATTTGTTGGTGTGAACAGGTTAGAAAGCAGATTATTGTGTACATATAATCCCGAGCTCTCACTAATAAGTAAACTATCTCCGCACCTAAAGGAGGACAAAAACAATAACAAATATCTGGTACAAGGAAGCAGATAATGAGTTGCAGATTGCACTGAGTTAATCGGGGGTGAGCCATTAGTGAAGTGCATGTGCATCTAGGAACATGCCATAAACTTTACCGCAGTCTGTTCATAATTTTCATACCGTGACGTTAATATCTTCAGACTTTCAAAACAGTTCAGGACCTATTCAGGAACTTTGTTGCACAATAATTATCAATTAGTTCAAGATCTGTTGACTCATCGATTAGTCCCCGGGGTGTTCTGAGTGTAAACCAGATTAAAATGCAGCTGCTGATGGTGAGACAGGAAGTGGTTGGAACACAGACGAGTGTATCTCAGCCTTGTGGAGAGTTGAGGGCTGTACACATGCACATGCATCGCTTTAGACAGCCCATGTGTGACACTAAAGTAGGCCTTTATAGTAGGCAGTGTTTGTGCGATTCTTCACACAAAATGTGTGTATGATGTGAGATCGCGTTTTGGTTATGATCTCTAACACATGAACAAATAATCAGTAGAACTTTTCTACTAGATCAAAAGAAAATGCTTCAGTTTGAAGTGATCTTAATCGAGTTTAACCAGCGATGGAAAGGCATTTTTAGGGCAAGCCGAGTGTGAAATGAAACCCACGTGTTAAAAACAACAACAAAACAAACAAGTAAGCCGCTATTAGCGTTTGAATTATTTGGGTGTGAGATGACATCTAAACTCTTCTTAGGCGTATGGGAGGGTTTTAGAGCTACAGCAGGCGCTCATGTTCCCCTCGGTATTTATAACTCGGTCAGCTGACCTTGTACTTGGACTGATCCACTTCGCGGGGGATGCGAAGTCAGACGGGAAATAAAAAAAACACATTAAAAATTGCGATTTTTGACACGGGCTTTAATAACCCCACAGCTGTGTTTTAATCCCGGCGTTTATTGATCAAATGTCGGTTACTCCCCGCAGTGCTGCGGGCCCACGGCTGAAAGGCCGCCGGCGGCGGAGAGCAGCTCCTCCGCTGCTCGGAGGATGGTACGGCCCTGTGTTGAAATTCCGAGAATTGAGCCGCTCTGTTTCTTAGAACTGGATTCTCAGAACTGGATTCTCAGAACTAGTGATGCACAGAGTTTCGAGGAAACTTTTACAAGGTGACTTTTTTTCCCTTCCTATTTTCTCAGCATTACCCTCAGAAGTGTAGAGAAGTAGCAGATGCTCGTGTGGCTTCCTCGCCTCTATGTCTTTCTTTCTCCTTTAATTTCTGTGCCACTTATTTTCATTATT
This sequence comes from Rhamphochromis sp. 'chilingali', assembly GCF_963969265.1. Classification (NCBI taxonomy): domain Eukaryota; kingdom Metazoa; phylum Chordata; class Actinopteri; order Cichliformes; family Cichlidae; genus Rhamphochromis; species Rhamphochromis sp. 'chilingali'. The sequence goes on along the minus strand of NC_137943.1, from coordinate 11,640,815 downwards.
GCGAAGGTTTTATGGCTCCGTTAGCCAGGAGTGAAGTAAACGATGTGAGCCGTGGTAGCTGTTCAGATGGGATAGTTAGTAAAGACGGTCTTAAACTTTCCTTTTATGTGTTTATTCCAGCTCACGAGGCCTGTTTGTCTTATTGTGTTATTATTTATTATTATTTTAAAAAAGCTGTTTAGTTGATACCACCCTTTCACATGATCGAGGTTACATATCAACCGGGAAACAGTGGCGCAACAGGACCGGTCGGACTAGTTCAGTCAACATCTAGATTTCCTCTGCGTATTTCTTTTGTCGACACTATTTTCACTTGTTTAATTGTGCCCTTCAAACTGAGCCGACTACTTTTTTTGATCTTTGATTCGTAAACCATCAGTTCTAACTCCGCAATCGGTGTTTAAACACAATGAAAACATATTACGAAACTTCGCGACAGCCCTTCGGACATGACAGCTGAGTAGTATTTCCATACTTGACAGGGCTCGCGCTGACCTGCTCGGCTTTAACGCACAGCAGCGAGATTACTCAGCCGCCACTCCTTGAAATCACATCCTACGAAATCATGCCGCCTCGGTTTAGTCTGAAACTGCGAAGGTTTAGAAACAACTGTTTGGGTGGGGTGAGGGGGAGTGAATGTTAATGGGTTAAAGGAGATGAATTGCAGTTAAATCGGGGAACAGGAAACCTCTGTGCGCGCTGGCAACCTAATCTGAGCAGCCGGGACGGAATGTGCTCAACGTCAAACGCGCTCACGGACTGTGGGCTGCCAGCAGATAGTTTGCTGTGTTTGTCCACACGCTGTGCCGCTGCAGCGGAAAGACGAGACGAGTTAAACACTTGCGACACGGACACACTAAGTCACCGGTTTTACTGTTTTATGTTTGCGCTTTATTTCCCGCGGTCAAGATTTGCTGCCACTTGACAGAAGCTTGTGTTGACATTGACCCAGTGAAGCAGTGCGGCTGTTTTCCATAATATGTTGAAATGCTGATTAGAGGTTGTACTCTGTAATATCACCGTCATATAGGCTCAATTATTGTCAGAGCAGGGCTGTAAAGGTTTAGTGAGCCTCCCTTATTTGCGTTTCTCTTTGCAATGGCGCCTCCTTTTGTCCTAACGTTGTTACTGTTTTGGTTTGAAGTTTGTTTTGAAGCTACGTGGCTCATACTGAACAGCAGCAGCATGTTTTGAACCAATTAAAATTTTCTGTCACTCCAGGTTTTTATTTGTGGAATAATTGAAACGTTCATACCAATAAAATCGTGTAACTGTATTTTCACCTTGTTTGTTTGTTTGTTTTTTCTTCCTACATTCAGCCCACAGTGGGTCAGTTGTAGAGTTTTCCATATTGATCACACCCTTTACAACTTTTGCACAGGTTATGACAGCATGGCCACGACTGCAGACGACTGCATTCAGTTCACACGCCATGCAGGCGACGTCCTGCTCAACTTCAACCACCTGCGCAGCAGGAACATCCTCACCGATGTGTCCATACAGGTGGACGGACAGCTTTTCCGAGCTCACAAGGCCATCCTGGTGGCTTGCAGGTATACACTGTCAAAAGATCTGACTCGAGTTCACCAACACAAGACTATATATGTAACTACTATGTCATTATTTATAGTGAATAAGTTGGAATTGGGAAATTTGGTTTCGTAGCTCATACCAAACTATCTCTCTTTCTGTTTTACAGTGGCTTCTTTTATTCCGTGTTCATGGATCCTGAGAATGCAAACCTCAGTGCCATCAGCTTAGACCCCAAAGTAGACCCCAAGGCTTTCTCCATCCTTCTAGATTTCATGTACACATCCTGTCTGAACCTTAACGACACTGTGGTCGTGACCACCCTGAATACAGCCATCTACCTCCAGATGGAACACGTGGCCAACACTTGCCACAGATTCATTAAGTCCAGGTAAAAACCTAAAAAATAAATAAAAGAAAATGCCTTGTCTTGGGGGAAAAACTAAAGAGATCTGACTTAGAGATGAATGTGTTTTTACAGGAGCGTGCAGAGTGAAGAGATACAGAGGAACTCATTACATCTGGCTGAAGAAATCTCTGCTTTAAGGCCCGACTATGTAAACAACTGTACACCAAACATGCCCCTTCCTCACGAGTCCAGAGGCTACATGCCCAGTGTTTTCAGGGGGATCAACACGTCTGGCTCCTATCACGTCTATGGTGACGTCTGTATTGCTGCTGAGAAATTAGAAGGTTCTCCGAACATTAGATGCTCACTAGTACCCACCACCAACATGGCTCACAATGAGTCCAATGCCATTATCTCCCACTCACTCCCATCCCATGTCGGTTACCTCCCCAGTATCATCCGCCCGGCAGTAGCTCACAGCAGCTTTCAAGGACCTGTTCCTCCAATGGAGGAAGACAGCATTCAGCACCCACAAACCAACTGTGTAAGAACGTCCCCAGGCTTTAGCAAAGGTGTCATTTGCAGCCCCCAGAGCCCCCTTAGATCTGACTGCCAGCCAAACTCACCCACTGAGTCGAGCAGCAGCAGAAATGCAAGCATGAGCCTCAAGTGGCAATCAGACTGCCCCAAAGATATGAAGGCCCGCAACTGGAAGAAGTACAAGTTCATCGTTATGAACCAGACTTCGGATGGGAATGAAAAGGAGGCTCAAGGAAACAACGCTAATGCTACCGGCGCCATGTCCCCTACACCAAGCCCTGGCAAGAGCAGTGAGGCAGGAGGACACAGCGATGCCCAGGCAGAAGAAGGAGCTGGTGACCATCAAGAAGAAAGTCCCAGGTCTCAGAGTGTGGACAGCACAAGCTGCAGCAGTGTCAGGTAAAAGTGCAGCTCACAGACAGATCTAATGTGAAATCAGCGCTTTATGACGTTAAGGAGCTTAAAGTAACTTCATACTAATGTTGCTCGTCTTCCTCATTGCAGCAACAACAGATGCTCCACATGTGGCTGCGACAGCCCTCAGTGTATGGAAGCAGGCCACCTGTCTCCTGACTCATACAGCAAAGATGACTCCACCAAGCTACACTCGGATTATTCCACCTCCAGCTGTGGTAAGAGGAACGCACAAATATTAAACTGTTAGCTTGTCTTTAAGCTCTAAGAAGCCTTTTGATCTGATTTTGTGTCATTGTTAGTCACATTTTCATTTATTTCTACTTCTTTTTGCAGAAAACAACAGTTACATCTGCAACGGGTGCGACTCAAAGTTCTCAGACGAAGATTCTCTCAAAGAGCACATGGCCCAGGTCCACAGCGACAAGCCATACAAGTGTGACTGCTGCCAGGCTGCCTTCCGCTACAAGGGCAACCTGGCCAGCCATAAGACTGTTCACACAGGTAAGAGTCACTGCAGGCTCTGCCTCATTTTCAGAACTCAAGGAAGGGAGTTGTTGTATTCACCTGCTTTCCTTAACCTCCAGGTGCAAAGCCATACCACTGCAACATCTGCGGAGCTCAGTTTAACCGGCCAGCCAATCTCAAGACTCATACTCGTATCCACTCTGGAGAAAAGCCATACAAGTGCGAAACGTGTGGGTCCCGATTCGTCCAGGTGAGGAGAAGAACCCCCCCCCCCCCCCCCCCCCCCCCCAAAAAAAAAAACACCTTCTCATCTTTAGGAAAAATTTCAAGTGTACCCTCATTATTAACATTAGTCATTTTCTCCCGCAGGTGGCCCACCTTCGTGCACATGTGTTAATTCACACGGGGGAGAAACCGTACCCTTGTGAGATCTGCGGAACGCACTTCCGTCACCTTCAGACACTCAAGAGCCACATGCGCATTCATACAGGAGAGAAGCCTTATCATGTAAGCTTCCTAATCACCCTCCCCTCTTTATCCAACGTGTCTGCTGGCTAAAAACAGAGTAATCCCATCATGCCGGTGATCCATATGCCTGTCAATAGTTATAATTCCTGACTGGTAATCCTCGAAAGAGCTAGCTGATCTGAGCTGTCCATTTATAAACAGGGATTCTAAATAATGCTTTTATTTCTCCTTTACTTTAGTGTGAAAAATGTGACCTCCACTTCAGACACAAGAGTCAGCTGAGGCTTCACCTGCGACAGAAGCACGGGGCCGTCACTAACACCAAGGCTCAGTATCGCAGGTCTCCTGGCAACATCCTTACAGGCCTGGCGAACTCCTGCTGAGCGTGCTGCAGACCTTCATCTCCCCCCCCCCCAAAAAAAACCCCAACTTTTTTCTTTCACCAGCCGGCATGCCGTCAAAAATTCTATTTTTTTTCTAAACACAACCAGGAATTTGTGTTGCCCTTTACGTATTTGTACGTGATGCACATACTTTATGTAAGTTCTTTGTGAATGTTTAACGACAGAATGTACTTTTTTTTTTTTATGTGAATTTAAAATTTCTTTTTTGGCAAATCATTCAACACAGTGTCTGAATTGAAGGACAGCTCTCCTTTTCGTACACATTGAGAATCACTGTTACACTTGTGCTTCAGCTGTAGATATGACTTCGCCCGTTAATGTGGTCTTTTGCAGTCTTACGCTGTTATTTGTTTGTTTGCCAAGGCTTGCCTGTAAATAAGATAATATATATATTTTAAGATTGCCATCTGCTGGCAGAGTACGAATATATTTACATTTTTCTTAATGCAGTAAGCTTTACTGACTGTCAGTAACACCAGGAATTGTTGTTTTGTTGTGTCATAGGTTGTGGTACTTATTGCAATAAGCATAGCTCGTCAGTCATTTAAGCAAATGTTTTTATTGTATTGTACAGTTTCCCCTTTTCATTTCTGGTTTAATGTTGTTGTTTTGCACATGCACATGATGCTGTAATTCATATATTTTCTTACTTTTATTCACGTATTTCTACTTAACATGTCAAAAAAGCTTGTTAAAATCAGTTCTCAGCACTTGCATTCTTATTTATATATTTTTTTTTATTTTTCTTGGCTGAATTCTTTTGCATTTGGTTCTGCATTGATCCGTTTTTCTCAGCAGGATCATTAAACTTTGATAATCTTTTTACCTTGTGTGTCATAGTTCAATCTGACTAACCAGTTGAATCATTAGTGCCTTACAGTCACACGTTTCTGCTAGCTGCTTTCTCTGACTGCCCATTAAGGCATTTTACTGTCAACAATACGACTGCTGCAGTGAACTGCTTCTGTGATGCATTTCCCGTTTCGCATTTGGTACTTTGCCCTGTTATTATGTGAAAGCATGTCAAGGTACTGTTTTTTTTGAAAGCTTCTGTTCTGTAATGTGTAGCTCTTTAAATGCAGACACCAGGCCTCAAGCTAAAACACTCAGGAATATTAGTAATATGTAAGCAAATGTCTGTAACTACAGATTTTATTACAAACACAAAAATAAAATGTTTATTATATAGCACACAATGCAGCATTTGTTTTCATTATTTTTAAGAAACATGATTCAAGCAATGAGTCATCCCAGCATTTAAAATTCATAACTGAATATTGTAGACATGGGAAATGTAGAGTATATATCAAACCTCATCTCTGGCTCTTACTTAGTCTTTGTTGTCAGCTTATATTTGTTTTAAAAAAAATTAGTGACGGAGGGAATCAGTTCCTATGAAGACCAATAATGCAATGGCTAAATGAAATGCTGAGATATGTATGTACATTTGAAGGTACATATTCTTCTTACTGACAGAGACGCACATGCTTTGATTACTACATCAGTTCAGTAAAAGATAAACAATTAAAAGACAAAGCTCCAGAAATATCACAGGACAAACGCTGCCAGCACCCTTTTCTATGTTTTTACTCAGTTAGTGAAATTCCAAACAATAACACAAACTAGTTTCTTTTTTTCTTTTCTTTTATTTACTTCATCAGCTTTTCTTTATGACATATTAAAACAGACATATTATGAAAATTGCACTTCACCGAGCATATACTGTGATGTTTGGCGCCACCTGCTGGTTTATTAGGATGGAAACGAGGAGCTGTGGCTTGTCTACAAACTACATCCAGTCAGATACATACACTGTTGGACAATGACACTTTTTTAAAAAATGTTTTGCATCTGTTCACTGTCACAAAGGTGGCATATAATTTTAAATAAAAGTGTAGACTTTCATCTTTAATCCAAGGGGTCTAATCAGGAATTACTATGAGGTGCCGTAAGGGACATTATTACTGAAACGCTCTCACACACACAACTGAAATTTTAGCTCTCACACACACTACTGAAATTTTAGCTCTCACACACACTACTGAAACGCTCTCACACACACTACTGAAACGCTCTCACACACACAACTGAAACGCTCTCACACACACTACTGAAACGCTCTCACACACACCACTGAAACCAGAGGCATTTCTGCTGAACAGGAAGTTGTTTCCTGACAAGGAAACTGATGGAAAAAGTGGTATATTTCAAAACACTACAAGGATTTCTACTCAGCAACCTGCTAGTACAGCAGTCCCCAACCTTTTTTGCGCCACGTAAACAATATAAGAAATAAAAAAACGATAAATACCATGAAAACCATAAATAGAAATGTGTTCGAATTTTTGTGGAGGAATAAAACCCATTACATAGAAAGATCTCAGCTTGTGAAGGGATACAATAAAGGTGGTATCAAAACTCCAGAATTGGAATTTATGGTTGGCACCCTTAGAATTAAATGGTTAAAATCTTGTCTGTCACAGCCAGACTCTACTTAGCTCCACATCCCATGATTCTTGTTTAATAAAATAGTATACAGGATTAGACTTTATTTTGAAATGTGATTTTGTGGCAAATAAAATCCCCATAAAGATATCAAACTTTCCAAAACAGACGTTGCATTTTTGGGAAAATGAGATTTACCCACAACTTCTCCCCATAATTCAACCTTATGGAATAATAGGGTAATAACACTTAATCAAAAATCAATTTTCAAGAGTGACTGGTTTGAACAAAAATATTATATTCATAACAGATTTGTTGGATGATAACGGTGTCATTCTAAGTTACACAGACTTTTCAGAAAAATATTGTCTAAACTGTTCTCAAAGAGAATATAACAAATTTTGTGAACTGGTCCCACTGCCTCTGCTTCATTTGATTAAAATTTTTATGATATACAATAATTTCTCATCAGTGCTCCCAAATTTATTGCTAGGGCAATGTCAGCTGTTTGATAAAAATGCAATAAGAAATTTGTTAGTAGTTTCTTCAAAGACAAAATATTTCATAGTTACAACAGAATGGTTACATGGCATGGTTCTAATTTAGTTACACTGGATAAAGCATACTAAAAATTTATGAAATAGCCTATTCTACCTAAAGTTAAAGAAACACACTTTAAACAAAACTAATACTGTGGCAGAATTTCTAAAAAAAGAGATTTGGCTTTGAGGTGGATCAGTGTTCTTTTTGTACTGATGAAAATGAAACCCTAGAACATCTTTTTTTTTTCCTATGCCCTATCACACAATGTATTTGGTGCAACTTAAAAAATTGGATTTCCCTAAATATTAATGATGTGCCACTGTTTGAATTACATCATAATTTTTTTATATGGATCATCTAGCATTGGATGTCTCAGACATTATTAACATCATCATACTTTTGAGTAAATATCATATCCATTGTGCTAAATGGAGGAACGCTAAGCCTTCTCTCCCTGGTTTTATTGATGATTTTAAGATATTTTTCTTTGCTAAAAAAGACAAAAAACACATATGCCAAAAAAAAAAACCAGGATAATGCACGTCTCCCGCTATTCAAAATTTTGACTTATGCTGAGGCTAATATATTGTTAAGTAATGCAGCTGTCTCACTAAGGTCCAGAATCGATTTGTTCCACGATTCGATTCAATTCGATTCGATTTGATTATGGGGAATTTTGACAGTCAGAAATATTATAATTCAGATCAGTACATTTACATATTTTTGTATTTAAAAAAAGGAAGCTGACACACGCAAGACTTTATCAAAGGTGTGAGCATCACAGCAGATGCCTTTGTGCCAAAGTAGCTGAAGATAAAACACATAAAAACATGAAGGTGGTTTTCCTGGCCTGGGATTTTATAAAAAATATTCTGCAGTACATCAAAAACGAAAGAAAACCATATGAACGTTACCTCTGACGTTACAGCGGTTTTATTAGAGACACGGCTAACGTTTTGCATTTTGCATAATTTTAAAAAGTTTAAATTTATTCAGTATTGAACGGCAGAAATTAGGTTTTCTTTTCGGAAGTATGTAAAATGGAAAAAAAAAACAGCGGCCGACTGCGCTGTAAACAACAGTAGACTTGTGCATAACAAGCAAGCGAATAATACAGAAAACAGATTTTTAGACGGGAAACTGTTCTTGAAGTACAGAGAGAGAGAAAGAGAGAGAGAGGGCTGTGCATGACGTGCGATTTTATCGTGGTGGAAGCAAAACAGTGAGGGAATTCATGACGATGTTTATGTGAAGCGCAGTTTGGATCTTCTTTTGCTGCTGGTTCAGTCAATATTGTTTGGAGAGAGATAAAACTAACAGCTTTAGAATCGGCGCAAAAACGGGGTGAAAACAAAGCGCGGACCTGCCGACAGATCAGAGTCAGCGAGCTGTCGGCTTTCAGCCCCGACCGTGTCCGTGCTGTCGGGTGAGAAAGGCGACATCTCACTGATTCTGATCCGCGCTGTGTGTTTACGTCTTTGTGCAGAAGCCGTACCTGCTCTCATTTACTGTCTTAGCTGTTTGGTGGTTGTTGAAATTTTGTGAGGTTTCACCAGAGATTCTGGCATTTCGGGTAAAATAAATTTATATTAAAAAATCGATTCAGGATTTTAATGAATCGATTTCACGTTATCCAAGCCAGAATCGATTTTAATCAATAAATCGATTATAAAAACCCACCCCTAACTAACAGGTTGCTGAGTAGACATCTGTGTAGTGGTTTGTTTGAAATCTAACACTTTTTCCTTCAGTTTCCTTGTCAAGAATTAACTTCCTGTTCAACTGAAATGCCTTCCTGTTTAACTGAAATGCCTTCCTGTTCAACTGAAACACCTTCCTGTTCAACTGAAATGCCTTCCTGTTCAACTGAAATGACTTGGTTTTTCAGTAGTGTGTGTGAGAGCGTTTCAGTTGTGTGTGTGTGAGAGCGTTTCAGTAGTGTGTGTGAGAGCTAAAATTTCAGTAGTGTGTGTGAGAGCGTTTCAGTTGTGTGTGTGAGAGCGTTTCAGTAGTGTGTGTGAGAGCGTTTCAGTAGTGTGTGTGAGAGCTAAAATTTCAGTAGTGTGTGTGAGAGCGTTTCAGTTGTGTGTGTGAGAGCTAAAATTTCAGTAGTGTGTGTGAGAGCGTTTCAGTTGTGTGTGTGAGAGCGTTTCAGTTGTGTGTGTGAGAGCGTTTCAGTAGTGTGTGTGAGAGCTAAAATTTCAGTAGTGTGTGTGAGAGCGTTTCAGTTGTGTGTGTGAGAGCGTTTCAGTAGTGTGTGTGAGAGCGTTTCAGTTGTGTGTGTGAGAGCGTTTCAGTTGTGTGTGTGAGAGCTAAAATTTCAGTCGTGTGTGTGAGAGCGTTTCAGTCGTGTGTGTGAGAGCGTTTCAGTTGTGTGTGTGAGAGTGTTTCAGTAGTGTGTGTGAGAGCTAAAATTTCAGTCGTGTGTGTGAGAGCGTTTCAGTAGTGTGTGTGAGAGCTAAAATTTCAGTAGTGTGTGTGAGAGCGTTTCAGTTGTGTGTGTGAGAGCGTTTCAGTTGTGTGTGTGAGAGCGTTTCAGTCGTGTGTGTGAGAGCGTTTCAGTTGTGTGTGTGAGAGTGTTTCAGTAGTGTGTGTGAGAGCTAAAATTTCAGTCGTGTGTGTGAGAGCGTTTCAGTAGTGTGTGTGAGAGCTAAAATTTCAGTAGTGTGTGTGAGAGCGTTTCAGTAGTGTGTGTGAGAGCGTTTCAGTTGTGTGTGTGAGAGCGTTTCAGTCGTGTGTGTGAGAGCGTTTCAGTTGTGTGTGTGAGAGTGTTTCAGTAGTGTGTGTGAGAGCTAAAATTTCAGTCGTGTGTGTGAGAGCGTTTCAGTAGTGTGAGTGAGAGCTAAAATTTCAGTAGTGTGTGTGAGAGCGTTTCAGTAATAATGTCCCTTACGGCACCTCATAAATTACAGCCACATTCAGAGGCTTAAAATTAACTGGAGGTGCAGTTTCCTGGCCTGGTGACGCCAGTTTCATGATTATTCCATGCATTTGGTATCTTTTAATTGAAACTCACAATATGATGAATGTCAAAAAGAAATGTTGATTAAAGTGAACGACGCTGTAATTGGGCGTATTTAACCAAGTCAAGAACACTCTTGAGGAGATGAGTGTATCAGTGTCGAGGTCTACAATCATGAGGAACCTTCACGGATGTAAATACAGAGGGTTTACAGTGAGGCTGAAACTACTGGTTACACTCAAGAACAAGAAAGCCAGATTAGACTTTTCCAGAAAACATCAGAGAATCTTTGGACAGATGAAACCAAGATGAACTTGTACCAGAATGATGGGAAGAGAGACGTGTGGAGAAGGGGAGAAACGGCTCATCTGATCTGAAGCTCACCTCATTATATGTGGAGGCAGTATTGTGACATGCGGATGAATGGCTGCCAGTGGAACCGGCTCACTAGTGTTTATGATGATGTGACTGCTGATAGAAGCAGCAGGATGAAAAACAAAGTGTTCAGGGCTATACTCTCTGCGCAGATTCAGACAAATATTGTATAGACAACACTATTGTGTGAGCTGCCAGGGACCATTTTGGTTAATTCTTTCAAACTCACCAGGCAGCGTTTGAAATGGATGATGACTCAGAAGCATTCTGCCAAAGTAACTCAAAGAGTTTCTTAAGGTAAAGAAATCAGATATTCTTCAATGGTCAAGTCAGTCACCTGATTTTCAACCCAGCAGATGATGTTTAAGGACAAACTCGCAATCAAGCAGTAACTGAAGGCAGCTGCAGCAAAGGCCTTGGAGAGGGTCTCAAGGGGAAAACATATTTATCCATTTGTTCTACAGTATTTTCATCCAAGTACTAAAAACAATTCTTGTATTTAAAACTATGTGCTTTACTTTGGACCCGGCATTTCAGTCACATATTGATTGGTTTTAAAATCCACTGCGGTGTCGACAGAGGTAACACAAAAGAGACGGCACTTTTAAAAGAACTTACAAACGTACACAGCGCATACTTAACTTCACCTAATCTTCATTTTCACTATCACTAATCCCAGCTCGCATAGGCGTGATGACGCGCATTCTGGAATAATAATGTGGGCATTCATCGCCAAATTGAAGCTTATCACAGGAACATGTAGCAGATACTGACACACGGCACAAAAGCGAGTGTTCATGCTGTAGTGCTGTCCAGTAAACATGAGATGGATGTTGTATTCATTTTATTTGGATGGCAGAGAGGCTATATGTGGTTCAGTACAGACTTAACTCCTTCCTTGTCATCAGATCAAACATTTTTTATCAAGAGCGAGATAGCTTCTATCAATGCCCCTGAAAACATTTGTCATACGTACAGTTTTTCTTAGACTTTCAGTGCTGCGAGTGCCTTTGACAAAAGAAGTGTGTCTCTAAGCTGAGGCCTCAGACTATGAGGAAAGACTACACTGTGAGCTCTTCTGAATAATAACTAGTTCATCACAGGTAGCCGCTTGCCATTGCTACCTCCACATTCATACACATTTTACATCCTCACAAATAAACAGTACAGCGTTTACAAAGTCAAAATTAACCAAATGTAAAAAGTCATATGAATGAACATATAAACTTATTATAGTGTAAATGCAGTTGATAAAAAGAAATATAAAAGATAAATGAATGTTGGCAGTTGGCGAAACTCAACCCTCTTTGTCTAGGATGGCTTTCACATCAGCGAACACCTGGAATAGACAAAAAGCAACGTGTTAGAAAGCCTGAACTACTGGAAGAGCTGCAGGTGAAGCTTATCTCGCCGTCCGTGGCTATGTATTACTGTTTTTAAATGACAGGTGCAACAAAAACTCAATAAAAACTGGAAATCCAGTAAAGGTCGCCTCTTTGACATGCCTGAGCGGCTGTTCCGAATACTTCAATCAATCAATCAATCTTTATTTATAAAGCACTTTTCATACAGAAATGCAGCACAAAGTGCTTTACATGGTTAAAAGCAGCCCACCCCATCCCGCCCTCCATTTCACTCCCCACACTCTCATTAACATAAGCGGTCATGGATACACGCCCCCCCCCCACACACACACATTTACACTCGAAAAGTAAAATTGGGCAAAATTAGGCTGGGCACACATGAGCCAGGTGAGGAAACACTATAACAGGGAGCCGTCTGCACCGGGAGCTGGTCACAGACCGCAGCCTCCAGGCTGGGCACACAGCAGGAGGGAGGCAAAGAAGCCCCCCAGCCAGGCTGAGAAGAGCCACAGCAGCCACGGTCGATCACAACCCCGGTGCAGAGAGCCCCCTCCGAGGAAACACTGGAGATATGACCTAATAATAGTATATACAGAATAAAAAGATAAAATACAATAAATATTATGTAGAACCTAATTTAATAATATAAATAGATTAACAGGATAACATAGAATAAATAAACGCTAAGTAAAAGCTAAATTAAAAAGGTGGGTCTTGAGCCTGTTCTTAAAAACATGTACGTTCTCTGCGGCCCTGAGCTCCTCCGGCAGGCTGTTCCACAGACGAGGACCATACCACTGAAAAGCTGCCTCTCCGTGAGTATGTGTCCTGACTTTAGGAACAATCAAAAGGCCAGTACCAGAGGACCTCAGGGTCCACGAGGGTTCGTATGGTAAAAGCAGATCTGAGAGATAAGAAGGCCCGAGACCATTAAGACATTTAAAAACCAATAAAAGAACTTTAAAATCGATCCTGAAACACACGGGGAGCCAATGGAGCAATTCTAAAACCGGTGTAATGTGGGCCCGCCCTCTGGTCTTCGTCAGCACACGAGCTGCAGAGTTTTGCAAGAGTTGTAAAGTTGAAATATTCTTCTTAGGAAGACCAGAGAGCAGGGCATTACAGTAATCAATGCGACTGGTAATAAAAGCATGCATCAGCATCTCCATGTTGGCCCGAGAGAGAATAGGCGGGACTCTGGCTATATTCTTTAGATGATAAAATCCAATTTTGGTTACATGTTTAATATGTGGGATAAAACCAAGCTCAGAGTCGGAAATAACACCCAGGTTTTTCACTTGTAGTGAAGGACATAGTGAAAATGCCTGTAATTTAGACTCTCTGAGCCTCAGGACCGACGATTAAAACTTCAGTTTTGTCCTGGTTAAGCTGTAAAAAGTTTTCTGCCATCCAAGATTTTATATCTAGAATACAGTTAAAAAGGGCATCCATTGGTCTGGTGTCATCAGGAGACACGTAGATGTACAACATCAGCGTAACTGTGGAAGTTCACTCCATGCCTTCTGATGACACCGCCAAGAGGGAGCATATACAAATTAAAAAGTACAGGGCCTAAAACCGACCCTTGGGGCACACCACAAGTCATTTTATGGGCACTTTTGTGTCTGCGATGAGTGCTGGATGTCCGTCAAGTGTGTCCGAGTGGCAGATAAAAGTGGATGATGTCACATGGGTAACAAATCTTTGGATGCAGTAAATGACAGACATGCCAGGTAAACCCAGGACAGGTGGCCAGTCTGTCAAAGGGCTAATGTATATTCAAATAATTCTAAAAAAAAATTTAGTTATTAAAAAAAACCCCTAAAATGTCTTAAACTCTCTGATTAGTGTGACTCAGATTTGGGTTTGTAGCATGAGAAATAACAAATAACTTGCTCCAGCACTTTTTTCTTCTTCCACTTTTAAAAGTGGAAAAAGGTCATTTTGTGCGCATGGACACGGGTACACCAAAACACTGTTTGGAAATTTGTGCGTGCGTGAAAAAAGTGTAAGATTTGTGTCTAGGGAAATGAATTAGTAGACTAAAGGTCATGACTATTTCATGAACTGCTGCGAGACGGTGTTAAATGTTTACGACAGGAGAATAGAAAACGCTGGGATGAAAGATTCCTCCTCTGAAAAGTTGAGTGAGAAGTGATGAGATAAGCTCTCATCACCAGCGATGATTTTCTCTGGGAAACTTTGGGCCCAATGTGAAACTGCAGAAGAGGCCTTATCTAAAAATAGTGATGCAGAGGTGCACAAGGAAATGAGCCTGAAAGGGAGATTGGTGGATTTACTGAACATCACAACCACCATATGATGGCAGCCTTGGCACGAAAACCTGTCAAAATACCTGTTTGGGCAAACTACCAGTTCCCCCCGACAATCCCAACAGCATTCGATCTAAAATGTGAAAAATTACAACTTGAAAACATCCTGGGTGCATGATGGGGGACTGAATCTACAAGTAGCATTCTTCACATAATCTCTCTCATATATCAGGGCTTGTTTGCCTTAACTGGTCTTAACTGGCCTCTATGGGAGGCATTCCTGAATGTTTTCCTGCAGCCGACGCTGTTTACTCACCTCATCCACTGAGCGAGAAGCATCTATAGTGTGCACCTTGCCTTGTTTCTCATACAGATCAATGATTGGTCGTGTAGACTGCAGGTAGGTTTGGATTCTGCAATGAAGAAAAATATGGCATGTTATCGGGGTCAGATGACACAAGGGACTCCAAGCAGACATAAATTAGGTCAAAAACATTTGTGCAGGTATCCACCAGTAAGTTAAATGGGGCAGACAAATCTATAATGATCAGACATGCATGTTTTTCCTATAGAGGGGAAAAAACGAACACAGGAAATGGACGACTCAGTGGTATATTATTAAATTAAAACAGATTAAAGGTCTGACTCCAGATATTAGTTCCTCAGTAGAGAACTGCACCTTTTCTCCAGGCTCTCCCTGTTGTCATCTGTTCGCCCACTGCTCTTTCCTCTTTCTAGACATCTGTTGATGCAAACCTGCAGACAGAAGAGTCAAAATCAGTGCAAAATAACTCGCAAAACATCAGCTCAGCACAGCAGAACCACATTTCCACCAAAAGTACTTTTAAGAACTTTTAATTCCAGGATGTTTTTTCCCCACTGAAATCTAAAAACTTAAGATGATTTGCCAGATGTAAGAACATGCTCTTTTTACACTTTAGTTTTGTGGGTGACTACACAACAATTTGACATCACTCTACTTCAGCAGGTGGTAGCAATACAGAAGATGAGAATGAAGCAAATAAATGTTAAATGATTTCTCTGTATCCTCATTTAAACAGCAATCCCTGCTGTGAAATGGACAATAAAAGGTCCATGACTTACCTCATTGCTGCAGTCAAAGAAAAGCACAAATTTAACATCAGCTTTTCCATCCATGACACTATTCCACCCCTGAAGGTTGTCCTCGTTTCGGGGGAAACCATCGATGAGAAACCGGAACTTATTCTCGTTTTCCTTCATCGTCGCTTCCATGGCCTAACAAAACGGGAAGAACAAACAGGAAATATTTTGCATTTGAGATTTTTTTTTTTGCATCTGTAACAGTTCATATCATGATGCTGACATACTTAAAATTAAAATTAGTCTCTCAGTGCAGCAAACAGACCACAGTCATCCAAGAAAGTGATTCTGAAACACTACCAGTAAACTCTAGCAGAAGGTATCTAACATACAACTACAATACATTTTTGTCTCTTTAGTTTAGAAAAACAAAGCAGTATAACCTGAATGATAAACAGAAAGAAATCATTCACATTACATTCAAATGACTAAAATGTCAGAATCAAAGTCGGGGTTTTGGAGAAAAATGTAAATATTAAAAGTTAAAACTCAGTTTTGTAGAATTTTTTTTGTTTGAACAAATAGTGTAAAAGTGTAGTTGAAAACAGGTCTGACCTGCAGGATCTCTTTCCAGGCGAACCAGATTTACAACCTGTATTGAATACACACCTTCCTGAGTAAGTTGATGGTGATTTCCACTGGGACGATTTTGCCCTCTTTGATGTAGTTGGCAATGAGCTGTCCAAACTCTGACTCTTCTCTGGCTCGCTCTTCCCTGAGTAAATCCCCAGCTGACAAATGGGTGTAGCCATAACTCTAAGAAACACACAAATTTCTAAATTGAATCAAGTAACAGTGATGAGAATCGAAAACTATTTTCCAGGTGTGTACATTTCTGTGAACACTGCGACAGCCTTTACAGACAGCATAAATCTTTCTAACTCACAGGCTGAGCAGAAAAAAAGAGTCAGTCCTGAATGAAAGGAGCCTCTATGCCTCTAGCTGCCACAAGGCCCGATCGCTGCACTTGAAGCATGGCAGCCAACACCCAGTAACATCCGTGAACAAGGGTAGCTATAAAGTCTCTCTCTCAAAGAAGCTGTGTCTGCCAAACACACATCAAAGAATCCACGGCGGCCCCCAGTAGAGCTGCAGCTTCAGGAGCTTCAGACAAACATCAAAGCAGCAGCCTCATTACGAGTCCTGGCTTTGCTTTGCTGACTTTCAGGATGATCTGATGAAATAAATAAAATAACTTTTTGTTCTGGCCCGACTGAACAAATAAATTATGGGTTAAAGAAAACTTCCAGTAATATACAACAGCCTCTTTCCCCCAATACTTTGATTCTTTTAAAAAATGTTTTCTTACTACATTCCTGACAACAGATATTACTGACATGTGTTGACGTGTGCCTTGCCTTATCAGCAGGATGGGGTGATTAGTTCCTTGTCCAATACCTGTCTATGTCTATGTCATTATTTGTTTCTGATCGTTCAAAGTCAAGGCTAGTGTGGCCAAGTGCACTCCAGACTCGCACTGACATTACATAACCCCATCTGCACAGATAGGATGACAGCACTGAAGAAAAGTCAATACACTATCTCCTGTTTGTTCTACGTAAACAGGTATTATTTAGCCCATTCATCCAGTCGCAGGACTCCACAAATACCTTATTCTTTGCTGCTCTCACTCAATTGTGAAGAATTATTCTCATCGAGTCTCCTTGAAGAAATAAATATATTAAAATATAGCTCCTGCTTCTCTTTCGGCACTTAATCTGGATATCCTGTGAGGTGAACAAGCTAGCTGCCTGGCTAACGCACAGGTTCGTTTTAGAGGACAACCGGAAGTGACAGAAAACTGGGATACTATCCTATAATAAAAGATCCTACTGAAGTCGCAACAATAAAAAAAAAAGAGGCATATCCCCCTGAACCACATTTGCACCACGTCATTCACAACCCTGCTCGATGAAGAGGGCCGTTTTCATTGCCCTTTCTCTCATACCTCCACGATTTTGGAGCACTGAGTTCCTTTGCCGGCGCCAGGCCCGCCCAGCACGAATACAACCTGCGGCTTCATCACCAGCGACACCCGGTACAGCAAACTCGGGACCTTCTGCGACAAGTTACCGAACAAACGGCCGATCATAAACTAGCGCCACCGGCTGCGGGTACGACCCGGCGACGTATGGATATATAATGATAGTATTAATAAGCCGAGCTGGCCGGTGTATGCGTGTCAGTGAGAGTTGATGTCAAACGACACTACTTCCGCTATCGAGCAAATCCACCAATGGCGTCCCACTCTAGCGTGACGCATGCTCGTAGACACGCCCGCGTGCACTTGTTATTTTTTTTTCAATGCAGAGGTCGGGTGACGCCCCTCCCTCCTCTACCTCCACACAGCATCAGCACCTCGAAACCGAACAACTCGACCCTCCGCGGGAAGAGGATGCTCTCCGGCCCGTGAGGCTGAGCGGCAACAACGAGATCGATAGCCTGACGGTATAGTCGCTGTTTCCCCGCCTGCACGTTTATGCCGCCTCGCTGCCTCCATTCATATTGCACCATTCATGCATCCCCAAGAATGGAAACTCGCTGCGAGGAAAGGGAAAAAAAAGAGAAACATTAAAATAACCCTCTGCGGCCCCGGTGGCTCGCTTTCGTAAGACATCGTCCTCGCTCGTTTTTTACTGAAGCTTCCTTTTCATGGCGGGCTTAAAGTGATGAGGACCCCCGATTCTGGCTTGTGAGGGCGCCTCGCGAATGTAGGGCTAGTACGGGAAAAGCCGAGCAAACAAAAGGCATCCAGACCCCCTCCTCCTCTGACGCACCTGGCTGCCCTGTCGCCACTTGACATGACAGCGCAGAGCCGGGAGCAGAGCAGCAGGATCAAGGGGCACCGACGTGCGGCCGGACGTGCGGACACGACGGGGAACACAGGAGCCTGCGGACGCTCGGCGGAGAGGCAGCAGCAGCAGCCCAGGGGAGGCCGGATTGCAGTTTCTGGGGACGAGCGCCAAGGGCAGTGCGGCAGTCAGCAGGCAGACCGGGGGGAGGAGGCTGCGAAGATCTGCGATACTTCCCCCCAAGTCAACACTGCTGTCTCACCTCCATATCATCCTAAAGATATTATGGTGGAAGTTTTCATTTTTCATCAATGGTGACTGTTGCTTATTCCCCTAGCTTTTTTTCTTCTTCTTCTCGCCCCTTTCTTCCTTTATCCAATCAGTGATTATGTGCAATTAAAGGATTAGATCTGCTCTTGAGGCAAGGGTGGAACCCTGAGGGGACTGATGTGCATACTGGCCAGGTATCATCGGCTCCCGTCTTCTCTGGCTTTGCTCATTCTGCTTGTCGCCTGCACTATGGGCTGTATTCAGAGCATCGCATGCAAGCCCCGCATCAGACGGGAGAACATTGTAGTGTATGAGGTGTCCGCCTCTATTGACCAGTGTCCCACCATCATTGAGGAGAACTCACCGATTGTGCTCCGCTACAAGACACCTTACTTCAGGGCCTCAGCGGGAGTCGTGATGCCACCAGTGCCCCGCAACGAAACCTGGGTGGTGGGCTGGATCCAAGCTTGCACCCAGATGGAGTTCTACAATACCTATGGCGATATTGGCATGTAAGTGTGTAGAAGACGCCATCAAACCTCTCTTGCTTACTGTGGGCCTCTAAGGTGTGCATGTGATTCTCTCACACACACACATCTAGACCAAAACCCTGTACCTGGCACTGCCACACACACACACACACACACACACACACACACACACACACACACACACACACACACACACACACACACACACACAAACAAAGTCTCTCATCCTCTGCTTCTCTGTGTCCTCTTTTGTCCGCTGCTGCAGGTCCAGCTGGGAGTTACCAGAACTGCGAGAGGGTCGGGTCAAGGCCATCAGTGACTCGGATGGTGTCAGCTACCCCTGGTACGGCAACACCACAGAGACGGTCACCCTCACCGGCCCTACATCCAAACCGTCCCGTCTGACGGTCAGCATGAACGACAACTTCTACCCCAGTGTGACCTGGGCTGTCCCCATCAGCAACAGCAACACACCCATGCTGACCCACATCACCAGGGACCAGAGTTTCATCACCTGGTTGGTGGCCATGAACTCTGTCACGAAGGTAGGCCCGAAACACAGCGATCCTGCCTTTGGCCCACATCACGATAAGATGGGGGGAGGGGGGAGAAAAACAGCCGTATATCTTCAGAAACCACTCTCCCATTTCACACTGGCTATGATGTAATCACTTTCTCCTGCACTTTCCCAGTCTGGTGTAAAGTTACAAAATATCTCATCATTACCTTCAACTCTCCTGATGTAGCAGCGGCATCAGAAGTCAGTCCAGCACAACATGTGAATCAGGATGTGTTGTCTTTTGAAAGAGATATTTTATTAAAGAACACGAGGAAAGCACAGCTGTTTTAGTTTTGTGTCAGCAGCTTGGTCTTAAAAGATCATCAGCAAGCACATCGACCATATTAACACGGTGGCTCTGTCTCCTCTTCCAGGAGCGTATAGTGTTGCAGACGGTGCGGTGGCGGATGCGGGTGGATATCGCCGTGGATCCAGACATGCCGCTGGGCTCTCGGGCCTCACTGGTGGGCCGCCCCTACCAGGAGCAACCGCACATCCTCAACTACCAGGAACCCATCCCTCCCAACGCGCTGGGGAGGCCGAACGCCAACGATGCCCAAGTGCTAATGTGGAGGCCGCGGAGAGGGGCGCCGCTCGTCGTCATACCGCCAAAATAAGAGAGTGAAATGTTTGCACACACAAAAATATGATTGTTCCCTTTTGGAAAAAAAATAAGTGGAGGGGGGTGTAAATGGATAGGAAAGTAAGCCCAATGGTTGGCCCCCCCCTCCACCCCTCCGTGGCTTCTTCTTCCTGAATGATTCAAATGGACTATCGCAATTAGCCGGTACGGATATTACATCTGGGATCTGACGTAGCACAAGAAGTCCACAGCAAACTATTTGTCAAGGACCTGGAGCTGCATCAAAGCTTGTTTGAACCCCCTCACATGCTTTGGACTGGAATATAGAGTTATGCCTGCCTTTTAGCTGAGAAGGAAAAGCTGTTTTTAGATGTATCGCAGAGGTATTAGACCACAACAAGAACTGCATCCTGCATCCTTATGTAGACCCTATTGCATGAGAATGAGAGGAACACACAAAAAAAACCTCTCCTTGGAGAACTTTCGAATAGCATTTGTTTTGTATAACTTGTTACCTGAAGACATTTTGATTGAAAAGTCAGCCAAAAAGAAAACAAAAAATACAGAGGGCTGGTAAACCTCATCAGTGCCAACAAAGGCCTTCAGCAATCTCAGTATTAAAGGATGTATACAGATCATTTAAAAGAGACAAAGTATTATACAAATCTTTTTAGGTGAAGAATAAACTCGTACATCGACCAGATTGTAACAACAGCACCCACTTGGCATAAAAGTCTGGGAGAAGAGAAAAAAAAACAGCCTGCTGTAGTTTTCACTTGAGTTCTGCTAATACACCAAACGTACGCACCCAGCATAGTTTCTTGCCTCAGTTGTGCAGCTGATGCTGTTTTGTTTTTTGTTTTGTTTGTTTTGGATGGGTGTCAGATTTGTCAGAGGGATGAGCCAGATCTGTTGCTACCTTAAATAAATAATGTCAGCTATGCGTTCAATAAGTGCAGCGTAAATGACTTGGAGCAGTGCCGGACAACAGATTTGAAACAAGAAGGCGATAGCAGTCGGCACATATATCACAGGTGGAGCGAGGCCAAACTGTCCCGAGGCTACATTTGATGTTGCACTACAATCCAGGGAATAGAAATGTACCCGTGATGGTTTTGCCGGTGTGAAACTAAGCCAGACACCATTTTAAAAATGGGTTTTATTTGGATCCGTGCCAGCGCTGCTTCTGTGACGTCATACTGATTATTTGTCCGGCAGATTTCTGCAGATAAACACGCAGATGAAGACTTTCACTGCGTCGTGGCCACGGCCCGTCCTGGGCCTCCGTCCAGGTCCCTGCCTGCCACTCTGCACAAGTCACATGACTCATCTTCCATCTGTGCTTCTCTCCAGGTTCACGCCTCACCTTCCCATATGCCCGCTCTCTTTTCTCCCCTGGCTGCACACCTCATACACGCAGGCTAGGGCCATACCGAAGTCACAAATCCTTTCTGAGATCCACAACTATGCAAACATTGTCTGTGTCTGGAGTAAAACTGCTGGAAACACTGCAAAATTAACAGGAAAATAGGCTAAATGAGTTCTCCCACCAACGCCCTGCCATCTTATTTTATGCTGCTTTTATCTGCTGGGATCAATGTTGAATAAAAATGATTGTTGCTACCAATTAAAAAGTACACAGAGGTTAAAATAGGTCATATTAATTCAGTGTATCTTCATTGGTCACAGCACCTCGGCTCATTCAGCCATCTGTTGCTATAGAGACCAGTTTGGTTTTCATGAGTGCACTGCAACTGGAACTGAAAAAAAGAAAAAGAAAGAAAACGAAAAGAACTGTTCAAAATATTCATGGGTGTGCCGACATCTGTGTGCGAGGATTAGAGAGAGTGTATGTGTGGGGGCGCTCACACACACACACAGACGCAGGGAGACTTTGATGTAAGATGAGATCAAGGCAGCGCTGGTTGTTTCAGCATAAAAAAAGAGTTTAATTTATTCATTTGTTGTTACATAAAGAGCTTTTCTTTTTGTTTTTCTGAATTTAAATAACTCTAAAACGAGCGCTTTTGATATACATGTTCAGACTGTGAGTAACAAGGTCAAAGCAGTCGTTTCAGTTTTATGTGAAATTTCATCTCTTATTTTTTTAAAAAAAGGGAAAAAAGGACATTCAGCATCTTTGGACAGAGGTAACCCCTCCTCTTTGCAGCACGTTTACTCCTCCTTCCACCACTAGATGGAAGTGCTGTCAAGGATTCGCCTCCCGTTTGCTTTGTAAATGAATACACAGTATTTCTTATCGCAGTTCTTTCGTTCCCAAACAATGTTTTTATTATTACTTAGAAA
Source organism: Rhamphochromis sp. 'chilingali' (assembly GCF_963969265.1). Classification (NCBI taxonomy): domain Eukaryota; kingdom Metazoa; phylum Chordata; class Actinopteri; order Cichliformes; family Cichlidae; genus Rhamphochromis; species Rhamphochromis sp. 'chilingali'. The sequence continues at coordinate 11,618,556 of NC_137943.1, read as the reverse complement.
ACCTCCCACTAATGTCAAAGAAAGAAAGAAAAGTACCAAAAACCACACGAGCTCCTCGTACTGATAATACAAACAGCTCTTTTGCCCTTTCAGAAAAAATGTTCAAGCATAGGAAATAAAAATGTTTTTGCCCCTTCAAAACAAACTGAACACCACATGGACGACAAGAACTGGTTATTTAAACAGACTAAATGACTGACTTATAGAAAGTTTACGAAAGGTCCCAAAGTGCCCAAATGTTTTTTCTTTGTGATTTACAATATATGCTTTGGTTTGTTTGTTTGTTTCTGAACGAAGACGTTATCTGTCTTATCCAGCATGTAACATCTGGTTTATGACTGAGGTTCTTTATTGTTTGCCATATATATGTTGTTCTGTATGAAACAAAAAAAACAACAAAAAAAGATGAAGTCAGTCTGACCGCTTCGCAACATATTTTAATTTTTCTACGTGCTTGGCAGTGTCTGGAATATGTTAAATGTAACCCATCTTAAGCGTACACTCAGCGGCAGCTTCATTAGGTACACCTGTCAGACTGCTCGTTGGATATCTACGATCATCCAATCACATCGCAGCAACTCTGCTCATTAGGACATGTAGACATATTCAGGATGAGATGCTGAAAACTGAGTGTGAGAATGTGGAAGTACAGTGATTTCATTGACTTTGCACAGGCTGGTCTGAGTAATTCAGAAACTGCTGGTTTATTTTTACACACAACTATCTCTACAGTTCATAAAGAATGATCCAAACAGGTAAGAAAACTGTGCACAGTAGTGAAAATGCCTTGTTGAGTTCAGAGGAGAATGATCAGACTGCTTTGAAATGACAGGAAGACAACAGCGACTCGAATAAACACTTGTTACAGTCAAGGTAGGGAGAAGAGCATCTCTGAATGCATAACACATCGAACCTGCTGTCAGCTAAGAAACTGGGGTTACAGTTAATACATGATAGTTTTAGAGGTATTTTCCTAGCACGCTTTAAGCAGAACACAAGCCCTTGTATGTATGACAGCCCTGAGTATTGTTGCTAAACCTGTCTATCCCTTTACGACCCATCTTCTGATGCTTCCAACAAGATAATCGACCCTATCATGAAGCGCAAATCATGTCAAACTGTTTGTTTGAACATGAGAGCTCGCTGTACTCAAACAGCCTCCAGTAGAGCACCTTGGCAATGTGGTGGAGGATCCAGACAGATTATAAAAATCTGATACGACGCGCTCCTTTGTTATTATTATTTTAGCACGTGCTTGTGGGGATCTAGTAAGTGCAATATGCTGTTGTGCTTTTTCAAAACTTCTCTGCTGATATCTAAAGAAACACTTTCCATTTGCCCCCGCGACCCTGAAAAGGATAAGCGGAAGTGAATGGATGGCTGGACTTTCCATTTGCACTAAAATTATGTGCCACTTCTTCAAAAGACGTGATCATTTTAAAATTACAATTCTTTAGCAACCCAAAGCTTAAATGTAGCATCTGTACCTCCTGAGGTGGAACGTCACAGTTCTAATACTGACACACGTGAACTAGTTTCACATTAGTTTGCCAGCAAGGATATGGTTTGCTTATCATGTCCTCCTGTTCGCCTTACGCCGTTTGCTTTTCTGTAGTGTTAAGTTTACCTGATATGCTCAAAACAATAGCTTTCACATGAGTCACTGCTAACATCCATTTTGCACTTTTTCAGAGAAGGCCCACTTCCAAAAGACTGTATTTCCCAGTAACTTGTCTTTACTTTTTCTGTAATGAAATTGTTCATGTGGCAAATTCCTGGTCACAGTTCGTAGAGCCACAATTCACGCAAGTCTCTGATTACACTTTGTTGGTGCTGCTGCTGGCAGGTTTCTGCTCATAGCCGTAAAGAAATGTGGCAGCAATAACCAGCACTGCACCTAGAAAAAATACGCTGAGAGACACAGAGAAAAAGAAAATGCATTAAGTTGGAAGCACAACACGTGAGGCAACTTGTGTGTATGACAGTTATCACTGTTACTATTACTAGTTCTGTGTGGAGCTTTGCCAAGATTTTGAATACAGTGCCTTTCAAAAACATTGCTGCTGATTAGAAGATAGCGAAACAGTAGTTGCCCTCTTCAGGATTTCTTTCTTGTTATGTTATGACGTGACTTAATTCTGATTTTCCACATTGTTTTTGGAAAGCTGACATGTTCAGTATATTCATCACACGCAGGCCTGATTACTGCCAGACCAGCTGAATTGAGAAATCCCTTAAACAGAAGCTGGATGGTGAAGTGAAGTAGGCTAAAAGATCTCAAAAAGTCATCTATTAGTCTGGAAAGGGGTTACAAAGCCATTTCTAAGGCTTTAGAACTTCAGTGAACCACGGTGAGAATCATTATCCACAAATGCAGAAAACTTACAACAGTGGTGAATCTTCTCAGCAGCAGTTATCCTACCAAAATTACTCCAAGATGATCAACGGTCACAAATGAACCTAGAAGACCATCTAAAGCAGAGTTAAACAACTCCAGGCCTCAAGTGCTGGTGTCCTGCAGGTTTTAATGATTAGTTTAGTGCCAGGCCTCTGGAGAACTTCAAGACATGTTGAGGGGGTAATTTAGCCATTTAAATCAGCTGTGTTGGATCAAGGACACATCTAAAACGTGCAGGACACCGACACTTGAGGCCCGGAGTAGCCTACCCCTGGTCAAAAAGAACTGCAGGCCTAACTTGTCTGACTTAAAGTCACTCCACAAGTGAACAACATAAATGAGACTGTGCAAAAATAGCATCAGTGTGAGAGTCTAAGGCAAGAACCAGTGCTGGCCAAAAGAACATAAAGACTCATATTATATTTACCAAAAATATCTTGATGACTCCCAAGACTTTTTAGAAAATATTCTGTGACGAGACGAAAGGTGAACTTCTTGGAAGCTTTCATTCCTGTTACATGCATCTCCTAAAAGAATTTCATACCAGCAGTCAAACATGGTGGTGGTGATGTTCGGGGGCTGTTTTTCTGCTTCAGGAATTGGACAACTTGCTGTTCCCTGATGGAACCATGAATTCTGCTCTGTACCATAAAATCCTGAAGAAGAATCTCCGGCCATGAGTTTATGCCCTGAAGCTCAAGGTTTCTCGGCTTATGCGGCATCACCATGTCTTGCAGTCCTTGCAGATTGCTTCTGCCGAAGGCGGCACAGCCACTTATTACGTTTTAATAACTAACCCAGTTATTTACTTGGCTTATCTTTTCTAATTCTAAAATTCGTTTGATGATCTGAAACATCTAAATTTAACAAATATGCAAAAAACTACAAAATCAGGAAGGTGGCAAAAACTTTTCACTGCACAGTTTAACATGTTTGGAAGCAAAGACTTGCTGATTAGTATTAAAATAAGGCAGATTTTTATTAGTTAAAACCAAAAACGCTAAACTGGAGTTTGTGATGGAAGAACTATTTTTTAATCAACACAAAACCTGATGAAAATCCACAAATGTGAAGGTGGTCAGCGCAGTCAGGTGACTGTTAAAAGACATCTGGATTCTGTTTTAACTGGTTTCCTGATAATCAGTGTCAATTGCTGACACACAGGTAGGTCCAAAAGTTTTTGGATAATGATAGTTTTTAATAGCACGCCTCGTTACACCACCACAGTGGATTTTAAATCATGATTGTTTTCTGTAAAATAGACTGTGGTGGAGGCAAGAGGCAAAATTACAAACAAAGTTTCTTTGTCAGAAACTTAAGGACCTAAATGTATTTCAGCCTGTAGTAAAGCTGCTAGATCTAAAAAAAAAAAAAAAACCCTCAAGAATATCATGTTTTCCACTGATAAAGTGTTAGCAAATTAATATTTTTTTTATTGTGCATAAGCGCGCTTGTGTTTACCTTGTGGGATTAAAGTCCTTCAACAGGAAATACGACATGAGTGTAGACACCATGATTGATAGAGAGGTGGCAAATCCTTTGAGGATGTTGTCAGCATATTTAATGACTACAGCCACGATCAGCCCGCCGAGAGCCTGAAGACATGCAAACAACACAAAGGCAGACATGAACAACTCCACAAAGACTGCCATAAAACTCATGGAAGTCAAATGATGTACTGTAGTGAAACACGATGGCGCAACCTGTAAGACGACAACTATGCAGGTAATAGTGTTGTATCCCTGGAAAATCCCCTCCTGCTTCAAGCTTTCGCCATCATACACCACCATGCCTGTCAAGCCAAACACAAAGCTGAACAAACCTGAAAGAGACAAGAGAAAGTGATAAAGATCAGGTCCTTGCTGGGACAAGTAAGACAAAGGTGGTGTTTTAACTAAGGAGCAATATAAGGCAAGAAGAACAAAAGGAAATGAGCCATAGCCATGCTGTCTTAAAGCAGACTGCAGTCCTAAGATGCCATCAAGTTTTATCAATATACAGCCCATAAACTCACCTTGAATGTGCACCTCCTCAGTTCAATCTTTATTGTTATACACATAGAACAAAATATCCCAAGAAACTCACATCCATATGCCAAGAACAGTTTTACTTGCCAAATCACCAAATCAGTCTAACGTTGTGCTTGTACAAAGGTATATATGTGTATATATATGTATATATACATATATGTACACACACACACACACACACACACACACACACACACACACACACACACACACACACACACACACACACATACATATGTATATATATATATATATAAACACCCAGCACGCCCCTGCGGGCGGTTTATCCTTCAAGCTCGGGTCCTCTACCAGAGGCCTGGGAGCTTGAGGGTCCTGCGCAGTATCTTAGCTGTTCCCAGGACTGCGCTCTTCTGGACAGAGATCTCCGATGTTATTCCCGGGATCTGCTGGAGCCACTCGCCTAGCTTGGGAGTCACCGCACCTAGTGCTCCGATTACCACGGGGACCACCGTTACCTTCACCCTCCACATCCTCTCGAGCTCTTCTCTGAGCCCTTGGTATTTCTCCAGCTTCTCGTGTTCCTTCTTCCTGATATTGCTGTCATTCGGAACCGCTACATCGATCACTACGGCCGTCTTCTTCTGTTTGTCTACCACCACTATGTCCGGTTGGTTAGCCACCACCATTTTGTCCGTCTGTATCTGGAAGTCCCACAGGATCTTAGCTCGGTCATTCTCCACCACCCTTGGGGGCATCTCCCATTTTGACCTCGGGATTCCAGGTTATACTCGGCACAGATGTTCCTGTACACTATGCCGGCCACTTGGTTATGGCGTTCCATGTATGCCTTGCCTGCTAGCATCTTGCACCCTGCTGTTATGTGCTGGATTGTCTCTGGGGCATCTTTACACAGCCTGCACCTGGGGTCTTGCCTGGTGTGATAGACCCCAGCCTCTATGGATCTTGTGCTCAGAGCTTGTTCTTGAGCTGCCATGATTAGTGCCTCTGTGCTGTCTTTCAGTCCAGCTTTGTCCAGCCACTGGTAGGATTTCTGGATATCAGCCACCTCCTCTATCTGCCGGTGGTACGTACCGTGCAGGGGCCTGTCCTTCCATGATGGTTCCTCGTCTCCCTCCTCTTTCTTGGGTTTCTGCTGCCTGAGGTATTCACTGAGCACTCGGTCAGTTGGGGCCATCTTCCCAATGTATTCTTGGATGTTCGTTGTCTCATCCTGGACTGTGGTGCTGACACTCACCAGTCCCCGGCCCCCTTCCTTCCGCTTAACGTACAGCCTCAGGGTGCTGGACTTGGGGTGAAACCCTCCATGCATGGTAAGGAGCTTTCTTGTCTTTATGTCAGTGGCTTCTATCTCCTCCTTTGGCCAGCCTATTACCCCAGCAGGGTACCTGATCACGGGCAGGGCGTACGTGTTGATGGCCCGGATCTTGTTCTTACCATTCAGCTGACTCCGCAGGACTTGCCTGACCCTCTGCAGGTACTTGGTGGTTGCAGCTTTCCTAGCAGCCTCTTCATGGTTTCCATTTGCCTTGTAACTGTCCTCTATGTCTGCAATGTTGCCTTCTGGTAGTTCAATCCTCTCAGTTCTGACTACCTTCCCTCTCTTTGTTACCATCCGACTACACTTCTCCAGTCCGAACGACATTCCAATGTCATTGCTGTATATCCTGGTAGTGTGGATCAGTGAATCGATGTCTCGTTCACTCTTGGCATACAGCTTGATGTCATCCATGTACAGGAGGTGGCTGACAACTGCTCCGTTCTGTAGTCGGTATCCGTAGCCAGTCTTGTTAATGATCTCACTGAGGGGGTTCAGGCCTATGCAGAACAGCAGTGGGGACAGAGCATCTCCTTGGTAGATCCCGCACTTGATGGTGACTTGTGCTATGGGCTTGGAGTTGGCCTCTAGTGTTGTACGCCACATCCCCATTGAGTTCCTGATGAAGGCTCTTAGGGTCCCATTGATCTTGTACAATTCTAGGCATTCCAGTATCCAGCTGTGGGGCATTGAGTCATAGGCCTTCTTGTAATCAATCCAGGCAGTGCACAGGTTGGTCAGTCTGGTCTTGCAGTCTCGGCTGATTGTTCTGTCTACCAGTAGCTGGTGTTTTGCGCCTCTGGTATTCTTGCCAATTCCTTTCTGTGTCCCACTCATGTATTGACCCATGTGCCTGTTCATCTTAGCCGATATGATGCCTGACAGGAGCTTCCATGTAGTACTGAGGCAGGTTATTGGTCGGTAGTTGGAGGGGACCGGTCCCTTCTTGGGGTCCTTGGGGATCAGGACCATCCGACCTTCAGTTAGCCATTCCGAGTGTCTCTCGTTAACTAGCAGCTGGTTCATTTGTGCTGCCAGACGCTCGTGGAGTGCAGTCAGCTTCTTTAGCCAGTAGGCGTGAACCATGTCGGGCCCTGGTGCTGTCCAACTCTTCATACTGGAGACCCTTTCTTGGATATCTGCCACTGTGATGGTTACTGGACCCTGTTCAGGGAGGTCGCTGTGGTCTGCCCTCAGATCCACTAGCCACTGAGCATTGCCGTTATGGGTTGCGTCCTTCTCCCATATGCTCTTCCAGTATTGCTCCGTCTCCAGCCTTGGTGGTGCTGTTCTCTTATTATTATTGTTCCCTTGCCACTGAGAGTACACCTTTGCTGGTTCTGTGGAAAACAGCTGGTTTATTCTCCTGCCTTCTATCTCTCTGGTGTACCTCCTCAAGCGGCTGGCCAAGGCTGTGAGTCTTTGCTTGACAGTTTCCAAGGCCTCAGGTATGGACAGCTTGCTGTATTTCTTATGCACCTTCTTTGTCGCACCTTTCTGCAACTCCGTTAGTTGGCTAACCTCCCTCCGTGCTACTTTGATCTTGCCCTCTAGCCTCCTTCTCCATGGAGGGTACTGCCCCTTGTGGCTGTTCAACTTGTAGCCAAGCATCTCACTGATCACTGCTGCCGTACTGTAGATCAGCTTGTTAGTGTCGGTAATCGTGGTTGTAGGTATTGTAGGTATGTAGGTATAACATGTCCTTCTGTTAGCACATTAACTTACAAATGGAGCCTGAGGCTTGTAAACGAAATGCTGTCCAAACTCTGCAGAAACCCCTGGTATAAAATGAGATTTTCCCTGACTGAATGTCAACAGTTAGATGATGTTAAATTAGATACAGAGAAGTCTTGCATGTTGCACCATTTTTCATGCTTACAGCTCTTATTTAATTTTGCACTGAATTTCTTATAATAGTCTCTCTTTAGTTTTACTTAGAGTCATGTTATTATTGGATACATTGTAGTCATTAAGCCGACCATGACATCCTCTACATACCACAGTATTCTAGAGTCAAATGCAACCCCATCTGTCTGACAGCTAAATGATCCCTAGCGCAGCAGCGAATCTACAGCAGAACAGCTGAAAAATAAAAGAAGTCCAGACCTCAACCTGCCTGAAGTGCTGCGGGAGCTGTGCACAAATGACTGTCTGCAAACCTCACTGTAAGACAGAGTAAAAGTAACTCTGCAACAATGTGAGTGACTGATAAAGTCATTTTAAAAACAAGTGCTACAAGTTCTTGCAAGCTGCTAAATCATGCGGTGTACTTTCACAGGAACTGCATAACTTTCTGAGAAAACGTTTGTTTGTAACGAACCATACATTCCTCGCTCAGCCTGTCATATAAATGGAGGTATAGCCACTCACCCAGCTGTATATTACGAAGCCACAGACTCTGGCTTGTCTCTTTGAGGATCTTCTCAAAGTAAACTCCAGCAAAACCACTGGACACACAGGCCATCAGCACAGCGATCAGGCCCACAAACTGGGAGCTTTCAGACATTACATTCTGTTCAGAGTCACCCAGAGACTCGACGGGCAACTGTGAAGGTTGAAACACTGATGAGCGTGTGCAAAGGCATAGGCTTTTATCAAAACACATGAATACACTGAGACTCCAAAAAAACCATTAGAAAGGTAGAAATGAAACATTAGTAATAATTGTGGTGACGGCGAGCGCTGTTACCTGCACCAGAGTGACCCCGGCCATGAGGAAGAGCAGGGAGAGCCACTGGTAGCTGCCTAACTTTTTCCCGAGCATGGAGACAGAGAACAAAGCTGTGGTGAGGATCTTCAACTGGTACGTGACCTGTTAGACACAAAAACACAAGTGATGCTTTAAGTAAATGATGGATTACTCCCATCCTCACTACAGCACATAAAAATTGATACAGTACTGGCTACAGTCTGAGTTACAGTAGAGTTGATCAAGTTGCTACCTATGCTCCTTCTTTTTCTTAAATAACATCCTGTTGCTTTCGATTTCTTCTCTGCCATATTTAATTTTTCTTGTTATTTACACTCTTACTTTTTCATTTTGACTGTGTCCACAATTATATTTCATGCTACAGTCATATTTTCCTATCTTTTATTGTGCTCTTCAAAGCATATCGCATTTTTCAGAGTGTTACAAACACAAACTTTATTTATTTATTATTTAGCACACAATAATGGGTAGTATAGAAATGCCACAGTTACAGAAAATGCATTCATATCCAGAAATCTTCTTTCCAGCTACTTCTCGTTCTTTTGGAAGATCTACTGTATTCTAATTCTTCATCTGTACTTTGATGCCTTTCATTCAGCAGCCCACTGTGCAGGGGTCAGGACAGATCTGTTTAAAAATGGAAGAGACACGCCATTTCTAAGAATCCTCTCTGTGATAGATAAGAGGACACGTGTTTGCACTCCAGAAATAAACATTGAACTTGTTGTGCTTCATTCCTATTGGGACAGCTTCATTTGCAAGGTTTTTGTCACTGAGTTGCTGTTAAAAGGATGATCTGAAATGTTCCCAAGTGCCTCTTATTCACTTTCTTCTTCAAGGACAAATGGGTAGTATTATTAATTGGGTAATAATAGTCTCACAATTCTACTTAAAAATGTTATTGCGTTATTCATTTATGTAAAGAACTGCGTATATGCGAAAAAGGACAGAAACTGGAACTGGATGTCATGAACGTATAAATCTTGGTGTTCATTTGAAAATGGTTACTTTGTGACAAAGAAGAAAAGTGAACATGGCCTTTTTACCAGCTAGTCGTCTGTATTTTTTTTAAATTATTTTTTAAATTAATTTTCCAAGTTCACAAAACAGTTTCAGTCAGTTTGAATTGTTTTCCAAAGTATGTTTTTTTGGTTTATTGTTTTTTTTTAGATCACTATAGAGTTTGTTCACATCCAATTATAAATGTTATTTATAAAAAATATCATTTTAGAAATGAGGGATGTGAAGCTTTAATTTAAACAAACATATTTTATATGTTTTATGATTTTTTCCAGTGTTCCAAAACTCAATAACTAGCATTTTCCTCTTTAATATTTACAGAATATAGCAGAGGGTATAGCTTTAGTACCACTTAAATTAATCAAACAAGCCTTATGAGATTAGAACAGATGACATCTGTGAGATAGATTTATGTAAATATTTACCAGGATATCCACTGTACACTGTGAATGCAGAAATGTACACAATACAAACCAGCCATGTGAAACCATAAAGAAACCAGTTCACGCACACAAACTCAGTGAGCTTGAACAAGCACATTCATTCATTTGTATGTAACCTGATAGGTGGCTGCGTCCAGGTTGGACAGGGCAACATAGAGCAGATTGTTCTGCAGAGTGTAGATCCCTGCAGGAACGGCCAGCTTCACGAGCTCCACGGGCTTGTTCAGAATCTCCTTGTTCAGCAGCTCGTACATTGCCGTCAAGCTAAAATCTAAGAGAAACAGAGAGAGCGCTGTCAGTAATTTAGAAAACGAGTGCTACAAGTTCGTGCTGTTAAAGGTGGTTCTGCAACCTGCTAAATCATGTGGGGTACTTTTCAACCTATGAAGTTTATTAACTAGACTGGGGATTTTCTACCCAAGTAGGATCCAAAACTGATTTTCCTCCTTACTCACTGTTCTCACTGAAGATGAGGAGAGTGCACATAAAAATCTTGAGCACTTCAGCTGACACTACGGCAGAGGAGGCGAGGTAGCGAGGACCGTTCTCCTTCAGGGTACGGGAGTAGCGCATGGTGAGAACCAGCAGGGTGGTTTGCAGCACCAGAACCCCCAGAGACACGTATTTTAGCCTGGAGGAAAGCGCCATTGTGGAGGAATGTTCGACTCTGCAGAGAGACAGTGAAGGAGCCTTTTAGGGTGGACAGGAAGAAAATGAAAAAAAGAAGAGTGAACTGAAAGGTTCATTCAGCTTGTTCACACAAACATAAGGACTCACAGAGAGCGTCCTGACACGCTGAGCAAGGCTGCTGCAGTGTCCTTGAGCTAGAAATTGACTTCTGCCTCGAACACTTAAGAAGTTGCAGAAATGCACGAGACAACAGTGGAAGAGACTGAGGATTAACAGGCTGTGACTGGTCCTTCACAGACACAGTCTAACAATAAAAAGTAATGGGGAACATGTCGGAAACAGCTGTCACCTTTCCTTTGTCTTGTTATTGGAAATCTGTCCTCCAGCAAGACAAGTGCAGATTTAGTGCAGGAGAGGAACGTGTCGGTCAACCATTGCTGAAACTGTTACACGACCAGCTGGAAAACCATAGCCTCCATCTACCCTGGCTAATGACATAGCTGTGCACTACTTATCCACACTTGCACCAGAATTCTAATAACATTCGATGGCAGCTGTCACAGGTGTCATTTATAAAAAAATACAAATCATTTCTCGTCTAAACTTGTCAGAGGTTTGTGGCTTAAAGATGAAAAAGCACAGCAAATTGTAAAGTCCTAAAATTTAAATAAATAATTTAAAATTAGGAAGGATTTTATACATGAGTGAATTAAACAAGTGTGAACCTTTAGCTGACAGTGATGAGACAATTGCTAACCCGTCTCCTGACTCTGGCATCTGGGGCGTCTGAAGAGAAACAGTCCTCATTCTTTTATCTTTTATTTCCAAATTGAGGCATCGTCCACTTGCCTTCATCACAAGACTCACAGAGTCAGCTCACCTTCAAGTAGTAGGAGGAACTGCTCATTTTCTCACAAGGTGAAAGTGTGGGATCGGCTCAGGTGGACTGTTTGCACAGCACGATTATTAGTTAATCCCTGTTAACAGCGAGGCCTCTGTTTCTCCACTGTCTTCAGACAATTACGCACACCGAATCTGACTCACGCACAGTTTGCAGTTCCTTCTTGTTCTTACTGATTCATGACATCATCTCAAACAAACGGACCTCGAGCAAAAGTAATGTCAGAGCAAACTTGTGACTCTGTTATGCTGTGAAGCATTTATATGTGTTGTATTTGAACAGGGATTTAGTTTAAAAATTCTATTTAGTTTTTTCAAAAAGGGATGTACAACTAGCCAAGATGAACGCCTTGAAGTGGTGGCAGAGAAGGAGGTGCTATGTTTTCAGCACAGTGACCTCTTTATGTAGGAGCTCTGCTTAGCAGAGGGGCACGGCTGCACAGTCCCTCTCTGTTTCTGTGTGTGTCAGTGTGTGCGTGAGTGCCCTCCTTACAGCCTGCAGTGTCTACACCCAACACACTCTGCCAACTCTCTCCAACTATATTTCAAACTTTTTTTTTTAGGTAGTGTCATCTGTGTTCTTGCTTATTCACGTCCATCCATCCATTTTCTTAAGTGATGGTCCTCTTCACACTCCCGATGACATCTATGGCCACTTTAGAATCACTAAAGCTAACATGCATGTCGTCAGAGTGTGGGAGGAAGTACCTGGAGAGAACCCACCCAGACATGGGAGAGTGTGCAAACTCTACACAAAAGAGCACCAGCTAGCTGGTGCATTCAAACCCAGGACCATGTTGCTGTGCGGTGACGATGCTAACCACTGCAGCCCGAATATTACAGATGTAAATATGCTCACGCTTAACCTACATATGAATGAAAAGAAAATGGACAGTATACAGTATGTGATCGTGTCACGTTCAAATTAGTAACATCATTAGTATTACAACCTTAAAAATGTCTCACTGTTACAGCTCAAGGTTTAAAAGATGTAAAGAAAGGTTATATTTCTATATGCAAACCAATTTAAAGGCAAACTTTTACCTAGATAAAGAAAACTATTCTCCACTAAGTCATATTAATTTTAATTCGAATATTTGAATGACTTAGACAAAACTATAATGTAATTACCATGAACAGTTCACCTTTCCGGCATTTTGCTACGTGCAAATAATATTGATCTGCTGGCTGGTGGTGCAGTGGTTAGCGCTGTCGCCTCGCAGCAGCAGGAAGGTTCTGGTTGTGAAACAGCTGGTTGGCTCAAGCCTCTTTGAATTAAATTTGCATGTAGGTGCTTCATGAATATCAGCTTAAATTGTTACCTGTCTCTCTGCGCTACCCCTACGATGGATCTGGACCATGTTTATCTTTGTAACGTTGTATCTACATCTCATATGGAGGGCAATAAATACATGAATACAAATACATAAGGAATGATAAAGAATTGGAGACTGAGGCAAAGAGTGACTCAGACCCTACCAACCTTCAGACGTCACTTTTATTCTGACCAATACTACACACCTGTAAATCTTTCTGATTGCATTTTGCTTTGCAGTTTGGAGGAGTTGGAAATTCTGCCCACAGACATACTTACAGTACTGTGCAAAATTCTCGAGTCACACTTAATTTTTTGTGTTTTATATAGAAAATGGGAACTAGGGCCAACTATTTATTGAAAGATGCAAACTGAACATACAACATATAAGGCAAAAAGAGATCTTGTACACTTCTAACTAGCTTTACTCCCAACAGAGCCTTACAGTGTCTTCAGACCTTCTCCTCCTTGATGATCATTTAAATCAAATATTTAAATGTTACTGATGAGGCTTCAGTGAACAGTAGGATCAGCTGAAGGGCCAGATGCATCTTGCAGGTCCTGTTTGAGGTCTTTGCTGGATTTTCCTAGTTCTTAAGGACATGAATCTCAGATACTGATGATCTGCGGTAGATAGTTTTTCAGGGCAGATGCTTTTTCCCTTGTCCTCCACTTGTTTGATCGTCTCACATTTTTCTAAGAACACACTGTACACGATGTTGAGATATCCCATGTTTTCAGCTTATAGTTCTTTGGGAATCACCTTATTGGTACAAAAATATTATTTTATTTCTGTCAAACTCTGCTATTTGTGGTGTTTTTCACTGATTCAATTAAAAATGTTGACTTTTCTTAAAAGGGGATGCCTAAAGATACAATTTAAAGTTGGTTCTTTTCTACGCTATCTGTTTTGTGTAGATACAACACTGGTTCATCCTTAAACTTAGGTGCCTCTTTATGCTTGAATCATGCATAGGTCAGTGTAAAATGACTTAACAAACCAGTTTCTCTGAAAATAAAAAGATGGATGTTGAAAGACCTTAGAAAGCCTGGAGGTCTGCTGTTCAAGGCCCCTTTAAAAGTTAGAATGAACTCTGCAAATATATAGAAAAAAATTATAGAAATGGGCAGTGACTCAAGACTTTTGTACAGTACTGTAAACACATGTCAGAGTACCCGTGACTCATGATACCCTGGTGACAGCTACTGTAACAGGAAGTACACCAGGAAGTTTTAAGTGCTTTAGCACACATGCAGATTGGGAATGTGAAAAGACCAACACTGCTATCACAGCTGGTAAATATACAGTAGATGAGACTATTTAGAAATACAAATTCATTAATGAAACACATTTCCTACAGTAAAAAAAAATTTATATTTAAAGTTATCTGCAACAGAATAATGAGACGTCAACATTAATTTGTCACAGACTTATCAACAACCCACGCAGATTCACACTAGAGAACAGGAAATCTTTTGCCAGCTCCTTGAAATGAGTTTATAAACAGCTCTTCTCTGCCATAGAGAGCATCTCATTGAGTATCACTGAGTATCAAGCTGTCACTCAACAGTCAGGTTCAGCTCAGCATTGAGATCAAGTTACAAACTGAGCTGTTTGCACTTTTTAACTTTTTCAAGACACATTATCAGTTTAAGACGTGCGTGCGCTTTTTCGTTTGGGGGCGAATATCTCAAACGCACAGTTCTGGATGCGAATGATCTTTGCGTCTGCTTGCCTGTCTGAGTGCTGATTGGTTGATGAGTGGGCCGGAAAGGAGCGACAGCGGAGTTCACCGAAATTCGGGAGAAGCAAGAATCATAAAAAATAAAACACGAAAAAGCACAGACGGTGGACACTTTTAATTCCTTTCAGCACTCGCTCCCACTTCAGGGACTGACGGGCAGGCCGACAACAGCACCAGGAAGAGTGATCCACAAACCGGTTATTCCGCGTATTTGATTCTGAAGCTGATAAACAACAAACGCTCTCCGCACGCTCACGGGAAATCCGAAACTGCCAACGCACTACTCCCGCTCAAGCGCATAAACCCGGACTCAAAGGGACAGTGTTTGGAGACGTTGTGCCACATTTGGGGGCTTTTAGATTTTCAGAGAATTCACTACAACAGGACAGGGTAGCACAGCACTGGCAGAACTTCCAAGTCAGTGTGAAGAAATGAAGTCTAAAGTGGAGCTTTGCTCTGCTGATATCTTGAGAAAAGGAGTAATATTACATATAGTGACGTGGAGCAGAGCTGACCTCCATCACCAGAAAACTTTGACGTATTTGTTTGGCGGTAGTTAAGCTGAGCAAACATCACACTCGTAAGGATGCGGACCTGTTGAAGGGCAAACCCACATGTGAAGGGAAGGTGTGAAAGTTAGAGTGAGTGAATGCCCCGTTGTTTAATTAAAGACGTATGTGCTGGTTATGGTTCCCCCAAATGTTGCTGATAGTGAAACACGGTGTCTCTGAAGGCATCTTCACAGATTTAAAAAGGAAGCAGAAGGTGTTCACTGTTAAAGTTAGCCACAAAAGATGTCTCCGCAGACAATGTTTAACAGGCTTTTTTAAACAGCAAATTCTTATCTCGGTGAAACTTACCTGTGGGTCTGGAGCTAAGCTTAGGGTGTAGATGACAGGATGTGGGCGCCCGCACTCTTGATGGTCCTGTCCTCGCTTTCTCTTTACTAAAGATTGACTCTCATGGCGCTAAACTAACAGTCAGCATAGCTGTCTCAGCTGTAATTCACGGCACGCTTTTGATTTTTACGCATATAGCAGACGCGGTGCCTCCTCCTCTGGAGGCTACACTCAATGAATGAACCCACGTGTAGCTGAGAAGGACTCAGTTTAGAAGTTTGGTGACACCTGCCGAAATATGACAAAGTAAACAAGAATACACCGAAGGGGGAACAGTTTCACACCAAAGGCCCCTCTTTTGTCCTCAACATATGTAACATATTTTTTAAATATACATAATAAAATGTAATAAATACCCCTAACAAAGGCTAATCACTAAAACGATATTCACATGCACAGCTTTACACCATATTTCGCTGGAATAGTTATTTAAAGCACTTCAATTCCCCTCTGATTCAAGAGCTATCTGTTAACATTTACTGGGCTGTAAAAAAAAAGAATTCAGATATTATCAGTAATTTAAAAATTCATACATCGAAGGAACTTGCTTTAAAACAGATTTGCTACATAAGTACATTTATTCTTTAATTACTGTTATTTCTACAAATGGTAAATAAATGGTAAATGGTCTGTATTTATCTATAACTCTAATAATAACAACCTAGAGTGACTTTCCAATCACATTTGATATTTGTGAGTAAGCAAACGATTACGATTACATTAGTATTAAAAATTATTATTTTAAAAAACCACGAGGTTTCTGTTACAATAAAACACGGTAGCACAGATGATAAATCTGTGCTACCGTGTTTTGTTAGGTTGCGGGGTGGGGGCGCTGTTGCGGGCCACCACCTTCAGTTCTCGATGACGAAGAAGAAAAATAACAGCACGTGCTTCCTGTTTCTCCAGAAGTGGCGTGAAACGCTGTGAAAATGGTTCGTAAATTAAAGTATCACGAACAGAAGTTGTTGAAGAAGGTCGACTTCATCAACTGGGAGGTAGACAACAACCTGCACGAGGTCAAGGTGTTGCGGAAGTATCACATCGAGAAAAGGGAGGACTACACCAAGTGAGTCTGTGGCCGCTAGCTAGCTTTTAGCATCGGTTATTTACACTGTATAGACGTATAAACACATTTTTATACCATATTTCAGCTGATATTTACAAATCACACAGACACCATTTTTTCCTCCTGTGTCTCAGGTACAACAAGCTTAGTCGGAATGTCAGAGACCTGGCCAGAAAAATCAGAGACCTGGATGAGAAAGATGGCTTCAGAGCACAGAGCACACATCAATTACTGGAAAAACTGTAAGGTTTTGGATATTACAGTTATTTAATATGGATAAAATCCTCTTAATGTTAATTCAAGCTGACATCTTTTAACTCTGCGCTTGTTTCCTGTGTGGTTTTGAGCAGATTTTGATTGCTGTGTTGTTTATTGTTTTCTAAACCTTTGTTGATATTACACAGAGAATCTTTTTCTTCCTTCACCTCAGATACAGCATTGGTCTCATCCCCACCAGACAGAATTTGTCCCTCACAGAGAAAGTCACAGCTTCTTCATTCTGCAGGTACATTTATGTGTATATCTTAAACTCATAAAGTGTACTGTACTGTGGAAAAGTCTGGAGGTGCTCCTCATTTTTTATATTTTGCTTCTGAGGCGCCAGAATTTCAAGTAATTTTTAAAGTGGTCTTGTGCAAAGTTCTACAGGCTTTCTGAAAGTTCGTTATTGGAGATTGGCTGCTTTTTCACTCATTCTTAGTCCAGTGCTTGTGCCTGATCATTTTGTTTTGCTAAGCCACTTAAAACTGACTTATGAACTGTTCAAGCATAAAGGCTCTTTTGTCACTCCTGGCTTTGAGGCTACATTTCAGCCAGTGGTGTTGGGGATCTTGTCAAATTTCATTTAATTATGAACACAGAAAACTACCATCAGATTTTGATCCACCATGCAGTACCACTTGGAAAACAGGTGATTGGCAATGGCTTCATTTGCCATTCAAGGCTTCTATCCATACCTGGATAGAAGAACACACTATGCAACAGTATCAGTCGTTGATTGGCCTCCCCAGAGTCTGGATCTCAGTGTGTGATCATCTTGATAGAGAACAGAACAAACGTCAGCGAACATCCAAGGAAGAGCTTTGAATGTTCTTCCAGAAGCAAGGAGAAATATTCCTGAACACAAAGAAATGACAAGCAAGCTATGTTGAAGCATGAAGGTGGTCAAATTTTGAGTTTCAAGTTTGTTAGAATTGTACAGACTGTTTATTATATACTGTATTTCAATGCATGTTTGGACATGTTTCATTAAATCTCTGCATGTATTTCTCATCTTCCTAGCAAAATATAAAGAAATGAGAGGTGGCTTGAGGCTTTTATACAGTGCTGTGTATAAATGCAAGCCTCTATGTATACTTTGTCTGTGTGATTCCTGCAGGAGGCGGCTGCCCAGCATCATGTTGAATCTTCGTATGGCTCAGAACCTGAAGACGGCAATTACTTTCATCGAACAAGGGCGTATCCTTGACTGCTGTGTTACTGTAAATTGTTATGCTTAACACTTCAGATTTGTCTTCATTCAAGGATTAAAACAGATTCAGTGTTGTCCTTGACTCAGTCACAGATGTGCGTGTTGGCCCGGATATTGTTACAGACCCAGCGTTTCTAGTCACAAGGTTGGTCTCCGGGTATTTAGTCTTCTCACAATATCTTTACCAACACAGAGGGCCTTTGACACAGATGCTTCACTATACTGCACATGTGAAAATGCTGACACTATTACTGTAACTTTTTTAAATGTAAGAAATATGGAAGATTTCGTCACGTGGGTGGACTCCTCGAAGATCAAGCAGCACGTGATGAATTACAATGAAGAGGTGAGTGATTTGTCAGAGTTTGTATGTACATATTTCAGTTACGAATGATTATCTGTTACTTAAATCGACAGTTTTCAGGACTGAATCCGAATTCTGATGCCTTGAAGCTCATCACTGTGTTTCTTTTGCAGCGGGACGACTTTGATATGATGGCATAAATCTGTTCTCCCAAAGTCATTCATCACACTGAGCGATGGAAAGAAGATCTCTGCTTTTTTTACTTTGCTGAGGAAAAACTACAGTGTGGGTTCCTTTTATTATGTAAACTGGGGAAAAAGTGAAAAGTGCTCCTGCGTCCCCAGAACCCAGGACTTACTCGAGCAGTCCGGAGAACAAAGAGGAATTTTACTATTGTCACACTTTGACAGAAGCTCTTGTATTTGAACGGCAGCTGTAAAATGTGTGTCAGTGAGTGTCCAAGTATAACTGATTGTAAAAGTTGAGGTGAGTCTGTATTGTTGTCACTAAAGCTGCAGAAACGCCACTACCACAAGATTTTGTAAACTTTTTTTTAAAAAGATGGGCATACCCTAAACCTACATTTATTCTAATGACCAGCAGGGGGCGACTATGGTGTTTGCCAGTTTTATAGAAGTTTATAGGAAAATGCCTCTTAGCGCCCTCTTTTTGTAACCTCAATAAATGATTCCCTGATGCGTTCATGGACTCAATCACCAGTTCTCAGCCTTAGTTAATACAGCGTGTTTATTTTGTAAGTCATGGTCCTTGTTGGTGTCCAACATCCCTCAGTTTTATTGTGTGAAGGGCAAATGGCAATGGCGAAAAAAGCGTAGCTCGAATTTTAAAAAATAAAAAAGCTTTTCGAACTAGCAGATCATGTCACATATATACATACACACACACACACACACACACACACACACACACACACACACACACACACACACACACACGTACGTCTTTAATACAGCAGTAAGCCTTTGTCGTCTTTGTTCATTTGGGGATCATAAAGAGCAGCTTAGCCTCTGGTCTGACTCGCTTTTTTGTTTTTCTTATTTGTTCTGTGTTTGTGTAAACACGAGCTCCTTGGTTTGTCTATACAGGGATTAACAAATTTATTAGACCCTTTGTACTAAAACAAATTACAAATATTTTAGAAATTTGACAAAAACCTTTTTAGTACGACAAAACATTTTTATTTATTAGGCAAATGCACTCAAACATTCAAAACAGAATTTTTTGTTCAGGAATGCAAGTAATTAACTGTAATTTGACATCTTTATCACAAAATAAAGTGCTCGTCTATTTTTTTCTGATTTTTATTTGTAAAATTGAACTGGAAAATGTGTTTAGTTATATTTATGCACCTATGCATACTGGTGGATAAAAAGTTACAACAAACATATCAAAGATGATTTTGGGAATCACCAGTACTCTTCCTGATATTCTGGGGGGGGGGGTTCGTATCAAACAAATGTAAATATCAGACAAAGATAACACAAGTAAGCACAAAGTGCAGTTCCTAAATGCTTAGTGTGAAGTGGAAAAAAATCCAAACCTACATGGCCCTGTGTGAAAAGTGATTGCCCCCTAAACCTAATAACTGGTTGGCTCAGCCATAGAAGCAACAACTGCAATGAGTCTTTCACGTCGCTGTGGGGGAATTTTGGCCCACTTATCCTTGCAGAATTGTTCTAACTCAGACACACTGGAGGGTTTTCCACCATGAACTGCCTTTTTAAGGTCATCCACTCATGATCTTAAAATCGGATTCAGGTCAGGACTCTGACTGGGCCACTCCAAAGTCTTCATTTTGTTTTTCAGAGGCGGACTTACTGGTGTGTTTTGGATCATTGTCCTCTTGTAGAACCCAAGTGTGCTTCAGCTTGAGGTCACGGACACATGGCTGGATATATTTCTTCAGGATGTTTTGGTAGAAGGAAGTCATGGTTCCATTTATCACAACAAGTCTTCCAGTCCTGAGGCAGCAAAAAATCTGCAGACCATCACATAACTACTGCCATATTTTAATGTTGGCATGATGCTTCTTTTCGTTTGGTTTCCTGTTCTTCATTTTCGTCTTGCAACTGTGCCATGGATGCCATTTTTGCTCAGTCTCTTTCTTATGCTTGAGTTATGAACTCAGACAAGTGAGGCCTGCAGTTCTTTGGATGTCGTTCTGTCTCTTGTGGTCTTTTGTAATCTCTTGTATGAGTTGTCGCTGTGCTCTTAGGGTAATCCCCCCACCTTCATTTAGAAACTGCATTTTGTGTTTGCTTGTGTTATCTTTGTCTAACACTTAAATTTGTTTGACAATCTGAAACATTTCAGTATGACAAACATACAAAAAAGAAAACCAAGAATGGGATAAAAGACTTTTCCACACCACTGTATAAACAGTGTGTAAAATAAGTGTTGAACATGTCACCAATTTTCTAAGTAAATACATTTCTAAAGGTGCTACTGACATGAAATTCCCACCATATGTCAGTAAAAACCTGTCCAATCCACACAAGAACATCAAACCACAGATGGTCATAAATTATGTGTAGTAATGGGAATGATAGAGGGGGGAAAGTGTTGTACATACTGAAAATAATTGAATGCTTTGTACAAAAGCCTTCGTTGGTGATTACAGCTTCAAGATGCTTCCTGTGTGGGGAAACTGAACAACACATGGTGAGAATTTCATAGCAATAGATCCGCTAGAAATATATTTACTTAGAAAATTAGTGAGGTGTTCAATACTTATTTTACCCTCTTTGTGTGTATATAGAAAGGGCCTGCAACCTTCATGATGTTCACATAAACTGTCATATATAAAACTCAAACAGATTGATTTCTTGGTAAATATTCAACATTTTTAATAACACTTTCTCACACTTGTTTAAACTTTAATTACAAACATCACAGTTTTAAGACTCTAACATCTGGACATGCTTACATGGACTCTCCATCAGTGCTGAAATGCTGCCAGAAGCTCCACCAACCTGTTTATGAGGGAAAGCCAATGTGAAGCAAGTTGGCTAAAAAGGAAACTATTCTGTAACTTTATATGTTTATCACTGGTCCGGCTCACTTCACATCAAAGTGGGCTGTATATGGCACACAATGTATGATTAGTTTAGGTGCCGGTCGAGGAGACGTCCTTGTCCCAGCGTCTATCAGAGCCACCAGAAACGCATGTAGATGATGAGTGTGATGAACACAGCCACAGCTACAGCCTTAGCATAGCCGGGGGAGGTGTTGACATCTTTGGCGTTGCTGCGACAACTTTTTGAAAAGCTGCTCAGGTTGCTGACTTTTTTGGCAATATCTGAGGGGATAAAATCGAAACATTGGGATGAACTGAACATCTCTGAATACATGTACATTGTAATTTGTAAATTGGAATAATAACAAATTGTCTACATAATTCTGAATAGAATCAGCACCTCCCATTTGATGGGATGTGTTACCAACGCCTGCTACACTTACCACAGAGAGGGTCTCTCTGCATGACTTCAGCAATATTTTCCGCCATTATTTTCTGAATATCTTCCAGCTCTTTTTTAGTACTTGCCAAGGTCTTCCGGAGTTTGATCGACACAGATGGCTTATTCACTTTTTGGATATATGTGTCTGGAACAAGATGTAAGATGCTATAAAAATGTTCATTTTATTTGTTTACAGGGATTAGCGCCATGTCTCTGTGTGATAAAAGATGTTGGACTTCAGTCTTACCAAACTCTATGAAAGAGTAGGGCCTGGATACTGTGGGTACTTTTTTTCCATACTGGACATAAAACTCTTTGCTGAGGTCTTCGAGGTATTCAAAAGCCATCGTTTTGGGAAAAGAAGCCTCGCAGAGGATAATGTAACACACACCCTGGGATATTAAAAAACTGAAACGAGGCCTAACCATTAGTTATATTTGACTCAAGTTAAACCTCACCAAAATTATCAACAAAATGTGTGATCTTACTGAAAGTTCTTGTCCCCGGTATCAAGGGTACAACGTTCTGGACTCTGAGCGTCCAGTTTACGGCACAGCTGCTTGGCCTGGCTCTGGTACAGCAGGAGGTCCCTTTCTGACTGACAAAGGCAGATAAAAACAGATTTGAGCTCATTCTTATCTCACTTAAAGTTAAAATGATTAGTCATTTATGCATTCATCACCAAGTACCCACACAGTGTAAACAGTATAAAATTCAAGAAGCAATGCCTACAAACTCAGAAACTTTATTATACACCTTGCTAGTACCATGTTGGATCCTTTTACCTTTCAAACTGTTTTAATTCGTTATGGTGCAACGTCAGAAGGTGCCGGAAACTGTCCTCAGAGATTTTGGTCCAAGTTGACATGACAGCAACTCAGTTGGTTGCTCAACCATTATGTGACTCTTCTGTTGTATCACATCCCAAAGCTGCTCTATTGGATTAATATCTGATGTCATGTTCAAGAAACCAGTTTGATATGAAATGAGCTGGGGGACATGGTGTGTTATCCTGCTGGAAGCAGCCATCAGTAAATGTGCCAATAAAAGGGTGGATGCAGTTAGCAACAATGCTCAGGTGGTGTTTAAACGAATCAGAATCAATCAAGCTTTATTTGTCACAAGCAGGTTGCCGTGCAGTGAAAATGGGACCCCCCTCCCCTCCCCGACCTTACACACATAACACAGACATCACATGGGGTTACAAGTCGGAGATCGGTAGCGTTACAGAAAAGAACACTGAAATGTACACAACAACGGGAGGGTACAAGAGGAAAAAAAGAGACCTCCACTCATGCTGTGCTTCCATGGTAGGACAGCACGAGAACAGGAAACAAAAAAACTCCTCTGCACAAAAAAAAGCACATGAATGGCCACAGCACAACATTATGACAGACATGACAAGCCACAGGGTTGGGTAGGGGATAGGCGATGCTCAGCTGTGCCAATATTCTCAACATTACACCACCACCAGTAGAATAAACCACTGACACGAAGCAGGATAGATCTATGCCTGCATGTTTTTTATGCTAAATTCTGAGCCTACCATCTGAATGTTGCTGCAGAAACAAAGATTTATGAGACCAGACAACATTTTTCATCTTCTGTTGCATGACTTTGGGAAAGTTTTGTGTAAATTGTAGCCTCAGTTTCCTGTTCTTAGCTGGCAGAAGCAGCACCCAATGCGGTCTTCTGCTCCTGTAGCCTGTCTGCTTCAAGATATGATGTTTTGTGCATTCAGAGATGCTTTATTTCATACTATGAATTTGAAAAACTGTTATTTGAGTTTCTGTCGCCTTCCCTGTCAGCTTGAGCCAGTCTGATCATTATACTGCTCACTGGCTATTTTTCTCTTTCTCTGGTCATTCTTTATAATCCTCTCCCGTGTGGGGAAATCCCAACAAATAATCAGTTCCTACAATATTCAGAGCAGCCTGTCTGACAACAACAATCATTCAACATTCAAAGTCCCTTAAATCACCTTCCTTCCTCATTCTGATGCTCGGTTGTCATCTTAACCATGTCTAAATGCATAGAGTGCATTGAGTTGCTGTCATGTGTTTGGGTGATTAGATATTTACATTAATGAGCAGTTGAACACATGTACATAATACACTATCTGATGAGAGCATGTATACATTATTCTCATCAGAGAGTCGTTCACACGTGGAACCTGCAAAATGTCTGTGTGGAGGAAAACTGAGATACATTTCTTTTTCATGCTTTTCCTTTTAAAGCTTTTTGTGTGAAATTACAAAATATTTACAAAAATATTTGCTCTCATTCACTGGAAAATCACAGTCTGGTAGTCTCTCTATCTGGATTATTTGCATAATTAAACCTGATAATGGGGTACTTTATAAAGAGGTAACGGTGTGATCTGAACCAGCCTTGTTAATATTGCATCTGATTATTTCTTGTAATAAAATGATCCCCACAGTTACAGGCAGAGATAGACTCCTAAGTTTCGCATCATGTTATTAGCACATATTCCATCACATTAGTACTTTTGCAGGATTTTCTGGGACCAGAAAATCTTATATTCAGCTCAACTTTCAGTCGCTTCTCATTTGTAAAACATCTTATACCTAGTGCTGCTCAATAAATTACAACTTGAGCTGAAGCTGCAATAAACTCATGGATCATCCCCTAGAGCACCAAGTGTAAGAAACAAATCCTTTTCTAAGAGGAGTTTGGTGTGCAGGTATCTTCATACTGGGGTCCTCAGCCTTCATTCATACCTGTTCATCCTCCTGTACAGACGCAGCGAGCGGAAGTCCATCTGCCACACGAGTGATCATTGTCAGCAAAATCATGGTGTTTTAAGTTGAGGATCTGCCGTCAGCTAGGGGAGTTTATTATCCAGCCGGGAGAGCGTATTGACTGTCCGATGGAAATCGAGGGATGGCTCGTCTGCCTGCAGTGAGCTCTGCTGTCAGTCAGAGGCAGTGTGCAAAGTATGTGATACAACTGGTTTATCACCTGTACCGATGGTGGTCCATCACCCAGCAGCGGAGAAGAGAAAAAAGTTACACTGTGCACCAGTTATTATTGTTAGTTTTTATTGTTTAAATTCTATCTCTCTATCTACAGTTTCCTCACATTTCTTAAGAACACACAGTACACCATGCTGAGGCCAAGTTTCTAACTAATTGCTCTTTAGGAATCACCTTGTTGGTGCAAAAATACTATTTTATGTTTGTCAGTCTTGACAATCTTTGATATTTTTCACTGATTCATTTATTCATTATATTTTTTTGCAACAGGAAGCTGTAACAAAGTGCCTAAAGATATAATTTAAAGTTGGTTCCTTGGAAGCAAAATAAATACAAATGAGGAATGTCTCGAGAGTTTTGCACAGTACTGTAAACACATACCAAAGTACTCATAACTAATGACATCCTGCTACTGCAACAGGAAGTATATCAGGACGTTTTAAGTACTTTGGCACACATACAGACTCAGAAGGTGAAAGACCAACGTTGCTATCACAGCAGGCAAATAAACAGTAGATGAGACTATTTATAAATTCAAACAAATTAATGAAGCATATTAATCAAAAACATTTTCTGCAATAAAAAGAGGATATTTAAACGTCTCTACAACCGATTAACGAGGCCTTAATATTATGTTGGCACAAACTTACAACTTAGTCTAATTAAAGAACAGGAAACCAGAGGGTGATGCCACAGTGGCTGGCTGTATATCTTTTATATACAGTTTAAAAATGAACAGAGTCTTTGTTGTCTTTCTTCATTTACAGTCAGAGCTCAGTGATTTTCATAAAAGTAATCATAAAAAGCAGCTCAGCCTCGCTGGTCCGACTCGCTTTTTCTGTTTCTCTTGTTTGCTCTGAGTTTGTGTAAACACGAGCTGCTTGGTTTGTCTAAAGAGGGATTAACAAATTTATTAGACGCTCTGTACTAAAAACAAGAAAGCACAAATACTTTAGAAATTTGTTAATTGTTTAAACCAAGTTGCAAACTTGTATGTGATCAATTGAAATAGCAGTTAAAGTCTTTACAGTTCTGAAGAAATTTATTAGATGACCTGACCTAAAAATAAGAAAGTACAGTTTATGAATCTGTCAAAAACTTGTTTAAAATTAAACAGAGGAGAGAGAAATCAATCAACCACAACAATTAATCACAAAAGCACAGCTGGATTTTATCAGACTACCTCCAGAATTGGGAGTGAAGAAGATGGAACAACCTGCCCGAACTGATCGTAGTATCACCACGGGCGTGTTGTTCGTATGAGAGTGACCAACACAACCACACTGGCTGACACAGTTGGATTGATATCTGGGTAATTTGGAGGCCAAATCAACACGTCAAACTCACTGTTGTGCTTCTCAAATTCCTGCTTTGTGGCAGGGCGCATCATCCTGCTGAAAGAGGCCATAGCCATCAAGGAATGCTGTTTACATGAAGGGTGCACATGGTCTTCTACTTAAGAAGGTAGTACGTGTCAAAGTGACATCCACATGAATGACAGGTTTCCCAGCAGAGCATTGCCCAAAGCATCACACTGCCTCCACCAGCTTGCCTTCCTCCCATTGTGCATCATGCTGCCAGGTGTTCCCTGGTAAGTGATGCTCCTTTTATTCAGACACGGTTCTATCAGGACCAGCATGAACTTTTTGGGTAATTTGAGCTACAGTAGCATATCTGTTGGATTGGACCACAAGTGCATCAGTAACCCTGTCGCTGGTTCACCACCGGTCCTTCCTTGGATCACTTTTGATAGATACTAACCACTGCAGACCGAGAACACCTCACACCTGCTCATTTTTCCAGCTTTGAGGACAAAATGTTCACTAGCTCCCTAATATATCCCCACCCACTAACAGCTGCCACGATGAAGAGATAATCAGTGTTATTCACTTCACGTCAGCACTGAAGCCTTGAAGATTTTCACATAAATTGTGTCATATAAAGAAAAGTCAAGCAGATTGATTTCTTGATAAATATTTAACATTTTTAATAACACTTTCTCACGCTTGTGTAAACTTTGTAAACAAACATTCACATTTGATCACAGTTTTAAGACTCTAACCCCTGCACATGCTTACATGGATTCTCATCAGTGCTAACACGCTAACAGAATCTCCAACATCAGTGTGTAGAAACACGAACTCTTTCTGCTCTTAAAGGTCACCTGTCATGCTTGTTTTCTCTTGTATATATAACAGTGCAGATCTCTAATCTGGTCACCTCGGGCACACAGCTCTGCCTGTGAGCACAGACCCACCTGCTAATGAGCAGCAGCCAATGAGAAAAAAGTCAGCTAAAAAAGGTGAAGCTTGCATGAAATTTAATTGAGGCCCAGCGTAAGATCAAGAAGCTTCATTTGATCTTTGACTCATGCAAAACTGCTCTGAAGCTATAAATATGAAACCATAAATGAGCCTGATGGGTCCCCTTTAATGTTTCCAGTATGCACATTTACTATATATAAAAGCCTTTCTATCACACAAAAGCCCATTAAACATCCCAATAAAGACTTACAGCTCAGCTTCTATTGTATAACCCACGACTGAGTAAATCACAGAAAGAACGTCTACATTCAACACAGGTCCGTAAGACTGAAACAGTCTTTAAGACTGTTTCAAGGCACCCTGGTAATAACAGACTGTAACATGAGTTTAAGTGCTCTTCGAGGAGAAACTCCAGCTTCGTGTCGAAATCCTTGTCTGGACGTACATCAGAGCCACCAGAAACGCACGTAGAAGATGAGCGTGACAAACAACACTGCCACAGCCGCAAACTTAGCATAGGTGGAGCGAGTGTTGAGATATTTGGCATCCTTGTGGTACTTTTCTGCCATGTTGGAGAGATTGCTGGCTTTTGTGCAGATAGCTGAGAAACAAATAGGATGAAGGAAACATTAATTTTGTTCTGATTGGTAATTTTGATCAGAATCTCCCATTTGATGGCATGTGTTACCAACACTGGCTACACTTACCACAGAGAGAGTGTCTGCAGGACTTCATCAATATTTGCCACCATTATTTTCTGAATATCATCCAGTTCTTTTTTAGTACTTACCAGAAAGAGCTTCTCCTCTCTGCAGGACCTCCTCAATATTTCCAACCATAATTCTCTGGATGTCCTGCAGCTCTGTGTTAACACTGCTCAAGGTCCTCCGAGCTCTGCTGTCCACATATGACTTCTTAACTTTCTGGATGTAGGTGTCTGGAACAACATGTAGGATACTATAAAAATTTTCTTTCTTTTTGTAGAAAGTGAGTAGTGTCACTTATTTGTTTGCGATGCATCCAGAAAGTATTCACAGCACTTCCCTTATTCTAAATTTTGTCACATTACAGCCTTATTCCAAAATAGATTAAATTCATTTTCACCTCAAAATGACATAATAGCAAAGTGAAAAAAGATTGAAAGTCCTGAAAATTTGTAACAAATAAAACAATCTAAAAATAACACACATAAATATTTGCAGGCTTTGCAATGACTCCCAATTTTGAGCTCAGGCGCATCCTGTTTCCACTGACCATCTGTTAGATGTTTGTACACCTTGATTGGAGTTCACCTGTGGTAAAGTCAGGTCATTGGATATGATTTGGAAAAGCACACATCTTTCTATATAAGGTCCCACACTTGACAGTGCATGCAAGAACACAAACCAAGCCATGCCCAACTCCAAGGAGTTGTCTGTAGACCTCCAAGACAGGATTGTGTCGAGGTACAGATCTTGTGAAGGGTGCAGAAAAACAGATAGACAAAGCTCCAGCATTGCTCTGTGGGGAGGGGGGAATCTTCCAGAAGGACAACCATTTCTGCAGCACTCCAGAAATCAGGACAGATTGGTAGAGTGACCAGAGGGAAGCCACTCAGTAAAAGGCACATGACAGCCCACCTGGAGTTTGCCAAAATGCACCTGAAGGACTTTCAAACCTTGAGAAACATAATTCTCTGGTTTGGTGAAACAAACATTGAACTCTTTGGCCTGAATGCCAAGCATCATGTCTAAGCATCACCTGGCCAATACCATCGCTACAGATTGTCGCTGCTTTAAATTTCTGTTGCAGACTTTTTTCACTTTGCCATTGTGGGGTATTGTGTAAAGAATTCTGGGGTGAAAAATAAAGTTAATCTATTCTGGAATAAGGCTGTAACATGAAAAAATGTGGAACAAGTAAAGAGCTGTGAATACTTTTCAAATGTACTGTATTAAAGGATTTTTAACACCAGTCTCACCAAACTCTATGAAAGAGTAGGGCCTGGTTACTGTGGGTATTCTCCTTCCATACTGGTCATAAAACTCATTGCTGAGGTCTTCGAGGTATGCAAAAGCCATCTTTCTGGGAAAAGAAGCCTCGCAGAGGGACAGGTAGCATACACCCTGGGATATTAAAAGGCTGAAAATGAGGCCAAACCATTAATGATTTTATGACCTTTGTGATTCAAGTTAAAGCTCACCAAAATTATCTACAAAATGTTCTATGCTGAGTGATCTTACTGAAAGTTCATGTCCCCAGCCTCGAGGGTGCAGCGTTCTGGACTCTGAGCGTCCAGTTTACGGCACAGCTGCTTGGCCTGGCTCTGGTACTGCTGGAGATCTCTTTCTGACTGACAAAGACAGATAAAAACAGACTTAAGCTCATTCTTATTCATATTTAATTACTTTAGTCGTTTGGTCATTGCATATTACCCACACAGTGTAAACAATATGTTCAAAAGGTCATTCATTGA
This sequence comes from Rhamphochromis sp. 'chilingali', assembly GCF_963969265.1. Taxonomy (NCBI): domain Eukaryota; kingdom Metazoa; phylum Chordata; class Actinopteri; order Cichliformes; family Cichlidae; genus Rhamphochromis; species Rhamphochromis sp. 'chilingali'. Next base: position 11,589,131 of record NC_137943.1, on the reverse strand, counting down.
TCTGTAGTTTCATTACAGAATCACATCCACAGAAAAGCCTGTAGCTGGATACAGAGAATTAAACCTAACAACCACTGGTGATGCGGCCTGCTCTCTGCAGTAATCAGGGGACTCAATTCAGGTTCACAGTTCAGGGATATTCAATTACTGTTTGGACCTTGTCCCTTTCCTCCCTATTACTTATGTGGATCCATGAGAATGTAGGAATTTAGTTATTGTCCTGTTCTGTCGCTGTAGTCAATGTTCACACGTGCTCACGTCCAAACATTCAACAACTTGCTGAATGTTTGTTCACAGTATTGCAGCTTCACCAATGTTCATAAGTTGTCTATTGCCATAGAGTGGAGATTTCGTTTTCTCCTTAAGTAAAGCACGCTAAAGACAGAAAGAGTTTGCATTTGTGCACTTCATACTGCATAATCCATGCCATCTTATATTGTTGCTTTGGTTTGCTGTTTTTGGCTGACAGGAGTGGTACCCAGTGGGGTCTTCTGCTGCTGTAACCTTTTTGCTTCAAAGTTTGACGTGTTGCACGTTCAGGGACGCTCTTCTGCATAACATGATTGTATTAATTATACTGTTGCCTTACCGTCAGCTTGAACCAGTCTGGACATTCTAACAGTCACTGGATATTTTATGTTTCTCTTTTAATTTCTTGTTTTAAAACCTAGAGATAGTTGTGTGGAGAAATCTCAGTAGATCAGCAGGTTTTTAAAATCCTCAGACCACCCCGTCTGGCACTCCCACGCCACGTTAAAAGTTACTTAAATCACTTTTTTTCCTCCTGCATTTGATGTTCGGTTTTTAAATACAGCTATTAAATAAAGTATCACTTTAAAGTTCAGATCCCCACAGTTGCATACAGAATAGTCCACCACATTAAAATCTAAACTAACAGGTTTCACAGTTAAATTTAAAAAGACATGACATTAGCACTTTGTAGACATTTTTCTGTCGACTGGGACCAGAACAAACTGCTCTTATGTTCAACTCAACTTTCAGTTGTTTGTATAAAATACGATACACTCAGTGTTCCTCAATAATTACAACTTTAGCTAAAGCTGAAATAAAATCGCGACATTATCTTCTAGAGCACCAAGCGTGTAAAAAAAAAGCACACTATTATTGTTTAAAGAACAGTTTGATGTGCAGGTATCTCCATACGAGGGGCTCAGCTTTCATTCATACCTGTTCATCCTCCTGTACAGACGCAGCGAGCGGAAGTCCGTCTGCCACACGAGCAACCATTGTCAGTAAAATCATGGTGTTTGAGGTCGGGGATCTGCTGTCAACTGGAGAGAGTCAACTTTATAACTTTGTACGTCTTTTTTGCCTGTTCGATAACGCAGGATAAACGCTAAATGCGTTGGACGGAAGCTTACGGTGCGCCCGCGAAATAGGTCCGACTGGCAACCGGCAACATTCACAAGACCGCCCTACCCGGAGTCGTCATTTTTCAGTCGCGTAGAGGTATGCTGTGGTTCCTGGGACGCTAACTGGGTTTCTTTGTGTGTATTTCCCCTGAAAAACAAGCCCGCATGAGCCGTGTTTTGAGTCGCCGGTGTATCCCCTGCCGAGCAGGCGCTGTTGGGTCACTCTGAGCGGGTATGGGGTCACGAGCTCCAGCAGCGCGTGCAGTAGACAGCTGGCAGACGGAGCGCCTGCACCTCCACTGCTGATGCCCGTGTGTGCTGGGCTCAGACATGCAGATGCGGTCTGGCTGGCTTCTCCGTCTAGACTGAAGTCTCCCTGAACTAAAAAAAAAAAAAAACAGAGAAGCATGGACACACCAGAGAGGTAATCTAGCTCCGAGAGCGCAGCACTTACAATCTCATTTTTTGCTTTATTTTTATTTTATCTGTCTGAGGTCGTTTTCCTGTTGGCCGTGGAATCGTAGGTCCCCCCCCCTATTTGTATAAGTCCCCTGGATGAGAAGATTGTGGCTATTCTGCGGCTTTAAAAGCAGTTCTTCTCTATTTGCTTGTCTACAACTAAATGTGTCGCGAGGAGATGTCGCTTTTTAATTTTTTTATTGTATTTATTTATTTATTTATTTTTATCTGTGTAAATGTGCAAATTAAAGCCAGTCGTAAGAAGGCTTGTTTAGGGTGCGGGAACAGCTGAGTCCCCTACAGCTGGACCCCGCAGGATCATTCATAACATAAGGGGATGAAGCACTTTGTATTTTCCAGAGCCTAATGCAAAGCACTTAGCGTGCGATCAAGTGATTAGGTGTAACAGACTGTTAGCCATATTTCTGTGGCTCCTATAGCCCGGTGTAACGGTGAGGATGGGAACATTTGTGCGCAGTCGCTTTAATCCTCTGAGCGCCACAGAAAGCCCCCATTCGCTAATAAAAATGACCCGGCGGCTTGGCACAGTGGCATCCCAACACCCTGAATGGCCTTATTGTTGCGGTGCAGCTGGCACCGCCGTGCGCACGCTGTGGCTGCCAGAGCGACGTGTGCGTGATTCATAACCAGGAGAAACCATCCATTATACTGTCTCTGGTAGAATAGTTGAAGATGCCCGCGTGTTTTAATTCTAGGGTGGGGCGCTTCATGACTAATTGATTATGGAAACAGTGATTCTCATGGCTGGAGTTCGGGGACATTAAGGCTAGTTTGCATTTCTTTCCTGTGCACTGATCGTGATCCCCAGAGACAAAATCTTCAGTTTCCCCCCTCCTGTGTGATCCCTTCGCCTTATCTAAGTATGGGTCGTCACTTCCTCATAACTGTCCTCCGCTACCCCAGGTGTGCCTGTCATGCTCGGGGCTGAGGTAAAGAGCAGCTGAGGAGAAGAAGGAGATGGGCTGCACTTCGGCCAAGCAGGTGTCTGCCGTGCCCAACGGTGAGGAGGAGCAAAATAAAGCCTACAGCAACGGAGACCTCCTGTCTGGTGAGTCTGTCTATGCAAAAATTACCTTTACATTCATATTTCTCACATACCTGTTCAGGTACTTTCTGAAAATACTGTAATTTCTAAGATGACTTTAGGTCTGTTAGGAATAATAATAAGACTGTCAGCGAATGTGCCACAACATTTTACTAACAGATCTGTAAAATGTGAAAAATACATGCTATTAAGGGTTATTATAGTAACAATTTTTTTAAATGAAATGCTTAAAAGAAATAAAGATGAACTACCTTTAAGTTTATCCTTTATTGACACAGCAAGCATGAGGAAGCTTTGCCACATTTTCTGAGATTCAGGATGTTTACCTGACTGGGAGTCTTGTGTTTGTATTGTAATGTGTTCTGAACTTTAGTATGTGGCACTGACAAACAGCAGTTTGGTACAATAATAATGTAACAATAACTTAACAACAACAACAACACATTTATATAACAATGTCACAAGGTGCTTCAAATAAAAAGTTTAAAACAAAATCAGAGAACTAGTTAAAAACATGAAATAAAAAGGCAAGGCTAATATGAACATACTAGAGGGGGCTAACAACATTTATTAAACATTTTCAATTAAAACATTTTAAGAGGTTTTAAAGCAAATTAAGACATTTCCATTCTCATCTCAGACAGCAGACTGTTCCACACTTGGCAGCAGCCCTCTGTTCTTTATTTATTAGTTGAGGCCTTGGAATAACCAACAGAGCCGCATTCACCGATCTAAGTAAACACTCAGGCACATAAGTGGTTAATATGTTTCTGATGTACTTTGGAGCAAAGCCATTTAAAGCTTTAAAAGTTATAAGTAAAATTTTAAAGTCAGTATGACTTTGAAAAGGCAGCCCAGCTCCAGAGTGATGTGTTCCCATTTCTTGCTTCCTGTTACGATCTGAGCAACACCGTTCTGCCTCATCTGGAGTCAGTGAAGTGAGCGCTAAATGATGGCACTGTAAAGAGCCTTGTAATAATTAATGCAAGAAAACAAATGCATGTGTAGGTAGCAGATTTTTTTCACATCAAAGCTGCCATTGTTAGCTTTAAAAAGAACATAGACAACTAGTATATGATATAATTAATGCAGATGAATAGATTTTTAAGTCTGATGGGTTATTGTACAGCAGGAAGACATAGACCTGTGTGTCATTTGCATATCAGAGTTAATGACTCTGTCACTGTGAACGATCAGGCTGAGAGGAAGCGCGTTCCTTTAAAAAAAGACGTGGGCTAAGGACCGAGCCCTGAGGAACGCCACAGTTAAAATCAGTCACAGAGGCATCTACATCACTTGCATGTAAATGCGCCTCAATAACAGTTTTTGTTGACCTGGGTTCCACAGGAGGTCTCGTCTGAGCTCCTCGTCCATGTAGACATGATTACATCACATCGCTCCTGCTGAATCCCCCCCCCCCCCCCAGTTATAGCACTGCAAACGTGGCCAGCAACAATACCCGGATAGGCTGTGGCATCCAAACTATGGCTGAGTGGGTTTTTAAGGAGCTCAAAATACGCCAAGAAAACATTCTCCACTTCATTACCCCACCAGCAGCAGCCTTTACACAAGGCAGGCCTGGTCCACTGATTCATGCTGTTGACACCAAATTGTGACCCTCCAATCTGAAGACTCAGCAGAAATCAAGATTAAACAGAGCTGTAATGGTGTCTGTGCCTGCTGCAGTTTTCACAGTAAATATTGGTTATCTGAGATTCTGTAGCCATTCAATCACAGTCTGGCCATTGTCCTTTAATCACTCTCATCAATGGAGAGTGATTAAAAGCTGGAGCGCATGGAGGATGCGCAGTGCAGGACAGCTGCTCATTGGATGGGTTTTTAATTTTCCAAAGCATGCTGGGTAAACAAAGACTTGTGTTGAAAATCCTCGAAGATCAGCCGTTTCAGAAATACAAGCCAGTCCATCTGGCACTTACAAAAATACAGCGTTTGTGAAATAAGTGAAGTGATCTGCATCAGCACGAGCTAATGTATTACACTGCAGCCACACGATCCGGCTGATTGGGTAATTACATCAAGAAGCAGGTGTACAGCTTTTCCTAATAAAAGGTGTATTGGTTATATTAAGGTATATATAAGTAAAGGTACAAAACATGTCACATCTGTTTTTGTAACAGTCTAAATTAAAAAATTTAAATAAAGAAGTTAGTCAAACCTGTAGTCAGGTAGCTGTATGAAACCTGTAACACGCAGGTTATCGTCTTACATCTGAATTAATGTGATTGCTTCTATAGATGAACAGTAACAGTCTATGTGCCATATCTATATTTTCATTTCTTCTTTTCCAAATGTGCAGCGTGGGAGAGGTTGAGAAGAGGGGGACTGCTCATGTGTGAGGCAGAAAATGGAGAGGAGAATCAGGCTAACAGCTCGTGTGTTTGCAGCTTGCCAGCCATTGTTAAAAGAGGATTTAGTCTAGAGTGTGAGAATTCAACCACATAATTACTTTACCAAGTACTGAACTGTGAGAACTATTAACCTCGGAGGATTGTGGTGATCGGAGCGGCCATGAGTGGGTCATCCTCTGCGTGCCTGCTGTCTGCTGCTGCTGTTGCGTATTAATCAGAGATGTGCTCCTCTGTCTCCCACTCTGTCACAGATGAGTACAAGATGAAAGGAGTGGAGAAAGTCAAGTACATCAGCGGAGAAGAGGCGGGAGAGGACGGCCAGGAAAGCACGGTGCGTGGTTTTTCTTTTGTCCTCTGTGTTTTTTATTTTGTCTTTAGTGGAGTATTTAATGGCGGCTTGTAAAAACACAGTCAGTTTGTTCGGGGTAAGTTGTGACGCGAACCTCAGGATCACACGAACTCAGCTGAGGCTTTAGAGCACCGTGCAGCATCGATTTGCATGTTAATGAGGAACTACTGTAACCCAATAATGCAGGAGGACAGAGGAGCTTCCATATATACTTGGCACCGATTATATAAAAGTGATACTTTTGGATAGAAAGTGTTTTTTGTTACATTTTTTCATTATTTGACAGGCGATATGGACATTATGAAAATTTCTTAATACAAAATAAATAAATGAAAATCAACATTAAACTGAATGAGCTGATATTTTAATTTTAATTTACTTCTGCCTTTGTAGTAATCTCCCTATTTATCTTTTTATGTTAACTTCCTTATTACTCCCATTCTTTTTATGATTTTAAATGCATTTATTTCTGAGTTATGTAACCCTTTTCATTTTCTTTCGCTTTCCTAAAATACATTTATTTCTGTTTTTCTTTATGCATTTTTGCTCCATAATGTAAATGACAAGGCTACGTGTCACTTTGTTAACCTTTCACCCAGTTTTACAGTCATCCTTTGTTCCCACAACACTAACCACTCAGATGATCACAAGAACTGAGATACTGTATCTAGCCAACAGAGGAAAAACTGCATATATAAATAGGTATAATACAGTGGCCCTCATAGGTCAAGCGCACAGCAACTTAAGAAAACATCTGCAAATAGAAAAATGCTTCCAAAGCACACAAAACACAATGGAAATAGCAAAACTGCAGCAAAAGCTAAACAAGTGATAAAAATAACAAAAAATGGAAGTATTTCTGGGAACAGATGGACCAGCTGTGGAAGTGGTGAACACTTCTGGTATGTTTTGGGGGATTGAAATATATTTATTTAGTTATTGGTGGCGCTTTATTCTGTTTGCTGGTGTTTTCTTAAGTGTCAATGCGTTTGACCTTTCAGGGCTACCATAGTAGGTAAAGGAAAGTTACAAATCTGAAAGCAATAGCATAAAATTAATAAAAATGCAAACAAAAACAAAAGCAAACATTTATTTTCAGTTTCCTTCTATTGCTTTTAAGTGCATAATAATTTCATTGTTGAGTCAGTCATTTTTACATTTTAGCACACTGGGATCTCCATAATTCAAAAATGATTTAGTTTTGCATTTCTGTGTTTTTCAGGCTTCTTTATAAAAGAGCAGAGGTGAGCATTTGATGGTGTTGTTCACTGTCCTCAATCATTTATCTGTGTGTTTGATACTGCAGGAAGTAAGTGCTCTCCTTGATAAAGCTCCGCACGGAGATGAAACAGGATCAAATGGAAATGGAAAAATTCTGTAAGTGACTGACTAATGGTTTTGTTTGTGCTATCATGCTGTCAGCCTCTAACCTGGTCTCCTTCCCTCCTCGCAGGAGCATCCACTCCTCGGAAAGTCAGCAAGAATTCTTCCGGATGTTAGATGAAAAAATTGAAAAGGTAAAGAATGACAAACCTTTACTGGAGATCTATTTATGTTTTTGTGTCTTTGTAAGGAAAAAAACAGGTTAAATAACATAATGGAAGTTAATCCTATTGGTGCTGCAAATCTGTAGCAAGTGAGGACACAGCAGACGAGATAATGATACTGCAAAACAATCTCAATCTGTCACGTCCACTCTATTCTCCCACTGTGGTTATTTAAAGGGATATTGGCTGTGCTGCCAGATCCTGAAATATTATACCACTATGTGCCACAGAGCTCAAAAATACTTTAAAAACCTATACGAGAACATTTACGTCACTCTTTTGCAAAAGAACTGTGGTTTATTTTGAGATTATCCCACTGTCCTGCTGCTGGAAAAACTCATAGAGACCAAAATAACTGTTAATGTGTAGCTGAAAGTCGTCATAAACGCCTGCTTCAGTAAGATTTTCCAAAATGTAAAGAGGCCTCTTTAAGTGCGTGCCTGAATTTCCACTGCTTGACTCCATTTAAGCTGAAAAAAGTCATTTCCTTTCATTCATGTTTGACTGAGACCTTGCTGCAAATATTTCAACAAAATGCTGCGTTATCTTTGCACGGTGGGGCTGCAAAATAATTTAGCATTCCTCCTTGTCAACACATGCACAAATGAACCGATTAGTTGTGTGCATTAGTCATTTTTTTGCAGACTGAAAGCATAACTTTGTGGTGACTGAGTCAGACTCTAGGGAATTTGCAGTGGCATTGTTGTTACTCCAAAACTTTGTTGCTTGTTGCTAAACACTTAATTGGCTGAAAAAGCTGAGAGGAGACAGCAGCTCATACTCATAACACTAGAAAGCTAGAACAAGAAAACTAATTAAAAGGCATTGGCTTTCACATTTTTTATACCTTAAAGCAGAGGTGTCCACCTCCAGGCTTCAAGTACCAGTGTCCTGCAGGTTTTAGATCTCTCCCTGGGTCAACACACCTAAATCACATGATTAGTTCATCACCAGGCCTCTGGAGAACTTCAAGACATGTTCAGGAGGTAATTTAGCCATTTAAATCAGCTGTGTTGGATCAAGGACACATCTAAAACCTGCAGGACACTGGCCCTTGAGGCTTGGAGTTGGACATCCCTGCCTTAAAGCATGCTGGTAAATACCCATAACTAACTGGGAGCTTTTATTTTGAAAAGCAGTGACTCTTAAGATGTAAACTACATGGTTTTATTTTGAAAATACCGTAGTGTCAAAGCATCTTGATGTCTAAAGAGTAATTGGATGTTTTATGGTGAAAAGAAAAAAAGTGTGACTTTAAAGCACTTTATTAGATTTTATTTATTTTTTAAAATCAGATTTCATCCTAACAGAGGTGCTTTCTGCTGCCCCCCTTGTATTTCAAGGGGTTGCCACACTGGATGAATGTGCATATTAATTTGGAACAGACGTTACCAGATGCCCCTGGGACCGGCCTAGGAGTGCATTAGCTTGCGACCACTAAGGCTGGACGTGTTTCTCGATCTTTGCATGTAAGGTGAATGTGTTTACCACTACAGCTCTGAGCCACCAGCTGTGGGCACCTTGGTATTTTCCCATATATATAAGTGAGGGGTTCTGTCATTTCCACAGCTGGTCCATCATGTTATTGTCTCCCCAAAATCTCACAAATACAGTTTGTGAGATTTTGGGTGTTTTTTCTACTTCCCTTGTGCATTTTACATTTGCCCCACCACGATACATGTCGGTTTACACAAAATGTTATAACTGTAAAACTAGTTGTATCTGGCTAATACCTGAATACTCTGCGCGTGTGTCGTATCCAGGGCCGGGATTACTGCTCAGAAGAGGAGGATATGACATAACCCGGTTGTCACAAATCCACACGTCCCAGTATGAGAAACTGTCCAGCATTATGGATAGACTGTGTCCCAGAGGACTCTTTGATGTATGTGCACGCCCGAGAAGGAAGGAGTATTGAAACTAGCACTTTTTTCTTTTTGCCCTCCTGCCACTACCCACTCGTCTGACCAAGTTCCAGAAAGATCATGACAGAAATCAGCGCCGTGGTTCTCCCAAGAGTGACATGAGATTTGAAGCCATTACAGGGTAACGGAGGATCTAACACTTTTCTTTCCTTGCTGGAATTTCTCAGTATAAATAGCTGTCACCGAGACTTACTATACACATGTGAAAGACGCAGGCTGCTGTCAGTGTGAATTTCCGGCAACAGGAACAACCACTGCTCTTGTGGACACTGACTCAAATAGAAAATAATGCCCTTGCATCGTTTAATCCTTGAAAGCCTCTGCGACAAGTCAACGGGTTGGAAACTTCCTGCATTCCAAGACGCAGTACAGACCTCTTTTCTACAGTATGTTGGCCACTCCAGTGTTTGTCTGCTCATATTTGTTTCTGTTCTGATGTAGAGTATTTATGTTGAATAAGGCTCAGGGTTGAAGTGTTGTAATCTTTGTCTCATGTAGTTAAGTCTTTCCCCTCATTAGAACACTGTTACACCATTAAAAGACGCACACACACACGCTGTCACACATGGGTTACAGATAGAGCCCTCTCTAGTGTCTGATTCATATAAGCCTAAGAGGTGAACACCACAACTTCACACAAGTCTCATTATGTATCTAATTCACCGGTGTTATGTTGTTGTGTTCGGTTTCTTTGTTTTGGGGTTTTTTTTTTTTTGTTTTCTAGGAAAAATAAAAGTGATTTAAGTAATTTATTCCCATTGTTGTGTTGTTTTTAAAACAACCTGATGGCGATAGCCATGATGAATTATTTTACGCGATGTATTCATTACCACATTACTATGTCAACCACTTGTAGTAAATACAACCGTACTATAAAAGTGCACTGTAACTAGTGAAAACACTGGAATTGGGAGATACAATCATTTGTAGACAGCTCTTTGAGATGGACTCAGTGTTGAGAGTTATTGCAGTATATAGGAGCATCAGTACTTCTCTGTAAAACCATTTTCATCCACTCGTCTTTACAACATTGCTTCAGTTCATGAAGGTTTAGTCAGGTTGAGGTCTGGACTTTGACTTGGTCATTGCAACACCTTGATTGTTTTCTTTTTCAGCCGTTCTGTTGTAAATCTGCTGCTGTGCTTGGAATCATTGTACTGCTGCGTGACCCGTTTTTTTGCTGTCGCTGAGATGGCCACGTTTTACTATAGTATACTTTGGTGGAGTTCATGGTCGACACATCAGTGGATGTAAGGTGCTCCTGTAGCTACAAAATAAGCCCAAATCATCACCCCTCCACCACCGTGCTTGACAGTTTGTAGGCGGTCTCTGTGCTGGTATGCCGTTTGGTTTTCAACGTGTGGAAAAATATCTCCACTTTGGCTTCATCTGTTCAGAGGACGTTGTTGCCCAAGTCTTGTGTTTGTTCAGATGGAGCTGGGCTGGCATGTTCTGTCAAAGTGAGCAGGTCTTCTGCCAACTTTTCCAAACAAGCTGTACTTGGTCAGTCTGTTTCTAACTTTACTGTCATGAAGTTTAACATGTTACACGCTGAGGCTGATGTAGAGTCTGAGATTGCACGGTCTGAGTTTACTGAGATGTCCACTGCTTAGATCGAATCATTATGCATCTTTCTCACAGGAGGAGGATGGACATCAAAGTGTTTGTAACTCTTCCCAGATTGATGAGCAGCAATAATTACTTATTTAATATCACTGTCGACATCTTTCATTCTTTGCGCTGACAAGATCGTCAGTGCTCTCTGGTGGACACAATATTTAATGGCCTCAATTTCAAAATCATTGCAAGCACAACTTGTGCTTGTTTTTTAATTAATGGCAAACACACTACATATACACCAATACAGGCATTTCTGCACTGCACTCCAAAATTAATAAAGGAATTTTTTTGTTACTTATAAAGTCTACAAACTGAAGCAGGAAACAATTTGCCACTTTTATCGACAAGCTGAGTTAGTTGCTAACTCAGCAGCCATTTTTGTTACTAACATTAACAAAAGCTCTGCATTTAGTAACACCTGTTTACTTACCATTTCCAGCCAAAATGCCTGCTGTGGAAAAATACCTTTAACATTCATAAAATCCCTCAAATCCCACTTCAGCGTTGGCACCAAGTTTTTAAAGAATAAAACAGAATGTTTACCTTAGGTCCTTTAAAAAAAAAAAATTAAAAAAATTAAGAAAGAATACATTTGAAACTATTAGTCTTTCTCACACCTGATGTTTATTTCAAAATAAGGCACAATTGTTTTAAAAAATAAATAAAACAATCACTGACATTTATAGTAGGTCTTAATAATTGTGTTTAAGGGATTATTGTCAAAAACCAATGTGCTGACATGGATTACAAACCATAGGCGTAAATTTCAAGGGGACACGTGCACCTCCCCAAAATATTAGACTTGAGACACTATGACCTTGTGTCTCCTTTTTGTGTTGTTTTTTTACACAAACAGAGACATTTCCCTCATGAACAGATGCAGAAAAGTTACAGAATGAACCAGAAAGTAATGAAATGAAGTGTCCGATCTAACCAACTGGACAGCTTTGGAAAATTCAAGGAGTGCATAGATTATGAACTTTTAGCTGTATTTTCATAAGTGTTACAGCTTTTCCATTCACACATCAAAGTAATTAACTTTCAGATAAACAATTAAACGACAAATAAGTTTCTGTTTTCCTACTATCTACTATAGAAATGTCTGTTTTTGTTTTACAACAAACAAATAAAGATCATTTTCCTTGAATTAACAAAAAATGGATATTTTATATTTGCAGGACAGTCTAGGTAATGAACTACCTTTTCAGGAACTACTTTTCCTGTAATTTATCACATATACTCACTGGCAAAGCTGTAAGCTTTGTGGATGCTGACTCATCCGGCCCCATTGAAAGGTTTCTTTGGAGGCATGGAAACGAGATATGGCATCCCTGATTTCATTGTGAAAGCTTCTAGTCAACTCTGTAGTGTGCATACACCGCAGCAAACAAACCAAACCACTCCATATATTGTAACAGGAGCTCAACTGTCATTAAAAAAGGAATGTTACTTCTAATCTCTGCACCCTTTTCTTAAGGTTAATTTTATCTCTTTTCGCCTTAACCTCTCAACATGCATCTGAGGTGAACTTCACGATGCCAGAGGTTGCCACAAGGTCATCCTAACAATCACATACTCCCCCTGAAGGGGTCCTGTGGGGCTCTTTTCCATCTTTGAGCGATTCATCACATTCTCAGTCAGCTGCTCAGCGCTGCTGCCGCCTCTTCCGGTGCTGCCGGCGTCCCATATCTTGAAAAGGTCCTACAGGAGGGTCTGGTGTCACCAGGCCATCCGTCATCCTCTGGTAGACCAGCGTGGAGTCAGCTGCTACTGCACACAGCAGCACAGGAAAGCCCCTGTCCAGGACGTGTCGTATGCTGCATAGCAGAGAAGGAAGAAGCCGTAAGATTCAGAGGTTTGGCAGGGTAACCTGTGAGGGTAAAAGTGTGGGAGCTTGACCAGTGTCTTAACACCTTTTGTGAGTCACAGACTGGTGAGCGGGCAGGGGGAGGATCGTCAGAGTGGGCGCTCCTTCCTTCTCCCTTGCTTCCAGCAAAACCACCTGCAGCTCAGAACTCTTCACGCAGGACACCTCCTTCCAGCGCCGCACTGCAGAGAGCAAGAAGCTCAGTGTGAGTGTGAGCCTAAGTTATGACATCAGGTTTTTCTTCCTGTAAGAAAGGAATTAGAGCTGGGAGATGTAAGGAGTCCAGGATACGCTACACAGGGAATCTCAAACTGACTCCCGTGTTTCAGAACCCTGCCAAACTCACCCTCAGTAAGATCCATGTATACAAGAAAAGCTGCATGCACCTGAGCGCTGTCCTCAATCTGCAGGTCCTTCATCTGCTGGTACTGACACACACACACACAGATTACTCACAGTACGTTCCTGGCAGACTCCCTGCCTGCACACACAGAGCTGCTCTCACACTCACCGCAGGATGCTGCAGGATCCAGTTCGGAGGAGGACGTTTCTCTCCGCCTGACGCTCCCGACATGTTCGTTACTAAACAAAGCTGCAAGCGATCACCGGCTCAGTTACCACTACATGACGCCATGCTGTTGTAACTGCACGCTCTCACCCAGTGCGACTGTTAAAATCGTCCGTGCGGAAACGTTTTTGTTGTCCGTGCAAAACACGTACGCAGACAGGAGACCGCTCTCCTTTCTATGGGGCGCCGTTTGTAAAGTGAAACATGCTGAAATTAACGGCAACATTTTTCCACATTTAGCTCAAAACAAGTCATTTTTTACAACATTTAGTAAACCGGAGGTTTTCGGGAAGCTTTTATTTTGGTATTTCCGTTGATCCGTACAATAAATTTGCATATTAGCCTAAACATTTAGATTTAACATTTAACATTTAGATTTAAATATAATATTTAGATTTAACATTTAGATTTAATATTTAACATTTAGATTTAATATTTAACATTTGATGAAAAGTTACAAATATTTTACTAAATGTTGTAAAAAATTACTCGAAAAAACATGTTTTTGTAAGGTTTTGAGCTAAATGTGGAAAAAATGTTGCCGTTAATTTCAGCATGTTTCACTTTACAAACGCGCCCCATACCTTTCGGGGTCTGTATTCAAGTCGGTCATTTCTATTCATCATGCTAGTCCTAAAATTAACTTATAGGTAAATACTGGGCAAAAGTTTTGAGCCACACATCCTTTCTTTGTATTTTGCTTCCGAGGAGACTGACATTTCTGTTATTTTGAAAGTGGTCCTAACAAGACTTCCCCAGACTCTCTGAAAAAATTAGCAGTTTTAATTTAATTTTATGTATGTATGCAAAATATAAAAAGATGAGTGGTGACTCGGGACTTTTGCTCAGTACTCACTAGTTCCTGCATCGTTATAATTACTTTACGTATTACTGACATCTAATAAACTGACTTCCACCAACCGATCTTATAGAAAGAAAGAATAAAAACTGCACTTAAAGCTGCCAGATGACTTTATTCATTTTAGCGAGACATTATCTCATCGAAAAATAATAAACAGTAACATTAATGGTGATATTAAATCTGCAGACTCGCAAAGCCTGGTGATCTTTAGATGTATGAGTGCCACTGCCACAAACACTATTAGAGACATTATTGTTAAATGACCTGGAGCCTCTTATCCACACACTGACAGAGACATTACGATAATTCTGCTTAATGTGGTTGATTCCGTAACCAGAGTCTTTATTCAGTCTTTGATCACTTTTTCATTGAATCATATTTTGTCATTTTTGGTTTCGCAATCAGAGCCCATGCATCGCTCCCGTGTCACTTGCTCTCTCTTCACCCTTTCCTCTTATACACAATAAATTCTCCTGAAACCAAGAACCTGTGCTTAAAAATAGATTTACTGTATTCTGGTGTTTAATGTCAGTTGTGTGTCCAGTTCACAGTTTACAGTTCTACGAATACTCCACCTTAAAAACAAAAATCCAACAACATTTATTGACATCATTTAAGGCTGGGGAAACTGGAAAGCCACTTATTCGCCTGAAATCTGAAACCAGTCTTAGACCAAAGGGAGAGGATGTCATCCATAGCATTAATGCTACACTGACAGCTGCGAATGGCAAGTGTGACATTTGAAAATCTCATAAATGTGAGCACACATTTTATCCGTAATAGTAAAAATGCCCACAAGATTTCTGGATTTCTGATAAAACTGGTACCAGTTGGAAGTTTTTTTGACAGTTTGAAACTGGGTGCTGATGAGTTAAGTTCCAGAGGAGCACAGCAGACAGACCTGGCTAAGAGAGCTCAATCACTGGCTGGAAGGTGAAGCTTGAGAAGTTCTCGTGCATATTGTCATACTGGAAAGTCCGGCCTTCTGGTAGGTAGTGAAGAGCATATGAATCTGAGAAATGCAGATTCATAGTATAAGGCTCTTTTGGGATAATTCTGTTCTGATCATTTGTGCGCTGGAAAAGCCATTAAAATATGTTTTTAGAAATGTATTTGCTTGCTCACATTTTTCACAGTCCTCCTCTCAGCTGCAGGCTGTGGCTATAGACATTCAGACGGTGACTGTGACTATAGCTGAGGTCGTCTGCTTTCTCTGACACTGCAACATCTGGAAGCACGTGCAGACTTAAACTGTGCACTGAGGACTTTCATTGTTAAAAACAGCTTCCCTATAGTCAACAGGGATGGACTTAAAATGATGATGGCTGCTGTCGCCCTCTAGGTGGTGCAGCAAGAACTGCAATAGGTGCCCCCCACCGCCCCCGCGAGCTTCTGAGGAAGTAGGATTTCGACATGTGGCTCATCATGAGTCCCAAATCCACCTCCTCTGTGATATGAACTCTGAGGATGTTTACGTGTGCCATGTTGAACTCACTGCCTGGGCTGCGGCCCCATTTAACTCTACTCATTTCCTTTCCTGTGTGGTGTGTGTGCTTTTTCTTCTGAGATGGAACGCTGTCTAGTCCCAGCTTCAGATATCAATAAAAATAATATTTGTGTACAAACCTTCCTGGAGTGTCGGTGTGAATTCTTTTTTAAAAGGGGACGAAAAAAGAAAACGTTTAAGAGCCATAATTATATAAACAGACCAGCTGATCCAGAGTCAAGTCAGAAGTTGTTTGAGGACTTCCTAGTAATCCTGGCTTCCACACCTCAAGACTGGCAAATCATAGTGTATGAGTTTTTCCAAAATAAAGTTTGCTTAGGAACAATATATTGTGTGTAGCCATGATTAAACATCCAGCCAAGTTTAAGTGATAAATGCCTGGAAGTGCTCCTCAGAGTTAACATGCAGGAACATATGGCAATGCAGAAGGGTGGCTGTCAAGAAGTCATTCTTAAGGAAGGAAAACAGGGAAAAAAGGCCGAAATATGCCAAATTGCACAATAACTGGTCTGGAAATCAGTGGGAACAGGTGCGATGGAGAGATTACTCTAAATTTACAAGTTTTGGTTGAAATCATTGTCATTGTGTATGGAGGAGGCCAGGAGAGAGCTGCAACAGTGGGTGTCTACAGCCATCTGTAAAACACGGTGGAGGCTCTGTCATGGTTTAGAGCTGCATTTAGTAGTGTTGGAGATCCTGTTAATATTGATGGAATTATGAATGCAGAAAACTTTTTAAGGTTGACGGTGACAGAAACTGAGAGACTATATATAACCTACATTCAACCTTTGTTAGAGCTATAACGGAAAATGAAACAACGGGACCTCTTTTTTTTTTTAACTATCTTTACAATAATGTACTTCACAAACTGCTTTGAGACTTACTTTGAACGCACCAAACTCTGTGTGTTCAGGTGTGACGTGTCCTCTGCTGCAAAAGTGCTGAGAGCATTGTACATAATGGAGTCAGTAACATGGCCCAACCTATATTTGTGTGGGGCTCTAATTATGGGATACTGATAATATATAGCATCATAGTTTCCTTTCGTGTTATGTAAAGATCTACTTATAGGGAGAGAAGTATCTTTATTAAAACATGAATTCCAAGTCTATTATTTTCTGTTTTATTTAATCTGGTGTGATAACTGTAGTAATGACAGTCAGTTTGTTTTATTAGATAAAGGCAAGAAACATAGCTGTTATAGATGCTGTGTTATAGAAGTCTATTATAATTATATTATAAATATAAAATCAGCAGTTAAAGGAAGCAGATGTTTTTGCGTGGCGGCGACACTATGAAAATGCATTATTGGAGTGAACTATGCCAATTCAAGAGAAAAAGCTCTCTTGGAGACAAGAAGGAGTCCTTGATCATATACTACAACTCCTCTCCTCACAGTAACACCACATTTAATACCACGTTCAAATGCCATGTTAGCTAGAGCACTGAGTCACGGGAGGTACACTGCTTTGCTTAAAGCCACCTGAACTGTGACCTTTAATTGAGGTTTCTGCTCACTGAAATAGTTGACATTTCATAAAGTATGACATGCTCTTTGAAAACCTTCAGGGAAATACTACAGTCATATACTGCTATTAACCTATGATTAGCATGCCTATTAGCATATTAAGCTATGTTTTTAAGTGTAGTTGAAAGTAGCTTTAGCATCATAGTTTTTGAGAAGTTATTGCTACATTTGAGTTGTGTTGTAGTTCATTTATAGCATAAAGATAAATGTTTAACAAATCTGCTGATTAACCTGGAAAAAAACATATTCTGTAACAACAAATGTGCTTGAGTTTGTATACAATACATGGACTGTATGTAGGTACGCGTATGTAGATGGAGTTATGATATATTCAAAGTGAGCATCAGAATGGGGAGGATGGTTGCTGGTGCTGGACGGTCTGAGTATTTCACAAACTGCTAATCTACTGGGATTTCCCCCACACAACCGTCTCTATGGTTTACAGAGAAGAAGAAAATATCCAGTGAGCTGCAGTTTGCTGATGCTAGAGGTCGGAATAGAATGGCTTTAAGCTGATAAGAAGGTAACAGTAACTCAAACAAGCACTTATTAAAGTCTGTGAGAGACCATCTCTGAAAGCACAGCACGTTGAACCTTGAAGCAGATGGGCCACAGCAGCAGAAGACCACAGCAGTTGTCACTCCTGTCAGCCGAGAACAAAATGAGGCTGCAAATTACACAGGCTCACCAAAATTGGATAAAAATTAGAAAAATATTCTGTTGTATGTTGAGTGTCAATTTGTGCTGTGACATTTGGATGGTAGCTTTTGGCATAAGAAACACAAAAGCATGGATGCATCACATCTTGTATCAACAACTCAGGCTGGTGATATTTTCTTGGCATACTTTGGGGTACAAACTGAGCCTTGTATGAACACCAAAGCCTACTTGCCAAAATCCATTCCTTTATGGCCACAGTCTTTCCATCTTCTGCCGGAACACAATGTCATAAATACTCTCAAACTTGTTTCTTGAACAATCTTGAGTTGAGTTCACTGCACTCAAATATCCTCCACAGTTAACAGATCTCAATCCATTAGAGCACCTTTGGGATGTGGTGAACCAGGAGATTTTCATCACGGATATGCAGCCAACAAATCTGCAGCTCAGTTCTATTCAATTCAATTCATATAGCACTAAATCACAGCAGAGGTCATTTCAAGGTGCATTACATTGTAAGGTAAAGATCCTACAATAATACAGAGAAAACCCCAACAATCAAGCGACCATCTCTGGACGAGCACTTGGCAACAGTGGGAAGGAAAAACTCTTTTAACAGAAAGAAACTGCCAGCAGAACCAAGCTGGGAGAGGGGCAGGCATCTGTCCCAAACAGCTTGGGATGAGGGGAGGAAGACTATATGGACCAAAATCTACAGGGAAGGTTTCCAACACCTTGTTGAATCCATGCTACAAATAATTAAGGGCGAATGAATGAAAAGGAGATTTGCAAAGTGCACCTATTAAAGTGGGTAGTGAGCCTGTTTATCCCTAAAGGGAGGGTTGCTCATAATATCATTTTAGTGTGAAAGGCATTAACTTAGTTAGTTGGATACTAGTTAAAATATAATATTTTAAATCTTTTTAGGCGAGTTAATAATACCCTAAATGGTCCGCAGAACAAAGCACATTAGGACCATAATTCATGTAACATATTTACTATCAACAACGAATAATTAGGAAGCTGATTTAGATCTCAAATAATGGCAAACTACTGGTCATACAGAATAAGCGCTATATAATACAGCCAATGGGCTACTAATAATTCACACTAACTAATCCACCAGTGTGTGAATGTGAGTGAATGAATAGTGGAATTGTAAAGCGCTTTGAGGGTCTCGAAAAGCACTATATAAATGCAATCCATTATTATTATTATTAATACTAATAATATGCAATAGCTAACAGTTATCACTTGTAGCATACAATACAGTATTGCTAAGTTATTTATATAATTTACACCGTCTTCATTAGACAGATGAAAAAAAATGCACAAATAAAAGATGAACTTAATTTTTATTTCTTAAAAATAGCACAGGTCAAGCAAACATTGGAAACATTTAATATTAGTACTGTTCCATATCACAAAATGAGTTATGAAAAGAATAATTAAACCACACAAACCATATAAGTTTTTCGATATGTAATAAATTAATCAGCATAACATAAGAAACAAAACCATGCTTTGTACTTCTGTGTCGCACAGGAAATATTGAAACTCCAATGCCGAAAATTTAAGACACCTGAGAATATAAATATCAAAACAGCTTGCTGCAGCAATTATTTAGTTCCACGGTTCCTCCACATCTAAAGCTTTGATAAGAGGACTTTTTAAAAAATTACATTAATGTAAAAATTAGCATCAATTTAAAAAAAAGAACATCCATTTCTGTACAATGTGCATATCTGAGATAGTGTGGTGACAAGAAAAAAAGAAAATGCCTTTTTGCCCCCAGCTCTTGGTGAGGCGGCGCAGCAAAAATTAAATCCGAAATGGACTCAACTCCAAGCCACATTCAGTGATGTGAGCAAACAGATTTTGGATTGAACATATTCAATCATCATTCTCAGTGAAATGACAGTCTGCAAATATTTTTACTTTGTATTTAATTGCCCCCTTTTTCAACTTCTGCTCCAGCGAGTAGTGAAGTTTAACCCTTTGTAGATCTGAGCTTTAATGACTATGGAGATTAAACTGCTACTGTCTATTCACAACAACAGGTCACTGAGGAAAAGAAGAAGCAGCTACACAGGTAGTAAAGGTGTTGCATATTGAGTCAGTAAGGACGAGGGTACGTAACAGGCCATCTGGCTGATAAAAACAACTCTTTTCTTAAAAATCCAAGGCTCGATGGTTTTATAGGAATTTCTGAAAGACTGGTTGGATGGATTTTACACAGACACTGCAGAAAAAAAAACAACTGTTTTGACTGTGAGGTATGTTCTTCTTGTGACAATATAGCTTGAGAGTCTATATCAGACGCGTTTGCTCTTCTGATAAACAGTCCACTCGTTCAAGGTCACTGCCAGCAGCAACCGAAAACTTTCAAAAGCTCGGCATTCACTTCAAAGAAAACAGCTCCAATTAAAATGAAATCGATGGGAAAACGAAGACGGCGTGACACGAATCAGCGAGACAATCGCGCCGATCTTAATGTGGAGGAAAGCGAAACAGATCTGGGGAAGCCAATCCCATCTAGACACATTACACAACAAAAGAGATGGCCTGGATGACTGAGAAAACACAAAAATAAGGAAAGGAAAAGGCAGGGTTTTTTTTGTTTTGTTTTTTTAAAAACCACTGGTTATCAACACAAAGTTCCACAGTGCCCACTTGGAGTAACACAGTAACAGTGCAAGCCATTACACTATCCAGCAAAATATACCTGTGAGAAAAAAGTGCTTATTGCATAATGAGTTTCTGTTATGCGCCTGCAAGAGGGCACACATACCTATACAATGATCCAACTGTAAACATGGTGCAAAGTAGTTATGACATAGTTTAAGGCTTTCAAAGTTTCCTGAAGAAGTGTTCACTGAGTTAAAGGAATATGTCCATAAGCGGGACAAACAGTGGAAATATTAAAAAAAGAAAAAACACATGCACACACACACTCTCTATTCAGACCTGGACACTACAAGTGGGTCATAAGTACATAAAATACATTACAGGTTTGACTGATTTGGTAAATGGTGGATCTAATATTTTGGATGGGTTCATTCCTGAAATCGAAACTGATCATTTCATATAGATTTAGGTGCCAGCGTCCCTAAATCTACCGAACAGGTTCCGATTAAATCCACATTTGTGTATCACTATTCAAATCAAACACCGGTGGAACTTTTATCATCAGGGATGCACTGATATACAAGCAAAAACTGTGACTGGCCGATGACCGATATAAGACTGAATCTACCGATAGTTATCTGTTGTGTCAAATTAACTGGGATCTACTTTGTTTCCAGGGCATAAAAGAGTTCATAAACAACAACAAAAACTAAACACAAGAGTAGAAAAAATACTGGGCTTGGATATCGGGGAAATTTTGTGTTTTTCCGACATTGGAACCGACCTGGAATTTCACAATCAGTGCATCCCCAAGTATTATTAATGGCTGCTTCAGTGACACGACTGCACAGCCCACATTTATAATGTGTAGATGAGGGGAAAAAAAAACGTTCCACTGATCTAATCTTCTCAGAATTTGTTTTTGGTTTCCACATAATCAGTTACAGTAAGATTTTGCCCCACCCCTCTCCCGATGCTACTCATAAGACTCTGATTTATCTGCTGTTAAAAGAAATAACTGGCACGTGTCTATATTTTGTCATCTTTCTCCCTCGATGAGGAAGTGAATGCTTTTACTTTGAAGGCAGCAGGCTTAAAAACAAAACGAAAAAAAAAATAAATTAAAAAAAATCAACTTGCATACAAAACATTTCTCATTTCTGTCAATACAAAAAAAAAAAAAAAAAAAAAAAAAGGTAAATCTAAAATAAACCGCACACACCAACACTCACAGGCAATGCCATTCTATCAAGCATACGTACTGTATGTTACCCCTAATATAAGGACTACAATTCATCACGTGTATTATTCTGCTAGTAGCATTACCATTTTTTTTCTACATTAAAAGCTTAAAGCTTATATACATTTGCATCAGGTTTAGACATAATACTGCTGTGTATTATGTGTCAGCATTTCATTGATGATAACTGGTGGAGCCTTAATGATGGCGTGCAAACAACTCTTCTACATTGAAATTCGATCCACTTTCAGGCTAAAATGAGTATTTGATCTACACTTGAATTGGATATATGTGAAAAAATATTGACTTCAACGGAGATGGTTACTGAAGCCGTATTAAAAAAACATGAAGGAATGTGTCACCGCTAGAACTTAATATCAGCAAAGCTACAAACAAACAAAGATTTTTAACAAGCATCTATCCATCGCCTCACTATCTAACATCCCAATATTGTGCTACTCATGGTAAATAAAGGTTACTAACAAGGTAGAAATGAACCACAAGAAAACCAGAGGATTATTTGGCTGATGATGATGATGAATGTGCAGATTTGTACAGACAATAATATAAAGAAATCCCTGCAATCTGTGAAAGTGTTTCAGTTTGAGACGATGAGGTTACCTTCAGGGTTGGGTTTGATTTTAATCGACTGAAATCTGCTTCGTGATTCTCGTTCTTATCGAATCCTGAGATCAAAATTTTACGAAAGGCAGAAAAAAGAATTCCTGTGATAAACGTATGCTGCCATCAGGTGGATATCCACAACGAGGTATTCTTGATTTGATTTTTTGGTTTAAACGAAATACAATATTTGTGCTAGCTGTGTGTGTTTCACTTCTATGGCAGTTAAAACTTACTGATTTTTATTTCAGCAGGCTATGTTGCAAAACACCGTTTAGTACTTTTCCAAGGCATGCTGGGACTTTTGCAACTTTTATGTGATATACCTGGCATTAAATTCTTGGGATCTCATCCACAAAACTCTTTTGTGGTCTAATATCACTGCTACTGATGCAGGACAGTAAAAACTACATTCTCAGATCATCCTGCAGTAAGTCTACCTTCATGCCTCTAACTTTCCTTAACTGCAGTGATTATGATAGATTTCACTCTATCATTATTGGGTTTTCTGAGGCTTAGCCTAGTCTGCCATACTGTAAACATCACACACACACGCTCATGTAACTGCCGATGCAAATGGAAGCACAGTAGGTCCAAAGTCTTGCTTTCAGGAAACGACAAGTGGAACCAAAAGCCGCATTTCTTAACGAGTCCCCGGTTCTCTTAGGTTCGTAACAATTTTCAAACCCAACCCTGGTTGTTGTTGAGTGGGTGGACAGTGTTCATGTGACTCAACTGTGTGGACACAGAGACGCATCCAGCTCTGCGTGTGTATGTTTGTGTGTACGTGCACATTTGTTTTTAGTGCAACACAGCAATGCTAAGTCCTAACTAGTGGATCTGATTGTAGTCGGTTCACTTGAAACTAACGTTGACCGTCTTGTGCTCCCGTCAGTGCACAGCAAACCCACGCCACCCTAATTGTGCACGTCCGGATCAGAAGCTGAGGACGCGCCCCTGTTGCGCCCCAACATGGATGGCTTGAAGTCGGGATGACGGCGGGCGTGCTTGATCAGGTGGTCGCTGCGCATGAAGCGCTTGTTGCACAGCGGGCACTGGAAGCGTTTTTCCCCTGTGTGGGTGCGAGTGTGGCGGGCGAGCTCATCGGAGCGGGCAAACTTCTTCACACAGTTAGGCCAGACGCACGGAAAGGGCCTCTCACCTGGACACGAAGGCAACAGAGAGCAGAGAGAAATCAGTCGCCAGGTTTGCAGAGAAAGCACACAAGACGGTGTTTCATGACTAAACAGACAAACACACGGGAACAGAAATGCTACTCCCTTCTCTCTGACGAGAATCGGTTTTACAATAAACAACTGCATACATAAAAGGAAACAAAAATGCACTATTTTCACTGATCTTTGATCTATGATTGGTTAAGGTGCAAATTTCTGCAACTAACAGCCTAACTATGAAATAAAACGTCAGAAAAAGTGAACAGTTCCTGCTGCCAAAAATGCCCCACGGCCTCGGGTCATTAAACCTCCACATTATTCAATAATGTATAAAAAACAAATGTTTACATGTGAAAAGGTAAAACCATGAAGTATGGATTGAAAATGTCAAAGTAAAAGCTGACAAAATTTAAACTCATGGACTGGATTAATTCACTTTCGTGTCATTTCAGTTCGCACGTGTGCTTTATTTTGCCTCTAATACATCACATCAAACTGATTCTTCATATCTTTTGTGTAGTCCTCAGATATAAGTCGCTGTTGAAGCCCACATTATTCTGTGCTTTCAAATGAACTAGGAAGGGAAAAACAGGTTTTGTATGCTTACAGTTTGTGTTATTGCACAATGAAGGAATCTGTTAATCTGATTACTTAAATCAGATCGATTTAAACACAGTGACACAAATGTAACACCTGCATTACCACTTTTCACGTATATTTAGATACGTGAAAAAAAGATATAGGATCTAGATGGCTAAGATTAGCCTTCCTGGGCTACTACTAGGCTTAATCTCCGGCAGGCAACACGAGTCAAACCCAGGATAAGCGAGTGGGATGCTCGGTGCCATTTGCAAGATCACAAAGCCTGGCCACGTTGTTGCTGCAGAACTCTGTGGGCGTTCCCACAACACCGTCTTTGAGCCGTTTCCTGCCCTTAATCCATTTGCGCCTGCTCAGTGACACTGGACACGCCAAATCCAATGATTTGCGAGAAAAATCACACTTAAAGTCACTAATAAAGTTACGCTATCGTTCTGACGGATGAACTATTCACAACCAATCTGCCTTTATTACATAATTAAAACACATGGGTGAGGTGTATGGTGACGTGTAATTACGTATTCACTCAGAAAACACCCCAAATGCGTTGAAAAACCTATATATGGCAAAGGGGTGGCGCATCCAGAACTGGATATCAATACATTTGATCAATAATTTACACATCGCGGAGGATTGATTTCAACTTGTCAGCATACGTGAGGGTGAGAGTGTGATGCCCAGAGAAAAACTACACAGCGCCAAGCACTTGCTGAGGCCTTTTACGTTGTCCCACTATCATTTTCAGCGCTTTCAACTTTAAGGTTTCGTCTTACGTTCATTTCATATGCAAATCCAGCCGAGAGGAAGACTTTCGTCACAGGTTTTAACGTCCAGCCCAGTTCTTTTGTTGGTTTACTTCTTTGTCAGACTCCGAGGGGAGCGTTTCCCCCTTTGTTTGGCTAAATTACTTTAACAAGTTCTAAAAAGAAAAAAAAAATCATAAAGAAGCAGCCAGCAGGCACGCTTACAGTAGTTAGTGAAAGGCACAGCACTCCCACCCCTCATATAGGTCTGATTAAACGATAAAACCGTCTGCTTACATGGCACCGAGGAAAGCAGAAGTTGGGGGTACAAAGTTGAGCTATGCCAAGGGTCTAGCTAAGGCTGTGTAAATACATGACATGTGAACTGCTGACATGACCGATGTGTTGTGGTCGTTCCCCTCCATACCTGTGTGCGTCCGGATGTGTGCCTTCAGGTGGGAAGATTTCCCATAAACTCTGTCGCATCCGTTAAAAGTGCACCGGTGTCGCTTCACCCCTCCTCCTGCTCCCCCGGCCCGCTGCTGGTGCTGCTGTCCGGGGACCGGGGTGGCGGTGGGGGTCATGGTAGGGGTGGTCGGGTCGGACAACGTGGTGTAACCGCTCTCCCCACCACACGAGGAGTTGCTGTTCTCCGAATAGGCCGACATGGGGCGGAACTTGCCGTGTAGGTCGGTGAGGATACCGGCCACCGCCACCACGTTAGCTCCCTCCAGCCTCAGCGTGTCCCGCACTTCCCTGTCCTCACTCGACCCTTCGGGCTCCCCGGGGAGCAGGCCCACCGAGGCAGGCTGGTTGGCGGGGGCGACCGGGGTGGGTCTGTGTAGAACAGGACCGCTAGATATCGATACCAGACACTCGGCAGCGAAATAATCAGACGACGCAATCAGCGACATCGTTATCTACTTTGCTTTGTTGTATTTAGCTAAAAAAACAAAAAAACAAAACAAGAGTTAAAAAACAATCGACCAGGAGGGGCTAACGGTAACGTTCGTCTGATCCCGACCTCGTTTTCATCAAACTGGACGAACAAACCGCTTCCAGCAGAGCCTTGTTACCGCCATATAGCGTCTCAGCAGCTTGAGAATCACTGGATAAAACAAAGAAACGGCACGTTTACATGCAATAACACACTAAGACCGTGTTAATTCTCCCGGTCCAACATGCGTGCCCCTCACTGTCTGACGGTTCATTGTGTCTGAGCCTCCCAGAAGCCGGTCAAACCTACGCCCCCTGGTCCCGGACTGACGATGCGTTCGGGCTCATCGGTGAACGCCTTTTGGTGGCGTACACTGGTACAAATGTCTACAAAGCTCTGGATAATTCTCTGATTTTGTTGTTACAGATACCCACATCCGTGTCATTTAACAGATATGGCAAACTCACCCATGTACTGAAGATAAAAACTGACATAATTTGAAGATATCATCGTGTAGGTACACCTGTGAACGTGTCATTTTTTTAAACGCTAAATCATACTTATGGCTATAAAGGTAACAAGCTAAATAGTTGTGCAAAGTCATGCCTGAAATTTGCGGCAAAAGGCGGTTAATGTCTATATTTTTTTACAGGAAGTTGTAAAATACGATTTTTCAGAGTCTTGAATGCCGCGCGGACCAGAATCTCGCAGTGACTGACGTCGCAGCACGGGCGTGGACCGCGGGGTTGGGTGCATCGTGGAAAGTAGGTGGCACTGGAAGCCTGCCTGTTAAACGATGGGGGAAGGAGATGGGGATGAAAGGCGTGTTGTATAATTTAGTTTGAGCTCAGTCTGAGAATAAGGAACGTGGCCGAGTGGTGGGGGTGAAAATAATTCTGTAAAAACGCCATCATAGCTGCCAGAGCCTCTACTTCCCCACCTGCTTGTTATCCATACCACACAAACACTAGATGTCCCTATTTTCATGCGTTAACTACTCTCAGCTGTGTTTCTTTGTCTTCTGAAAAGTTTGTAGATCAGCTTTTCAGTTCACTAACAAGTGTTTAGTGTATAAGTATAAGGAAATTATTCTTCTGAAAGTCCTTTTGCCTAGGTTAGCACTCCTGTCTGATATATATGTGTCAGAAATGTGTGTGGCTAAAGGGGGGCATGGGATGGCACCACTCCCATCTAAAGTTTGATTACTCCTCCCACTAGTAGCTACGCGAGCTGTGCAAAAGTCTTCCGCCACCCCTCATTTCTTTTTATTTTGCTTCAAGTGAGCCAGACTTTCTTCTCTTGAGCAGTAGTTCTCCAGGATGCCTGAAGGTCATTCAGAGTTATTCTTTGGACAGTGGCTGCTTTTCACTCATGTTCAGTCCAGTCCTTGTACCTTTCCATTTTTAGAGGAATGTTTTTTGTTTGTTTAAAGCTACTTAACACTGACCTATGAATCATCCAAGCACGGAAAAGGCAACGAACACAAGGGATGAACCCGTGTTCTGTGTACACATAACAGGCAACTTAGCAAAGAACCAGTTTTAAATTGTATCTTTTGACACTTTGTTAGTAGCAGCCTATCACAAAAACATAATTTGTTACCATTCCATTAGTTAGATCTATAAAAAATGCCAAAGATAACAGAAAATAGTATTTTTGCACTAACAAGGTGATTCCCAAAGAGCTATTAGCTAAAAGCTTGCCCTATCTCAGGATGCATAGTGTGTTCAGGCCTAAAAACCTACAGTAGATGAACAATATCTGAAAGCATGTCCTTCAAAAATAGCAAAGTCCAGCAAAGGCCTGATGCAGGAAATGAGAGATGCAACTACTCCTTCAGTTGATCCATCTACTGTTCATTGAAGCTTCATCAGAAATGGTCTCACTGGAAGGGTGGCTGTCAAGAAGCCATTCTGAAGGACTGGAAACAAGGAAAAAATGCTGAGATATGCCAGATCACAAAATAACTAGACTGAAAATCAGTGACAACGTGTCTGATGGAGTGTTGAATCCAAATTTGAAAATGTCAGTTCGAATTATCATCAATATGTACAGAGGAGGTCAGGCGAGAGTTACAACAGTGAGTGTCTATAGTCATCTGCAAAACATGGTGGAGGCTGTGTCATGGTTTTGAGTTGCATTTCGGTCAGTGATGCTGAGATGTGGAGATCTTGCTAAACTTGATGGACTTATAGAATGGAATTAACACAGGAAAGTACCATCAGGTATACAATCTGGAATCTGTTTGAGCACGACAATGATCCCAAAAACACTGCCAATGCAGTAAAGCATACCTGGGTAGAAAAACACACAATGGCGCACTATCAGTCATGAATTGGCCTCCGCAGAGCCCGGACCTCAACATTATTGAAGCAATGTGGGATCACATTAACAGAGAACAGAACAAAAAGCAGCCAACATCCAAAGAAGAGGCCTGGAGGACTATTCCTTAAGATTACTTAAAGAAATTACAGGAAAGCTGTGTTGAAAAATAAAGATGGTCACACCAAATATTGACTTTCAGGCTTGTTAGAGGCTTTCAAAAAATGCCATACAGAGCTTTGAACCACACCCTACCAATTTTAAGTGGTTTGGTATTTATATTTCTTACTTAGTTACCTGTGTGCCGCCCCATTTTAAAAATCCTGCAAACACCCCAGTCTCCAACTCAGTATCCGTGCAGCTGCCAGCTTTGCAAAGAAATTCTCTCTTTACGTGGTTCATGTCTTATGTCTGTCCAAGTCAACAAGGGTGTAAGAAAACTTGATGTTTTGTGAGGCCCGGTGTTCTGTCAAGTGATTGGCTCAGTGAATGTTTGTAGCTTCAGTCTTGGAAGGTATTTCCTGATTGGTTGCTGTGAGCAGTATGGGTCACAGAGGAAGCCCATGTACAAGCCTGGTCATTCAGTGGCTGTGAACAGTGCTTGGTTTTCATCTCACTCATATGTGGAGGATCGGAGGCAGCCAGACCTGTAGTGGGTTGCTATGGCAGTATTGTTGTTACTCTTCAATGGTGTACTTATTTTTCTCCTGCTACATGGTAAGTTTTATGGTTTGCTTTGTTATATTAGTTCTTGAAGAGTGAATTCATTTTCCAGTCAAAACAGGGTTTGGCTGTAGTAGATGTTATGTATAGAAGTTTGACAAGGGCTGTAATGTTCTGTCGATATGCCTGAGATGTTTTTTTTCCTTTTCAGTAGGTGATTGCCTACAGGGGAAACCAAATCTCTGTGATTTAAGTTGTTCTGGTAAGATCTTTGTTACTTAGTCTAATGGATCTCAGATTTATGGATGCATGCACACTGACAAGGAGGGTTTTTTCCCTCACAATTTCCTTTTCAATTTTTTAATTGTGTTTTATTTGCTAAATTATTTTCACTAGGATTTCCTACCTCTGAATTACTCTATCAGAAAGGGGTGAGATACACTTACAGGTATAGCACGACAATTACCAGCACCCTTCACGGCTCCACTGGTGGCAGGAATGGTCTGGCTTTGGACTGTCTGGTTGATATTGACGTGGTCTCCAAGTGTCACCTAATGATGCAGGTCAGCTTTAATAAAATAGTTTTTGCAAAAAACAACAATAAAAACGCATTATTAAATAACAAAAAAATCTGATATTTAATGTGCATGTTTGATCTCTACAGATAAGGAATCCACAGATAAAACGGCTTTCCCCTCAAAAGGAGCACTCTGTGCAGCATTTAAAAAGTCTGAGGTAAAGCCAATGTATAGATTTAATACAGTCCGGTGTGTTTTCACAGATGATGGCGAGTGAATGAGTGCAGAATTCCTTCTCTTCTGTTTCCTTTTGCATGTGTGTGTATGCCATTCTGTCCGCTCATTTTGGAATGCTGCAGATGTTTTTCCTGTGAATCTGATTCCCCGTTCAGATGCTCCACTTGTCTGTGTTCCCTGGTCTTGTGGGGGCCTCATCTGGTGTTTTTGTTTCCCAGGGAGTCACTGGAGAGAACACGCCTCAAGTTCTCCCTCCAGAGGGGGAAGGTCACGGCCCTCTGTCTGCAGGAGGGGGAGCAGGTGTGGGCTCTGAACATTAAAAGGGCTCTACTGAGCATGTTCCAGACGTCCCCCATGGCTTCCAAACTGACATTAGAAAATGAGGTGGGTTAGTGGAAACCGAATTTGTTTCCATTCATTTCCTAAATATGCATGTATATGAAGAAATTCTTCCCAGGCGTATTTAACTTTCGTTCACTCTTTCTTTTCCTCAGACGGATGTGTACGGCACCTGCATCAGCAGGTACGAGAGGCGAGGACTCATACTGCTGAAGACCAGGGATCTAAAACAGTGCCATCAGTCCAGGCTGGCAAACTTCTGGCCTCATTCAGTTGCTCTGAGTGAAGACACAGTAAGATTAGGGATCTTTCTCAACAGTGTTTGGAAATGTTGATATGTCATTAATTAGTGACTGACAAAGTTGGGAATAAACATGCACATGGTGGTTATTTTATGGTGTAATTCCTGTAATTTGGAATGAATACTTCTAAGGAAAAGGCAGAAAAAGGAGTGATGGTGCTAGTCCTCTGCACAGCTGAATTAGAACATATATTAAAGTGTGCATTTGAGTCATATTCTAATGATAATGAGTTTGTTTCTTCTTTGTCTTTTTGTTCTTTTTTGCTAGTCAATGCATTTGGAGCTACAGTGTGCTCAGCGCTATGGCTCTGTAATGGAAGAGGTTAACTGTACTGAGGCTGTATCCATGATGACATGGTCCAGGACTACAGGGATGGTGAAAACCCAAACAGTGTCTAAGCTACTCTTGCTCAGAGCCCAGCCAGGAAGTCCTCTAGGAGCAGGTCAGAAGACTCTGCAGTCACCTTAATCGAATCTAATCCCACTCACCACCCTATGTCCCAAACATGTCACCTGTGTGAGTTAATGAGGGTTTGATAATGGCATTCATAAGAATGGGTCAGCACTGACTGCTATACCAAGCATCTCTCTGATTTCATGAAATCTTGGGGTTCCGTTACTCCACCCATGGCTGTTTGTTTACTGTTTTATAATACACTAACCCCATGTTTGCCTCAAAATGCTGTGAACTGTGGGTCTTTCCCTCACATGAAGTCTGCAGAAGCACAAAAAGTTTGGTAAACTGGGCTCAAAATGTCTGCTAAAGAACTCTCTTGCACTTGACAATTTAACAGCGTGAGCGCATCCATGGTCTTAGCCAGTGCGCATCTCTGTGGCATTGGCTCTTACCCTTTCAGAGACCTTGATTCGTGTTCTCCTCATTGTCCCTGCAGATTCCTTAGGCACTCGTGTGCCAGCTGACCTTCAGTTTGAGGATGAAGGAGCTGCAAGGCTGGGAAAAACTAGACCAGCAACACCACAGGAAGTTGGTCAGACTGTCAGGATGTTATGCAGCCTCACCTCAGACCCACAACTGGTAGGCCATAAATGCAGCAGGTCACAATCTTTTAATTATATCAATTATACTGCAGCCCTCTTCAGCAGTGACTGTGAATAGCTTACATTGACTGCACCATGTCAGATCATTGAAGGTGTGTTTGTATATGTAATTCATGGCTGGACATCCACTGAAGGTTTTGGTGCAATAGCTCAGAGAGTGATTACTATGAATATCCTTTCTAAAGGTTAGTCTTGCTCAGCCTGGCAACTTGTTTACATGGGAGGTTTATAAAGACTTTCCCCAGACCAGCGGTTGGCAACCTGCGGCTCCGGAGCCGCATGCGGCTCTTTAGTCCTTTAAGTGCGGCTCCGCATGGTTTGGGAAAATAAATTAGAAGTATTTAGCTGAAGTGCATTTTATTTATGTTAGTTTGGAATATTTGTGATATTGAAATATAAAAATAAAAATATATTCTATTCTATTCTATTTTTTCATCGCTCAAAATAAGCGTCACACTCGCGGAAGCCGGTATACCCGCCGAAACGCCGTGCATTTATCGAGACTTTCCACTCCAGGTAGGTCAATTATGGATCTTCGGATCAACATTATGTCAGCAGCTATTCTCCACCGTGAACTATGTTAAAAACAAACACCGCTCACGCCTCACAGATGGCAGTTTACAGTCCTGCGTAAAGATGAAGGTGACTTCATACAGCCCCGATTTGCACAGAGGTTCAGGAGCAGAAGTCCCACTGTAAACATACCACGGCAGACCCGACGATGTCTCCATGAACATGCTTTTCAGCGTCTCTTTATTGACCACTTTTAACACACGGTTTCTGTACGCATACAGCCCGACACATACCAACACAACAGCATAGATGGTACAGACGTTAAGGCGACAAGGCGTGATTGCGGGTACCGCTTAGGTGCGTCCGCCTCCCCTGCAGCGGCGCTGCAGACCACGCCCCGCCACACACATTAACCAGGTAAAATACATATTTAGGCAGAATTTTGCAAATATCTGTTTTTAATTTTTTTAGCAGCATAGTGCTTTTTTTCCAATTATTTTTTAAAAGCCAGGTCAAGGCTCCAAAAGCCCAAAGGTGATATAAGGGTGGCGGCTCACAACAGTTTTTGTTTGCTACATGGATCATTTTAGTTCAGATGGGCGTCTTTCCTTTTGTTATATTTCTTTAAGAGTTCAAAATGTGTTAATTACATAAATAAAATGTAATTTTCTCTTTCGCACTTCATGGATTTCATAAGCAACAAACCATAGTTGTTCACACAAAGCATAAAGGTAAAAAACAATATATACAGTGTTATCTTGATTTTAGATGTCAAAAAGTATTTGCGGCTCCCAGTGTTTTCCTTTGCGTGGAAACCGGGTCCAAATGGCTCATTGGGTGTTAAAGGTTGCTGACCCCTGCCCCAGACTCATTAAAATGATAAACTTATAGTGTGAAGATCAAGTGATTGGTTCACAGTTCTATAAGGGTTCATTTTTCTACTTTAACACTTTTGAAAAGCTGATACTTGACATTCACTATATGTTAGCAGCAACTTTAGTCCATATTATATATGTTTGGTTTTTCTGCTCCAAGGTATCACAAGAGTTTATTCAACTGGTGTTCCAGCTGAAAGATCTGACTATCTCTCAGCTCAAGACACTTTGGCAAGAAGCTTCTTTCAAGTGCCGCAATGACTGGTCAGTATATCCCAGAAGTTTTATAAATGAGTATCTTTTGGTTGCTCCTTGAGTTCCCTGTCAATCTACCGCCAGTAAAAAATTCTGTAAACATATGAGTATACAGAATCTATAGGCCAGGAACAACACTTTTGATACTGAAAGCTTTATGGTTCCTCTTTTCAGTCCATTTGTGGACTGAGTTCTTTTGTTCTCAGAGACTAGATCAGCAGACCACTAGCCCATGGGAGTCCAGATTGTCTCCACCATGATTATTGCACGTGTCAGTTAATAAAACATATTTCCCTTAACTGCTAGTTGGAGTAAAGCTAAAATAACAGCCAACTTAATTAGACAATATTCTGTGACTGAAATGACCCAGCGGGCCCAAGGACAGGGTCACCTCCTTGTCTATTAAACATATCAAATCTGGCCTTATCACAGTGGATTAATGATTTATTACTCACAAGAGTAACAGAAAGCAATTAGCAAGGAATTGCCAGTAAGGTGCGGCAAGAACAGATAGTGTGCAGTGTGGTTTAGTGCATGACTTCATGGCAATATAATATTATTACAATACTTTACTCAAGATATAATAATTTTGCAATTTTTTGTCATTTTCTGATATGCTGAGTATTGTAATAACATATGTGTGATTTATCACCTTTTTATGCAAATTATGTCCTCAAAGGTCAACTGTGTCCATGTCTGTTTTATATCTAATGAGATCAAATTCAGTTTGTTTGTTTTTACTGCAAAATGAGATGGTTACTAAAACCTTTCATAATTGTTGCTATAAGACACAATCAGTCTAATATCAATCTGTGTACTTTAAGGTTAACGGCCTTCCTGTTCCACAGGAATATAACCAGAAAACAATCCCCTGGCACCCAGCTGTGCTCATTTACAGTCTCATTCAGACTCATGGCAACATGCTGACAATCTGTCTGCATTTAGAAATCAGACAACAATTACAATCACTCTCAGACAACCACTCTGAGAGTGATTGCAGTAACTCCAAGTCCGACTGCAACTATTTGCAGAAAGGTTGCCTCCTATCAGGCGACCTGTGCAATAGCTTTGTAATAAAAAGTGATTCTGAGTGTGCAACACCAACAAGCTCTGGGCAACCATTTACTCACCACCCCGGAATAGGGAACACATTGAGTAGGCAACCACCGATTTTAAATGCAATGAGGTTGCTGCCCTATTTTAATCAGGGCACTCAGGCATTAGCTTGCTCTGAATTAGGAGGTAGCTTTGTCAAGCTAAGTGTTCCCAGTGCTGGATGCTTTGTTTTTGTTTTTTTGGCTGAACAGTTTACTAACTAACATAATCTCAGGATGGCATTGCATGAAATAAGCCATCTTGTTCATAGAATTCTCTGAGTATTTCAAATTATTTGATAAAATATTGATCTTTAGTGTCCCTGTACTGATACAATATCACCACAAAAAATATCACAATACTATGCTGTATTGATTTTTTTTGTCACACTCCTAATTTGTGAAATGTGAAATTTGGAACTTTGTGAGGAAGAATAATAAAAATGATGACCTAAAATATTTTGGTGCCCAGTGAAATGTCCAGTTAGTTATAGCTTAAGTTAAAATAATCAGGTATATATGAGCAGTTTGATACTGATGTTGATTAATTGTTTGGACAGGCAGCCGCTGTTGGATGCACTGCCGGCATGTGGATCTGAAAACTGCATCATATTACTGACTGACCTGATGAGGAACAAAGAGGTGGAAGAAGAGCAGGCTCTCTCTCTCCTTACCACAATAGCCCTCATCCCTCATCCTTCGTCAAAGATCATCTCCTCCATCAATGTAGGAACCTTCTGATGACACTCATGATGACCTAAGTCTCTCATCAAAACTCACATGAAATAGGTTAGTTACCCAGATGTCTGCTCTTTGTGTTAGGCTTTAACAGAGCTCCCAGAGCTGCGGTCCAAGACTCTGTTGGCTGGATCATCTCTAGTCTATCAGTTGTGCCGGAGGTCTCAAAACTCCTGCACTGAGCTTTCTCAGGTACAGACCTTTATGCAGATCCTTGAGAAAACCCTTCAGGAGGGCTGTGAAGGAGAAGAACCCACTCAGGTGCAAGAGGTATAATGCAGTGACCTAGAACTTCATCTCACTCTCCATTTAATGCACAATGAATTGTGAGAGGATTTACATAAACAATGCCCAATTTGCATTTATTATGTTGCCCACCAGGTTCTTTATGCTTTAAAATCAGTGGGAAACACTGGTGTGTCTGCTTCTGCCTTCATTCCCCTGCTAAGCCGTTGCATGCTGAGCTCCTCAGCAGCCCTGCAGCTTAGGCTTGCTGCAATCCATGCCTTCAGACGCTTTCCCTGCTCAGCTGATGTGAGTTAATTCAGAGTTAATATTTAAGCCAGCAGTTGAATAAAATTGTGCTAAAAGATCATAAGAAACCACCCTTGGTGTTCTTTATGCTCACCATATTCTTAGACAAGCCTTCATGAGCTGTATGGTTAAGTGAGGCGATAATCAATTCCCTGTGAGCTGAGGTGGAGATGACAAGGTGAGGAGGTGAATAGGAGCCGAACGTCAGTACTGACAGAGATTTCCTTCCCTCAGAGGTCTGTGCTGTTGCAGCTGTACAGCTCTTCCCAGGAGGATACTGAGGTCAGAATCGCCGCATACCAGCAGCTCATGCGTTGCTCTGACCTGGATGTGTTTGAAGTGGTGAAGATGACCCTGAGGAGTGAGACTTCCAGTCAAGGTGGGGTTTGTGGAAGAGATGGCCGTAACAGCTTCTGCTATCAGAAATGTTTAATGGTGGAAAACAGGAAAATAGTGAAGTGCTGGACAAACAGCAGAATATTTGGTGGTCACTAAATCTCAGAATATTTCTTAGATATTCTCTGAATATAAATATTAGATCATATTTATCAATTTCCATATATCACATTAATACTGTATTCTTGAAAAAAGCTGTTTCATGTGGGAACCAAAGAATGAAGTTTTCAGCAGTGTGATCTACTCCCATCCCGAAGCAGTAAAGTCTGGGTCTGACCATTAAATGAAGATGCAGGTTAAAGAACTGTGAAGCATTTGTTTCTGAAACCAGAGACTCCGATGCACTTATCTTCCTGCTGAGCTGGACAAGTGGCGAGGGTCACAACTTCTCTTAGAGACAGTTTTCACAGTTCTGTGAAGAAACTGTTACATATAAAAAATAATTTTTTGAACATTCTGTCAAAAAACAAAACAAAGTCATTTAGATATAACCCCAAACTCTTGAGTGATGGCACAGATTGAATTCCTTTCTGTGTATCTTAGAGGCGCATGTTTGATTTATGTTTATTTGCTAGGATTTGTTAAGGAATGTAAGGGAATGCAATAATGTTTCAGACTTTTACTCGGCTTGTCTGTGACCTGGCATGTCTTGAGCTCTTCCCTTATTCTATTTCTCTAGTGGGCTCATTCGTGTGGAGTCACCTGACTAATGTCCTGAGGAGCGAGGACCCCGCAAAGCAAGCCCTCATTGAGTCGCTGCCCGACGACATTATCAGCAGAGATTTTGAAGCCGAGTTTTTAAAATATTCCTCCTATTCAGACTATACTGTCTCATCAGGTATTTCAATTTTAAAACTGTAACTCATTTTCATATATCTGCACGATACACTTCAGATTTGGAAGCAAATAAAATGAGGTGCTGAGCAGTGTCACTATACCAGGAGGGTGATAATGCATTTAAAGGTGCACAAATATATGTCTTCTTATATTACTTTATTTTCTTCTTTTGTATTTGTTTTAGCCGTCGGAATCAAGAATGTGGAAACATCTTTAATTTTCTCCCCAAAATCATTTCTACCAAGATCTGCTTCTGCCAACTTGACCGTGTATTTTCATGGCAGAGCCCACAACCTTCTAGAGGTGAGTTTAATGCACATCTTATCTTTTACACTTTACGGTCTTGAAAAGTGATATTTCGAACGACTATATTTTGTTCCCTGACTTTAGGTGGATCTTCATGTTGAAAATGCTGAACCATTTTTAAAGAGCATCTTTGGGCAGCAGCAGACAGAGAGAGAAAACACAGCTCAAAGTGGAAAGCACGAGGCCAGGAGCACAGGGAGAAAGACGGATGATGGGTGTAGAGGAGAAAAAGAGACGTGTTTATCGAGCACGGACTGCTACCTGAACCAGGCCCGAGAAATGGTGAGGTCAAACTGTTAGTTTAGAGGTGTAAGTCATAACGTATGATCTGAGCTTGCTCAGGAAGATTTTTGTCTGAAATCCAAAGATACTCAGTTTATAAAAGCAGACCAATCAACTGTCAAACTCATCCCCTGACCCTTAATCAGTGGCAGGTCTACAGGACACTCTTCATACTCCCCGTACCTCTTTCCAGCTTTCAGTCTGTGTGTTTGCACTTGAAACGTTGTTGGTTGGTCCAACTAAAACATAAAACTTAGCACTAAAAACAAGGAAATTTGTGTTTGGTCGATTATTTCTTTGTTGTACTGATGCTTCTTAGCAATAAATCTTATATCATTGGAAAGCCTGTTTATCTGGCCTTAAATGGCGCCACATTCATAGGAAAACTTACAATTATGGGTTGAGCAACAGAGTCGAGTATGTAAACAGCTTATTCTGCTACTGGCTCTTGTTTATAGTGTTGGATGATTGAAGTATGAAGAAACAAGATATACTAGCAATTTAACAATTTATTCATTTAACAAACACGGGCCTCAGCAGCGTGTGGCGTATGGCATCCATCAGCATTTGTCACAGGGCAGCCAGTACATGTCACAGATACAGATACACCACATCCAAGTGCTGTATCCCATAAGTGTTGATGTTGAGCTCAGGACTGCAGACAGGCCATTCCATCCTCTCCACTCCAAAATTCTGCAGGTAGTCTCTGATAAACCAGCTCTGTGATGGGAAGCTTTGTCATCTTGCAGGATAAAGTTCAGTCCCAAACGCTGCACTTACTGGATTGAAAGAGAGCTGTCTGTCTCTAAACCCAGACAGCTTGAGGTTGCCCTATGGCACGGAGCTCTTTGTTCCAAATGTGGCACTAGTTAAGGGGAAATAAACAGGCTCTCCAACAGTATGAGATTTAGCATTAGTACAACAAAGAAATAATCAGCCAAACGCAGATGTCCGTAGTTTTTGTGCTAAACTTAAATATAGAGTCCAATGTAAAAGCTATCAATCATTCTGTAGTCTCCAGAAAAAGTGGAAATAATGAAGTGGTAATTTTAAATGAAATAAGGTGTATTCAGTAAATAAAAAAACAAAACAAAATGCTGGATGGATGGATGGATGGATGGATGGATGGATGGATGGATGGATGATGGATGGATAAATGGATGGATGGATGGATGATGGATGGATGGATGGATTGATGATGGATGGATGGATGGATGGATGGATGAATGGATGGATGGATGGATGGATGGATGGATGGATGGATGGATGGATTGATGATGGATGGATGGATGGATGGATGGATGGATGGATGAATGGATGGATGGATGGATTGATGATGGATGATGGATGGATGGATGGATGGATGGATGGATGGATGGATTGATGATGGATGGATGGATGGATGGATGGATGGATGGATGAATGGATGGATGGATGGATTGATGATGGATGATGGATGGATGGATGGATGGATGGATGGATGGATGGATGGATTGATGATGGATGGATGGATGGATGGATGGATGGATGGATGAATGGATGGATGGATGGATGGATTGATGATGGATGATGGATGGATGGATGATGGATGGATTGATGATGGATGAATGGATGGATGGATGGATGGATGGATTGATGATGGATGATGGATGGATGGATGGATGGATGGATGGATGGATTGATGACGGATGGATGGATGGATGGATGGATGGATGGATGGATTGATGATGGATGGATGGATGGATGGATGGATGGATGGATGGATGGATGGATGGATAAATGGATGGATGGATGGATGGATGGATGGATGGATGGATGGATTGATGACAGATGGATGGATGGATTGATGACGGATGGATGGATGGATGGATGGATGGATGGATGGATGGATGGATGGATGGATGGATTGATGATGGATGGATGGATGAATACAAAATATGAATATAAAAATTGTAGTATGAGAAAGTAATCACATTCACTGCCGGTGAGTCAGTAGCTCATATCTTTGTTACTTTATGGAGTTTTGGGGTGTTTTTGCAGTTGTCTGGAAGAAAGAAAATGGATGCGAACATGCCCAACTGCTGGGTCGGTGTGAAGGTGTTTGGGAATGAGCTCAGCATGTTCACATGTGAAGATCTCTACAATCAAATCAACCAGGTGTCGCTGAGCATGGCTGGACTGGCTGTCAGACTGCTCAAGGTGGGACCCCTGTTGTCATGTGTTATTACAGTCTGTTATCGCCGACTCTTTACCTCCCGTTATCGCCCTGATTGTCTCTTCCACTCTAACCTTCAGGGTCACGAGGTGCAGCTGAACCACAGATCCATGTTGATGACAGAGGAGCTGGCTTTGCCATCTCTGTCTGGTTTACCCATCAAACTGGGCGTCAACATGACCTCTCTTCTTTCACTGCATCTGAAAGGCAGAGTCAATTACAGGGATTATTCCCATTTCTCCCTGAATGGATACATCAAACCCAAGTACTTAAACGTTACCAAATGTCACATGGGCTCATCTTTCTTCACGGTCTGTTTTTTTTGGTTGTTTGTTTTTTAGTGTGTCAGGTGAAACTTGTCTGTTTGTTCTCAGTGCCTATGTGAGTCTCGCGGCCAGGATGGGGGTTGACGGAGCTCTGGGTCAGGCTGCGGTGGAGTGGGTGGCTGAGCTGAGGAGCTCCACGAATCTGGACGGCAGCATCCAGCTGCAGGAGGGGCAAGATTTCAGGGTCACGCTTAATACACCCGAGGACTTAATGGACATCTTCTCTCTCAGGTACACATTAAAAAATTTCCCCTAATAAATCCCCTGTTTTAATGAACGTGTGTGTTTTTGTGTGTATTTACTTAATCAAAATCCTTGTTAAGCATTAGGAGACAGTTTAGAGAGGGTTGAAGTGTATCGTGTGTATGATGCACTGTAAAATCTGTCAGAATTACAGGATGGACTCAGGATTCCAGCTGATTAATGGCATTACCGTAAAAATTATTTAAAAAACATGAAATACAACTAAAAATTTGTTATAGTTGCTTTGTTAAAATTTAAAGACGGGATTGAGAATGAGTGATGATCTTTTTTTTGTTCTTAGCTCGAGAGTGTTTCAGCTCAGCGGAGACCACAGAGAGGAGATAAAGGGGCCAAAGAGTCGAGTACAGAAGACCACCTGCACACCGAAAACCTGTGAGTTCTACAAAAGCGGTGCACTTTTATACGTGTGTGTGTGTGTGTTTGTGCGTGTGTGTGTAGTTTAATTAAGGAAGTGCACTTCACTCTCCTTTGTTCACAAAATCACAATCATATATTATATGTTTATAAAATTAATCTAAAGTTGTCTGATTCAGTTCATTAACTGCCTTTCTCTGATTATTGTACGTTATAATATTTAGTAAGTAATAGTTATAGTATTATAAGTACATGTCTGGTTCCCTGCAGGGTCCAAGATGGTGGGTTGGCAGCTGTGCTCCAACACCTCTTACCCATCCCTTGCCACAGGTGTTGCTTTCCTCCCCTCTGGACCAGTGCACCTCTCCTTCAGACTGCTGAAGCTGGACAGAGGCCTCCATTACTATCTGCTTGAGGCTGCTTATTCAGTACATCATCAGGTGCCAGACAGCATTAAGATATGCATGTGAAGCCCTTCCACTGAGTTTATTTTATCTGAATAAAGCTGATTTTGTTATTTAGTCTCACAGTGGTTTGTGTTTCAGAGAGGGACCTGGCTTCCCAGGGAGGCCTCCATCCACCTCCTGCTAGCCACTCCTCAGTCCTCCATCCCAAGAGACATGTCTCTGGATCTGGCCTTCAGCCCTCGCAGACTGCTGCTGAAGATCATTCATCCTCTGAAAAGCATCCATATACATGGTCGGCCAGACGAACAAGCTAAGACCACACCCGGTGTTTGGATACATTTATGAAAATGTGTTTTGTCCTGTTTTTTTTGTGTTTTTGTTGCAGGTCAACTTGAGCAAGAGAGGAACACTAAGTCAGCAAAGCTGGAGCTCATGATTGATGGTGTTCATCATTACATCATGGTAAATATTGTTCTCAAGTTTTCAAAAATACATTCGATCAGTTTTATCTTAAATAATTTCCCAGTTCTAAAAACATGTATATCATCCACTGCAGGGTTTGATGGACACCCAGACCTTCCTGTCGGAGCAGAGGACTCGCTACCACCTTGAAGCCAAGATGGCCCCCGATCGACATCCCATGATCCTCTCTGCTAATATAACTCGTGGGCTGGGGGGCAAAACAAGCTTTTCTGCCACTGTGAAAAATGTCTTCAGAGAGCCTGCATCACTGTTGGGTACTTTTATAGTTGTCTCTAAAATCTCTGCTACAATAGACAGTAGACAGCAGAAAACATGCAAGTGATATGTGCTTTTAGTGGCCCTGGAACGCAGGCGGGATGGCAGCAGCAAGCAGTACTCTGTGGAGGCGGAGCTCCTCCTACCTGGTGTAGTCGGCAGCAAGACGCTCGGGGTGATGGAGCAGAGGGGCTCACTGTGGAGCTCTGTGCTCAGGCTCAAGTATGGTTTGGGAGGTGAGGTTTCGTTTGCAGATGGTACAGGACACTTCAAACTGTTTATACCCCAAAACACACAGTCTTTTAAAAACAGGAATATCTACTTTCATCAAAAGTTAACAAATATCGCAGATACGCCGCTTTTTAAAGCTTTGTTTTTATACTGTTTAGATTGATTTGTAATGTGTTTGGTAGCGTTCATGTGCCTGACGTTTTTTCTGCAAACACAATAGCCCAAACAGTTTTGAATGAATTGTGATCAAACTTTGTAGGTGTGCAGAGTGGAGTCATATTAACAATCCATTCAAATTTGGCTAACATCCACCCAAGCCTTCGACGTCAACTCAATGACTTATTGGTCAAAAATTGACAAAAAGCTTCTAACTTACAAACTATGATTCTTACAAGAGTAAGAAAATACCATATAAAGATTTAAAACGTCATGTCACATTTGACCTTTGACCTCTCCATCAAGCTCAATAGATTGATCTCAAGGTCAAAATGATAATAATGCTATATAGAGCTATTTAAAAGCAGGAAGTAGTTCTTATCAATACAATATGTCTGACAGGTCATCACTTTCCTATTTTATTTGGGCTTCCCTGCAGTTGATGCTCGCCACCTCCATCAGGAGTGCTACACATCTCAGAGAGTGAGGAGCGAGAGGGATGCAAACCTCACATACATCATGAGAGCCGATCATGAATTCTACTGCACCAGCACCGCTCCTATTAACCATAAGGTACCCGCAGACACATTTAATTTGAAGCCGCTCTGCTTCATGTATTACAAACAGCATAAGCTGGCGGCGCAAGTTATCTCCGGGTGATTGAAAGCATTCCGGTTGTTTGTGCGTCCTTCTCAGATCCACCTCAGGCATGAGGAAAGCTTGAGCCATGTTAAATCATCTTTGGATATTAGCTACGGCAAACACTGGGATGAGATAAACAACAAACACACGCTTCTCCTGAGCCAGTCTTTCAAAAACCAGTCCACAGAGAATCACACCCACTACACTCTGGAGGTAACCCGACCTGAATTCAGAGCTTCCCGTTCTCTCTGTTAGCCCGGGGGAGGCTTTTTATCCCAGATGACTTCCAAAGCAGCAGATTAATATTTTCTGTGGTCAGAATTAATACGGCTACCTTCCCTTTCCTTAATCTTATTCCAGTTCAATCTCCAGGCACCGGAGAAAAACATGAACTACAGGACTCAGCTGCTACACTCTCACCTGACACAGCAAGGCTCTGAGAGAAGCACTCATTTAAAAATCAATTACAACAATCTGATGCCACTGGTGGCTGGATTACACTGGAAAAACCCTCCTAAAGATGCCCTGCACAAGATATGGGAGGGTAAAAACAACTCACAGCCATCTTACATTACAGCATGCTTAAGGTCCACTTTCTCTTTTCATATTCCTACGTTATATTTCTTTGATATACTAAATTATTTTTTAAAGTTTGCAGGAAGTTGACTATCAGGATTACTTATTTTTCTTATTATCGTTTAGGATCGTTTAATATGGACACACCATGGCTGTACATTTACACTGCACATAAGTTAAACCAGCTGCAGAGCCAAACGCTGCAGCTGACCTCTGAGCTGACAGCCAGCAAGTGGCTGACCATCCGTAACCTGGTCCTGGAGGGTTTTTACAAGGACAGGGGGAGAGAGAAGGAGGCCCGATTGGAGCTCTACACGTCAGCAATCACCTACATCCAAGTAAGGAGAGAATAAAGTGCTCTGCCTGAATATCACCATTTAGTTATTAATCAAATAAAAATAGATTTTTGAATTTGTGGGTTAAAAAAAGTGTTCAAGGCGACGCTTAAATAAAATCACTTCCACACTGGAGTGAAGTAATTATAAAGATAAAAAAAAATATTGTGTGTTTATGAAAACTCCACCTTTAAAAACACACGCCTCTTCCTCTGCCCTGCCTCAGGCGTGGGGCTGGGGTTTGCTGGGGAAGCGGAGTGTGAAGGCCTCGTGCTCCTTGAGCTCGCTGTGGACTCCTCCCCTCCAAGGAGACATTTCTCTGGAGGCCTCTAAATTCAGCCACACCCTGCAAATGGCCTCCACCTATGGCAAGCAAAATGTAACCCTCGCTGCTGCCCTGACCGCTGCTGATAAGGTGGGTGGAGACGCTGGGCTGCTTTTGTGGTTTGGGCGTGTTAAATGTGTGTTTAATTATAGAATGAAGCCATCATATTGTGTTGATTGTAAAAGTCTGAGATCACAACAAGCATGAGAGATAACCCGTAACCACCAACTGTATTTAAAAGGCCAAAATCGCACATTTTGATAGCGTAGGGCCTGAAAAGGTTAAAGGTTGTGCTGTAGTAACAAATCTGCCCTTTCATTTGGATGTGATGAAGAATTTGAAAAAGAGGCAAGGGATTCTGAAGATGACCTACACAAATCCAAAGAGTCTACCCACTGAAGTGGAGCTCGAGGGAGTAGTAGAGGAGCTGAAGAACGACAAAAGGATGTATAAGAAAACTGCCATGCTCCAGCTCAGGTCTGTGCCGTAACTTACAGATTACAGATATTTTGAGAAATGACCGCAAGAACATTGCTGACTTTAATAGTCTCCTTCTTGCACAGACAGCCCTTCCAGACCTTTCCTCCAACTCTCCTCCTCCGGGAGACTTTCACCGTCGACCTCCTCAATGGCCTCTACGTCCTAGAGTCCAAAGCTGGTTTCAGTGACAACAGAGAGGTCGTCCACACCCTGACCCTGGGCTACCGACCACCGAGCCCTTTTGTAAGTGCTGTGTAAGCTAATAATTCACCTGGGCATTTGAAAGAGTGAAGTGGGCTGTAAACAGTGATCCTCATCTTTAAATGTGATCTCATATGTAGGTTTGTTCTGCACTCATCCACCCTTTCAGCGCCGACGCTATTCCATCAGACTCGGAAATCTGTGTGACCGTAACCAGCAACCAGGTAACCTGCCAACCTTTAAAGGAAAAAAACAAGATCTAACATAGAGGGTAATCAGCTGAACCCCAAGAGAAGGCCCATTGTCTGTGACTCCAATGGGTCCATCACTGCAAGCGCTCCACACTTTAGCATAATTGGTAAATCAAGATCTGAAATGATGAGTGAAAGATTATGTGACATTTAAATTTTTCTGTCATGTGACTGTAACTGGCAATGTGAAATTTTTGCAAACACTTGATTAAGATAACTTTAGAAAGAGAACAAGAGAGCATATTACTCCCATAGTAGCCTCTCTTCATTGGCTCCCTCTTAAATCCAGA
Organism: Rhamphochromis sp. 'chilingali'; assembly: GCF_963969265.1. Lineage (NCBI taxonomy): Eukaryota > Metazoa > Chordata > Actinopteri > Cichliformes > Cichlidae > Rhamphochromis > Rhamphochromis sp. 'chilingali'. The sequence goes on along the minus strand of NC_137943.1, from coordinate 11,544,427 downwards.
AATTGGCTTAAAATCCTCTCCTCACATAAAAGGTCTCAAATAATCAGGCCCATCTTAAAGACCTCATAGTACCACGTAACCTCAACAGAGCACTTTGTTCTCAGACTGTTGGCTGACTTGTTGTTCATAGGATATTTTAAAAGTATCCTAGCCCCTTTAGGCGCCTCTTCTATAGAGCCAGCTCTCAGTTTGGATTCGTGACACAGACGCTGTCTCTGCTTTTAAGATTAGGCTTAAAAGGTTCCTTTTTGATCTGCCTCTGAATCCTTGATTTGTTGTGCTGCAGTCTGAGACTATTGAGCATTTCTTTTTTCACTCACTATGTTTTTAAATCCCTCTTTACGTTTAATTATTAGTTACTATTAATCTCTGGGTCTCTTCAATGATGTATGTGTTGTTCTCGCTCTCTCAGCACTCTTTTTCCCCCCTCACCCTCAGCTGCCCCTCCCTGAGGTTTCTTACTGTTAAAAGGGAGTTTTTCCTTCCCACTCTCTCCCCATATGCTTGGTCATAAGGAGTCATCTTATTGTTGGGGTTTTCTTTCTAATACTGTAGTGTTTACCTCACAATATAAAACACCTTGAGGTAACTGTTATTGTGATTTGGCGCTGTATGAATAAACTGAACTGAACTGATTGTATTTGGTATTTTTTAACTTTATCCAGTATCTTTTGAAACACAAGTGCCTGAAATATATAAGTTTGGCAATTGTGCCAAGAATAGTGTAGATGGATAATAGTGGAACATACTGGCAACATTGACGTATTAGATGTTGTTTCGGTTTTGTGCACTCTTCTTCAGAACCAGAGAAATATACAAGGGAGGTTACGAGTTGGAAGCAAGGAGAGACTGACTTTCTCAGGGCAGCTTCAGCTGAACCCTACGCATTCAACTCACCAAGCAATAAAAGTTAAAGGCAACTTTTTCCATCAGCTCCAGGTAAGCGGGCTTCGCTCTATCCTCAGAAAAGTGTTTAGGTTAAAGAGCCGCGTTTATGTGCATGATGCACTGGATGGTGACCGCAGTCAGCAGTGCAGTAAATGATGTACGTCTGCTGCTGACAGTGAACGGTGTGGTTTACAGTAACGAGGCCAAAGTTATGACCGGTTAATCTGTTATTGCTTTTACAGCTGCAGCTCCCCTCCTCTGCTTTAATAGAGGGAGATGTACTTTGGACCCCAAAAAGCAACAATGACTTTGATTACCAGGCCAAAGGGAAACTAAGAATAGAGCGGCAAGAGTGCCAGGTGAGTAAAGCAAACACCTTGTGCATTTGATGAGCCGACATTTTTTAATTAATTTCTGGTTTCTAAGGCTTTCGTGTTTGTTTTTGAAATTCCTGTCAGCTTTCTGTGCAGCTGAATGGAACATCAGGCAGAGTTGGTCTGTATTCATCTCTTCGTCATCCCTTCAAATCAAAGATTCCCAAAACATTGGAGGTGGGCTGATTTGCATTATTTTTCCTTTAGCGTTCTAAAAATACACATGTTAAGATCTTGCAAAAAATTCAGGTTATGTGAAACATTTTCATTTTGGGGTATTAGTTCAGTCGATGTACTGTTTGACCTGTCAATATGAAGGCGTCTGCAGACATGTCCATGGTGACTGGCAAAGGGAGCAGCTCGGTGCATGTGAGGGCTGACGGGAAGGACAAGCTGAAGCTGAATGCGGACATGTCCCACTACATGCAGACGGGAGACAGAGCTGTAGGGCTGAGGCTGAACTTATCCCAGAGCCTGCTACCTACAGCCACGGATCTACATGTAAACATAGCAGGGAACGTGTCCTCAGACAGGTTTGTCTGTTATGTTATTTTAAAAAAGCCTTTAGTCTAGTCCTCAGTCACACAGTAACTAACTCTAAAAAAACCTGCTTTCTCTTATGGACCTTTGACCTCTTTTCCATGATCATCTTCCTCCTGTCTCCTCCAGTGTCTTTCTACGTGGCTCCTTCACACAGGGAATGCAGGCTCTGCTGGCCCAGCTCAAGGGGTCTTTAAAACACTCACAGGGGATCCAGATGGCTGTGACAGGGGACTTGAGGCACACGGTGACCAGCCTAGATTTCTTGCCTCCAGTCCTCGGGTTGGATGGAGCATTGGGGCAGTCTGACAGTTTAATCGAAGGTAGACCATAACTTGTGTCCTTTACTTTAAACTTGCCTTTGCCTGTAAAGCGTCACAAATGACGTGTAATGTATGCGTGTTGTTGCAGGACAGCTGAGAGTTAGATTGATGGAGACAGTGTACAGCGTGGAGCTGCGACACCAGCGAGATCCCGGAGCAGCTTTGGAAGGAGACGATGAAGAAGGGATGATGGAAAAGAGGTCCCACAGGACCCACGACTGGCTGTGTGTTTGGTCCGGGGAGGAGCATTTGTGTGTGAATGCAAGCCATCAGCAGGGGAATCAAGGCACAGGAGAGGTCTACACACGACTTTCTCACTCTTTCCATGTGCTGAGAGCCACAGGTGATCATTGCAATAGCCAAAGAATACATACGCAGCACTTTCTACACATGTATATATGTCCCTGTCTGTGAGTTTCCCTTGTCTTCTGAGTACAGGTGTACCTCCTAACAGTAGTCTTGAGGCTAAATGGGCCCAGGAAGGTGATGGATTATCAGTCCTGGGAGAGCTGCAGGTTGGACTTGAACGTCTTAGAGCGGAGTTTCATGGAGGCAGGACAGACCACACCAACCCCCAGTGGGTATTCTCCTCTAGGCTGCAGCACCAAGTCGAAGCCCTGCTTAAAAGAGGCCTGACACCCTCCTTTGAGGCTAAAGCGCATTACCAGGTGCAGGACTGTCCTTTATTTTTTAATTCTTGCCAAGAGCATAAAGTAGTCGGGAAGCAATTGCATTAATAAGTTCTCTTTCTCAGGATATACGGTGTATAGCTGTAGGCTGCTTTCCTTTATTCTTATATTTATTTTTCTCTCTCTTAGTCAGAAACAGAAGGACTGGACACAGGCTTGGTCCTTTACATGGAAGATGTGAGAGTTGCTGACATCCTTTTAAAAGTTGGATCAATAAATACAACACCTATTTTGGTAGTGTCTCTATGGCAACAGATGATGCTGCTCCAAGGACTCGTACCCACTTCCTTACAGGTATATTTATTTAACACCGTTTACACATGTACACTCACAGAATCGGGCTATCACTGTAAAAGGAAAACTGTGATTACTTCTTTGTACCTACCCATGATCTTTAAATATGTGAGCATCCAAAAGGTCGATGATCTATGAATCTATATTCAGAGAAAGATTACAGATACAATCATTTAAATTAATCTCAAAATGGATAAATGCAAAAAGGACACAGATATGGATCTGTGATCTTCACTTACATTGTTAGTTCCCTAAGATAAACAGGACCAGCTATCTGTCCATTTTCTTAACAGCTTGTCCGTGTTAGAGTAATGAAGGTGTTGGGGTGGAGCACATGCCTGATGGGTCACCGGGCCATTACAGGTTACTATAAAGAGAGAGACAGTCACAGCTAAGCCAAGTTTAGACTCACCGATTAACCCGACATGCAAATCTCCCGCTAAACGCTGCACCTCCGCTCGCTGTGTGACAACAGCACTTCTCCAGAAGCTTTTGAACCCATTAGTTCTTATTTGTTCCATGAATGAAAAAAGGTACAGTAAAACAAATCTTTGACGTGCCAGCAGACAGTTTTTGTTTCCACAGGAAAGAGCCAGACTGGCTGTCTGTAGCCCTTGTGCTGAGCTGCGCAGATGCTAGATGTATCTTTATGTGTGGAAGGATGAAAGATTGAAGGATTTTCTAGCCTCACTCTCAAAAACAAAGAGTGATTTTTTTTTTAATCAAATGGCAAATATTGTTGTATACAAGGCAAAAGTTTATTCTGTTACAACTAAGAGCACTCAGTGATCATTAGTGTCTTAAAAAACACAGAAATGCTGTTCAACACTAAACATATGTGTTCCATAACAAGGGCTCAGATTATTATGTTATGGCACTGCAATATTTTTATGTGGCTGGTCTAAAGTTCAGTGATTCCTCTTCCATCTCCTCCTTGAAACAAAAAACAAACTTTGCCAACGGGGGTTTTGTTTTCACAGATGAACTGCACAGGGGACGTCACCACAGACAGGCTCTCCGCTCACTGCTATGGAAATGTGGCAGACAGCCCGGTGGAGGTACGAGCCTTTCGCTCCTATAGACCACACAACAGGCTCTGCTATGGCCTCTCGCTTGCTCACTTAAGGCTTAGTGCTCATGCTAAAGCCTGTTACAGTTCCAGTGGCCGAAAGGAGCTCAGAGCTAACCTCACTCATTCTTCTGTGCTCTTACTTACATATTTGGGGGTTCCCACCACATCTGGTGTTAGGTTCCTCCTCCGGCCTGGCCCTGAGAGGTGGGTCCTGGGGATGGGGATAGTGGTCAGTCTGTGGAGAGCAGATTTGAATGTGGGACTGAGGTTGGAGAGACCTGGGCAGTATTGCTGGCACGGGCTTCTTGAGTATGGAACCCACAGTGCTACTCAAAAGGCTAGAGTGACAGGACGGATGAGCCTAGAAAGGTGGTGCCACATCTTGGGAGATGTTCGTGTAGTATGGGACTCTCTGAGATCCAGTCTAGTCGTGTCCCTTCGATGCACGGGGGTGGGGCGGCTGGTCTGGAGGCAGGTTAAAAGCATAGAGGGGGGTAGATCGCATAAAGCCTCTTTAACTGTGCATGCACAGGGAGGAAAAGATGGACTCAGAGGATCTCTGAGCCTTCAAAACCAGCATGACTTCCTCCAAGGCCTCTTGTCTGTATCCCTAAAGAACCATAAAGCTGAGCTGGGTTGGAGACTCCAGCACCAATGGGCCTACCTTGGAACAATCATCCCAAACAGATTGGACTGTCATGGCTCAGGTGAGCTTCTTGATACCTCCCTTGCTGGAAGCGCTCGAATCTCTGTCAACACCCGCTCTGCACAGATGAGGATCACTGCTGCCTGGGAGCCCTTCACCTCTTTCAGAGCTGTACTTCAGCAAAACCTGCTAGCTACTGCTCGTGTACCACAGGAGCTCACTGTTAGCATGGCGACCTCAGCAAGGCAAGCCCAGTTTGAGGTGGAAAGTGACGTGTGCTCCATGCTTCTCCTGACCAGTCAACACAGAGGGGGAACGAGCAGGAGGAGAGGGTGGATGCTTTTTGCCCGAGAGCGATGTGTCTTACTAAAGGTTAGAGAGGAAACAAGGAGCAGTTGAAGGAAACTTGTTTCCCACCTGAAGGAAAGCAAAAGAAACATCTTCACTTTGGAGATGACTCTTTGTTTTCCACTGCAGTGTGAGCTGCATTGAAAACACCAACAATGAATAAAAAAGCTCAGTGGCTTCAATGAATGGTAACTTTCTAAGGACTGGTCACTCACAGGGCAACATAAAGCTTTAGCTGTGAAAGTTAAATCTACCCCCATAAAATATGTTGCAGATATTTATAGTCCTCTTGGGATCTATTTTTGATTTGATCAATTTAACCTTTCCTCTAATGCTACCATCAACTGAAAAATAAAATGTAAAATTAGAGAAAAGGTGTATCCATGGGTACAATCATAGAGCAGTATATCCTGTGTATCCATTTAAAAAAACTGAAATTCCTATAGAATATAGTAAATTTAAAAAAAGACTTTTCTGTCATTTAATTTTGTAATCATTACTTAATTACATTTGGTGTGTCATGAATAGCCACTGGGAAGGCCTTATCAGCAATGATACGGATGTAAAACTTATAAAAACACAGTTAAAAGTCTGAATATCTGCCTTCCTTCACATTTTCCAAAGCTGTCCAGTGTGGCGGGATTGGAGTATTTGCCAGGCCGATTCTGGCCCCTCCGTCTTATGTTTGACACCCGTGGTCTAATCCTCTAGATATGACGTCCACCCTTCAATTAAACTCTGAGAGGCTTGCTGTACTTACACTGGGCTAATGAAATCCAGCAGATATCTGCCTTTTAGCTGAAATATTAAACCACCTAATCAAAACTTTGATGCAGCAAAGTATTTGCTCTTCTCAGTTCTGTGTCCATTTGAATATATTTAGGCTACATTGTTGGACTGAGATTTTAGGACTTTGCATACACCTCCTTGTATAATTCACATTTTTTTGTTATTAAATATTTGAACTGAAGGATTTCTATAAATGTAATCTTTTATTCCCTCCTCTGTAGGCTCTCCTGCCTCCACAGACCTCATTCAACGTCTCCATCACTCAGTCTGGCTGTTCCACAGATCTCAGCACTGTCCTGCAGGCTGAAGGAGCACAGAAAGGCAGTCTAAACCTGTCTCTAACTTGTGATCCTCAGCTTAGTCTCCGGGCATCTGTACAGCACTCAATTGAGCCAATAAAGAAGCTGCAATTTCCTACCCACGGAGAGCTATACCTAAACGTCTCAACTGCCCTTCTGCCTGGTGTGGAGGTCGGCCTGGAGGTCGGACGTTGTTTCTTTAGGGGTAACGTAGGGAAAGTCAAGGCTTCACAGACAGAGACTGAGCAGACTTCTTACACTGTTAATGTGAGCAGCTTCTGTCCTCTGCAGGTGAGTAAATCTGTCAGTTGTGTTTAATACAGCTCGTGGAAACCTAAACCAATATGTTGAAGTTGTTGAATCTCGCTGTCACCTTGTGGTGATACATACATACATGTTTCTTTCATCACAGTTAGAAGAACTGGAATTTCCTCTGTAACTCACTCATGTTTATGTTAATGTAGTCTCCATTGAAATACAGTTTCCAGCCCATTAGAAGATCAAACGCGAGCTTGTCATAGCAGCAGAGCAGAACAACTCCACTGATACAGCTACAAGCTTGTAAAGCTATAAAAACATTTTGAAGGGTATTCGTCTCTCAGAAGTAATGATTATGCTCCACCTGTGTTTGTGCCTTAGGGAATGAAACTCCCTGTGTCCCTGGCTCTGCGGGGCTTCCTCAAGGTTATTCCTTGCCAGCTGACTCTGTCCGCCTCTGTGAAGGCGGATAATCAGAACCTCTCTCTAGACATGAGCCAGTCCTGCAGGAGTCCAAACCTCTCTGGGGCCCTTACTCACTCCTTTCTCTGGTTGAGTGGTCAGGGTCTACCACAGATCATTTCTATGGATGCTAGTGCTCCTGAAGGCCCTGAACAGCCTGGAAGTCTCTTCATCAAAGTTGGGACGTGTCACATTAGAGCCACTCAAGTTGTGGAAACCAGAGGACGAACAGAGTGGCTACTGGCTCTGGAGTCTATGTGCCCTCTGTTACAGGTTGGATCTTTTGAATGATTAATAAATCATTTTTGGATTTTGAAAGCTGCATGAATTGCTTGTTTTTGATTTTTCTATCAATACAGTCAAAGACATATTAGAGAAAAAAGGAGTTTGACTGTTGCTCACAATGATTTTTTATTCATTAAAGGCTAATATAAATGGGTCAGTACAGCAGGATCCTCGGGGTATCTGGACACTCATGCTGGGCACTGATATGGAGGGCAGAAGGGGTTTTCTGAGGCTTAATGCAAGGGCCTGGCCAGAGCTCAGTGTGGATGGTGAACTCAGCCATGACCTTCCTGCTCTCAGAGATGTGCCTAGAAACAGCAGACTGAGACTAAGCACCAGGTCAGGAAAACTACGATTTGACGCCGAAGCCCTCGTTCAGATGGAGGAGTGTGCCGTCACAGCCAGTGGAGCTGTGATGTCCCAGCTGGGCCTGCAGGGGTCGCTGATGTATCACAACAACTGTACAATGATTCAGGTACATACTTAATGATGCACATAGAAAAGTATTACTCATCAGATCTTTAATTACTTCCTGTTTGTTTTTTATAGGAGTTAGGCAGTCCAGACAGGATGCAGGCCTCTGGGTCCCTGGTTGTGTCCTCAACATCTGCTGAATCCCAGCTCTCAATGGCGATCGACAACGCCAGGTTGCAAACTTTAGTGTTGATCAATAAAACCAAGGTGTGGGAATATGTCATAGAAATTCAGGAAGTCTCAGAAAGTTCATGGGACATAAAGATGTCTAATTACTTTTTCTTATGTTGAAGGACGAAAATGAAGCGACTCTTAATCTAAACCACTCTGTGCCCCTGTTGAAGAAGCTGGGTCTCCCGCTAAACGCTGCAGTGACAATGAATTCTGGGAGTCACAGGAATGGTTCACACTTTTACACATTCAACAGCAGTGCAGGAAATCAAATGGTGAGTCCAGAATGAACGCACAAAAACTGTTATTCAGGTGAAATCAAGGACAGCCATAGTGGCTCAAAGCTGCCAAAGACCCAACATATAGATTAATATACCTTTACTCGAAACATAAATAATATAAAACATATATATGGAGACAAAAACAACAGATTAAAGAAAATCAGAGAGCTCAGATGTTTATCTGTGTGTGGTGCTCAGGTGTTAGTGGAAGACAAATGATGAATTAAAATGTGGTATTTCTTTGAATTTTTATAAAAAGTGTTGCTGTTCACATTCTGAATTCTCTGCAGGTAAGTCATGCTGTGTCTGTGGCAAAGACGTCTGACACAGTGAGAGTAAACAGTCATTTTAGACACACAGTGAATTGTCTGAAGAAGCTGGGAGTCTCCGTCAACAACAGCATCCAGGTAGGAGACTAAAAAGGATACATGACCGTATATCACGGCACCTGATTTAACCGAGATGAGCGTGCACTAAACCCTGGATGGTGACTGTGTCCAGGTGGAGTTTGGTTCTGCTGAGGGGAAAGGCATGAGCTTACAGTCCCAGTTTGGTGGTCAGCTGGCAGGACTGAGGCTTAAGATGAAAAATGTTCCCATGACCAAAGAAATAAGAGGAACCATGTGGCACAGCTGGTCATGGCTACACGACAGAGGCCTGCCATCTAATATAGAGGTACCTACCTAATGGTTCTACATACAGACACAATGTTAACCAGAATCAGAACATCCTATTAATTCATGAGATGAATGACAAAAACAAGTTGCTTTCTTCTTTTACTTTCTTCTCTGCTAGGGTCTTTGCTCCATCCAAGGAACCTTCTCTCAGCATCGGTCCAGGGCTCAGCTCACTGTGGAGGGACACAAGCTGCTCACATCTGGCTTGAATTTCAGTGGCACCAATGGACATTTGTCTGTTCTCCTCTCCTACTCTCCTCCAGCTTTCAATCAAACAAGAACTCAATGCCATCTGGACGCCGTCCTCACTGCTCAGTTCAAAGGTCAGACAAAAAGTCGGGTTTAACGTTGTTCTTTTACTTTAGTCATCTATTTTATTTTAATCTTCATCCCAGTTTCATAATTTCATGCACTTCTTGCTTCGTATTTTCCCCGTTTGGCTGCTGACCGCTTTTGTCTTAAATCCTATCCATGAAGTGCAATACTGCACAGTGACCAGCAGATGTCAATCTTTTACTTCATAAATTGTTTTATGGCCGTACCTCCTCTCCTGCAGGAGCAAAAAGATGCTTTGGCTAAATGTTATTCTCATGAAGGTGTGAGGACTCAACCCTGAGGCAGTGATGCTCTGATATCCTCCGCAGGTCCTCTGAGGAGCGCCTTATTAGACATTCGAAGCCAGGATTGGAGGGTCAGAGCGGTGGGGGATGTTGGTGGTTGGGGCGCACATGGAGGAACTAAGGAGGCCAGAATCACACTGAAACAGACAGTACAGGGACAAGCCACTCCTGCTTTTCAGGTAAGGTCAGCACGCACCTTTAATCCCAACATCTTCGTTCTTCTGTGCTCGCAGTCTACTCTCATATTGTTATCGCTGAATGTTGTTGCAGGTGGAGGCCTGGGGAAGACTTACTGAGTCACAGCTGAGGTGCTCCATGGCTGTAAACCCTGAACTCAGCACCTCACTTGCACTCATTGTCCAGGGACACCATGTCCCTCATAGGTACTGTTAATACACATCAGTCACTCACTAATTAAAAAAAAATATTGTAAGTTGTCTTTGTGCACATTGTGCACACACTGAAAGTGATAGATGTCCTTTTGTTTAGCAAGGACCTGATGGTGAAGGTGGTCCAGAATATCCCCACAATGCTGGTCTACCTGCCTTCTCAGATCAATGTCCGAACGCAGGCGAGTTTTTCAGTTCTCAGAGGAGCTCCTTTTGCATTTAACTGGAGCTCAAATAGACACACACTCTGCAAAACACAATCTGTGCATCACTGTCCAAATCCTCTGTCAAATTACAAATGCACTGCTTTTGTTTGGCTATCCTTCTTCTCTCTTTCCGCCTCCAGTTGAACCACTCTCAGTCCACTGTGGTGGGATTGGTGGAGGTGATGTCAGGCAGGAGGAAGCTGTGGGCTGTTGGAGAGCTGGCAGCGATAGAGAGCGGATACAGGCAACTTCTAGAGGTCAAAAACTCGTACCCACAGGTATTTCTGAGCTTAAATGCCTCTTCACTAGGAATACAGTGTGTGCACAAGTTTACTTAAGAGTTTTATCAAGTCACTGGTTACAGACACTTTTCACTGGCAGTGATGGATGGTTGTGCTAGAGGGTTATCATATATTTGCGTCCTATTGTTTATAGACAATAATAATAAAAATAATAATGCAATGGCCTCTACGTTATCAGTGGATGCATTTCGCCTGATTTTGGGAACCATTAAAAAATAAAACTAATGAAAAAATTGACTTTCTGGGTCAAAATCTGAATGTTGTTTCAGTCCACACCCTCAACATGAACCCTCATGTGGAACATGAATGTTCCACATCCTAAATATGATTTGTTGTGTAGTTGAAGCCACTCCCCAGGACTGCTGCAGTGAGGACAGTGTACGAGGCTCGGAAATGGAGCTACCAAGTTCAGCAAGCTGCTGTGTGGGGAAGCCAGGAGTTCAGCTTGTCTGGTCTGTACTCTGCTCCACCAGCACTGGAGATGGGAAACCAGACAATCAGGGGTAACATTTAGTTTTTCAGCAATGCTTGATCTTCGTTGTTTTATCTGCAAAGGCCACGTTAGAACTTAAAGGGGAAAAAGTAAAAGATAAATCATGAAGCTAACTTAAGATGCTGAGTCTTTCTCTCGTCCCTGATGTTAGTTCAGATCACCTGCATCCCCCGTTTGACTAATTTGGATGTGAAGCTGGAGCGTTCGCTAAATGCAGGACTGGATAGTGTTTTGCTGGACTGGATGAGGCATGGACAACTGGAGCAGGTCAGACTGTACAAGCTGTGTCATTACGCGAAAAACGAAATTAAAACAACGTTGATTTCTCTCTGCTATTAGCTTTCCTTCCTCTTTAAACTCTAAAACTGTAACATAACCAAATGGAAATGTGTATGAAATGTATATGGTTATGACAGTAAAACACAGATCATTCAGGCATTAATAAACTGGATTTCTTTTCTGCATTATGGGGTCGTCTAAAGGTCAGAGTTCTGAGCTCGTGGAGTCGCTCGGAGGACATAAATACAACCAAACTGGAGCTGAAACATCCATTCACCTCTGCGCTCAGACACCTGTCGCTGCACACACTGACGCAAAGCTCACGCAGAGACCGACGCAGCAGCCACCAGGTACAACCGGAGCTTCACACAGTTGTCTTATATTTCGTCTGCGATATTGATTTCAATTCAATTTATTTTTATTTAGATAGCGCTGAATAACATAAACAGTCACCTCAAGGTGCTTTATAGTTTAAGGTAAAGACCCCACAATAATAGAGCGAAACCCCCATCATACAACCCCCTATGAGCAAATAATTGGCAACAGTGGGAAGAAAAAACTCCTTTTTAACAAAAACCTCCAGTAGAACCAGGGTGAAGGAGGGGCAGCAAACTGCTGCGACCAGTTAGGAGTGAGGGGAGAAAGACGGGACAGAAAACAAACTGTGGAAGAGAATCAGAGGTCAATAAAATGATGGATAAACACATAGACAGAATTGCAGTTACCCCTTCAGACTACAGATAAAAGATTTTTACCTAAAGTACTAATAAATGCCAATAAATGTATAAAAACTAACAATGATAGGGGTATAATGTTTGTGTGTGTGTGTGTGTGGGGGGGGGTATCTGTATACAGGCCCATTTGTCATGGGACGGTGTGGTCCCTGTCAACGTTTCTCTCAGCCTGAACAAACAGTGGCAAACCAACTCCAGCAGGGGGCAGGCATGCGCTCTGTTTACAGCCCAACAGGTTGGTAAATACTCCGCAAACCTCTCATGAGTCACCAGTCATGTGTGCAGAATAGTCAGGAAGTTTGTGCAGCATCAACTTACTTAATGTGTGTGTGTGTGTGTGTGTGTGTGTGTGTGTGTGTGTGTGTGTGTGTGTGTGTGTGTGTGTGTGTGTGTGTGTGTGTGTGTGTACGTGCACAGATGGCCGTGTCATCTGTAAAAGGATGTGTCTCAATGGCACATGAGGGGAACTCATTTTTCCAAAATGCAGAATTAAGATGGGACAGCAGGAGCCTGAAGCAAGGCATAAAGTACCAGGTAGTCAGTTTTATGCGCTGAAAGACGTTGACCTTATATGATAAAAGATCAATAAGAACATCTGTTTATGTTTTCTTGATGTTTCCAGAAAGCTCACCGGGGAATGCACAGCCTTCAGGTTAACGTTGGCCTGGACAGAGTCTCTCCAGCTCCCTGTCCCTCACACACACTACTGGCCAAAGTTCAAACCAACCTCAGGGACCGCTTAGAGCACATTGTGCTGCTGGGCCTCTGTCCTCTACAGCCTGTGAGTCCACACATCAGTTCTCACTGCTTTCTTTCTTTCCTCTTCATATTTGGAGACATTATAAATTGTTAAGAATAAGACTTGATGCGGCGATACTGCCGCACCTCATCACTTCTTGTGTTAAACTGGCCGTCTTTGGTCTCGTCGGGTCAAACAGTTTTGTGTTGAGCACTATATATATTCTTTGTTTCCCTTGAATGACCTGCAGAGTTTTTCACTTTCCTCATCTCCTTTCTTGAGCTCTTGTTAATTATCTCTTTGCCTCTCAGACTCTGTCGTGGTCAGGATCCCACAGAGTGAACTCAGGCGAGGAGCTGCTTTACACTCAGTCCCAGCTGGCAGTGACAGGGCGACCGTACCACTGCAGCTTCACCCTCGCCCTTACCAACTCCTCCACTCTTCACGGGACCAACATGTCTCTGTTCTCTGAGGTAAACAACTACAAGGACTTGGTGGGAAATTTAAAATAGTTCAAGTATTGTTAATTTCAACAAAGTTGGAAATTAAAAATACTTTTGTAAAATTGTTGCTGAATACATGACACGATTCACCTGCAGGACCTTTACAGCCCACTCTTGATATTTAATATTGTGAGAAATGGGCTTTTGTGCATATTTCTTTGAGAAGGCAAGAAAGGGCAAGTAGCTACACACACGCATACCGATTTCACTAAGCAAAATTTTGTATTACGACTGCTAAATTTGTACAAAAAAAGAAACGTGTTTCTTCTGTGGAGTTTGGAATCACTTCCTGCAGTCACTGCTGGTTCCTAACAGGGATTCCAGGAAATGATCGAAACATAGTGAGATATTCGACTAGCCTTCTTTTTGTAAGTCGGGGTCCTACTAATTCTAAACATGCCTACATTTGTTTCACGCTTTACAGTCTAGGATGGGTAATTGTAGTGTGGAAGTGAGGGGAAGTGCCCTGTCTCAAATCAAGGGGTCAGGTCTCCAGGTACAGGCCAGACTGGACGGCAGAGAGAAGATCTGGCTGAACGGTACAGTCGAGGGACGATGCCTGCAGACTACAGCCGGTCATATGAATGGTAAATGCAGAAGAACCTTAGCCATGCATTAATGCCAAAATATATCAAAATGAAATCAAATAAAATGAAATTGTCTCTGGCTGTGCAGGTCTAGGCCTCAGTGAGGATCTCACTGTAGCGGTATGTGTGGGTGTAAACCACAGTTTGACGCTAGATGTGCAGAAAAGAAGCGGCAGTGGCACATCCGAAACTCTGGGCAGAGTGTTTCTGGGAACAGCCAATCAGACGCTAATGCTGAGAGCAAGTGGCTGTTTGGAGAGTCTGACTGCAGCAGAGGTGTCGCTAATGGCATGAACACATCCCAGTGTTTGCTTTCATGTGAATGGCCTTTTTAAAAATTGGTTGTTTTCATTCGGTTCACAGCAACGGGCGGACTATTTGAGCTCTCAGATACAGATTAAACTTACGGAGAGAATCAGGGCTTTGCAGCGTCTCCTCGTAGACTTTAGAAGACAGGTAACCACACACACACACACACACACACACACACACACACACACACACACACACACACACACACACACACACACACACACACACACACTGGAATTCTTAATGTAATAACAGGAGCTTTCTTGGATTTAACTGCTGTGCTGTTTCTGTTAATCCCCCACCACTCCAGTCCAGAGACAGTCAGCTGCTGCAGGAGTTGAGCGCTCTGCCTCTCCATGTTTCACAGCAAGCAGAGGCTCTGCTGGGGAAGAAAGAAAAAGGCGTGCTGGCTCTGTGGCAGAGGAGCCCGCTGCGTCACTTCTTGACCGACAGCCTGCCACGCTTTCTGAATCTGCTGCAGCACGCCTCGCTGCTGGGTCAGCAGGAACTTAGGAGTGAGTGCGGAAAGACAGAAAGCTAACCAGAGCTTCAGGAATGATGCATTCCAGTTGTGTGTTCATGATTAATTTAGTTCTGGTGAATAAAGAGATGGCCTTTAGTTTTTGAGCGATTGCTGTGCCGTCACCAATTGAATTTCCTTAAGGAACTCCAAACATAAACTAATCTTCTCTCCCTTAACTTATTTACCGGAAGGAAGCATGAAAAGCATCTCTTCTGTCTCTCAAGGCATTATTTAGAAAATTTCTCTTCATCGATGTTCACATCTCTTTTTGTGGTCCCTCACAGTTTCCTGTGAGAGGTTCTGAAATATGTATGCTCATGTGAAACTGAAAACGTGTACCTCCATCCCTCGTTCGGCCTCAGGGCCGCTTACCACTCTGGCAGGTGTGTACCAGGATGTGAAGGGCCAGAGGCTGGAGGCGATGTGGAGGGAGGCTGTTCTGCAGTGGAATGACAAGCTGGTGGAGGTCCATCCTGCTCTGCTGGAGAACCCTCAGCTCAGACTGCTGTCAGAGGCCGGTGTCACCACGCTCAGCATCGCCCTGGATGTGGTGAGAAACTGCACTCTGGTGCCTTTTTAAATGTGCTCGATGTGGTCTTTGACTGGGTTAGACAAACTAAAAACCTTATCAAGGCTGTTGATAAGTGTCTGCCTTCAAATTAGATCAGACAGTTAGTTCCATAAGTTTTTGGACAGTGACAAATTAATTGTCCGCAATTGTAGATTTTGCTTCTGTGCACCACGACAGTAGATTTTAAACCAAATGATTGAAGTGCAGATTTTAGGTTTTTAAGGGGTTTAACGAAAGCATTCACTGTATAGGAGTTACAGCTATTTTTATACTACAGGTTTTCATTTTCAGAAGTTCCAAATTAATTGGACAAAACGAATATGATTTCAAATATAAAGATAGTTTTTAATATTTGGATATTCATCCTTCATACTGCCTGAGGTCTACAACCCATGGACATCATCAAATGTCGTGTTTCCTCCTCCCAAAATGCTCTGGCGGGCCTTTACTGCAGTTGCTGTTTGTTTGTTGGTCTCTGTGCATTCAGTTTGTATTTAAGAACTGAAAAGCAAACATTGAAGCATTGAGGTGAGTTGCCTGATTTGGCCACTGAAGAATATCTGAGCAGAGAGTGTAGCCCTGCACTATTCATCATTCATTTATCCTGTTTCTTCCATCAGCAGTCACATCATCAATAAACACCAGCGATCCATATCCACTGGCTACGGCGGTGTTTCTCTATCCATATGCTTCACATCATTAACTGTTTCTCTCCTTCTCCAGACTTTTCTCTTCACATCATTCTGGTACAAATTAAGCTTGGTTTCAACTATCAATTTTCTTTTATTTTTCCCATAAGTTGCCAGCTCACTTAGACATTTTCTGGCTGAAAACCCAAAGTCTGATCTGGCCTTCCCGTTCTTGAGTTTGTGTTGAGTGTAACCCCGCCGCATGATTCATGTGTCAGGTGTCTCTTGTTTGAAGGCTTTGACAATGATACAGCCGCCTCCTCCAGAGTTTTCTTGAATTGCTGTGATGGTTTTCCCGAGCCAAAAAAAGAATTCTGCAATCATCCACTTTAGTTGTCGTCTGCGGTCTCTCAGACCGTTTGGTGTCCAGTGCATTCCTTCTTTTAAAAAATGGACCAGATTTCATATTTGGCTATTCCCAAAGTCTTTTTTTCTCTTTGACAGGTTGATTTTGGGTTTTTGGTCTAATGATGGCCTGAATTATATCACTTTGAGCCTAATATTGAGAGTTCCAGTAAAAAAAATACCAAATATAAGTTCAACACTTGGATTCTTCAACCATCCATCTTCTTCCACTTATCCAACTCAGAATCATGGCAGGGCTGGAGTCTATCCCAGCTGTCACAGGGTGAGATGGGAAGTACATACTGGACAGGCTGCAAGTCTGTTATAGGGCTCGTACAGAGAGAAAGACAGCCATTTATGCCTACAGACAGTTTAGAATCACAGATTAACCTGGCATGCATGTGAACTGTGGGAGGAAGCTGGAATATTTGGAGAAAAACCACACAAGCATACGGAGATCATACAAACTACAAAAAAAGGTCCCAGCCAGTCAGAGGATTTGAACCCAGAAGCCTCTTGCTTTGAGGTACCAGTACTAACCACTGCACCGCTGTGCCACCCTCACTTGGTATCAGCTCCAGATACCCTGTCTTTGTTTGTCATGGGATCATAACGGAGCAGGCCTCACCTGGCCTTGAAACCGCCTGCCTGTCAAATGCCCAATTGGATTTGAGCCTTGAAATATTGGGGATAATGTATGAAACACGATGTAATTCCTAAACACTTGATGCAGCACTTTTGCTAAACACCCTGAATTAAATGTCTGAGTGAAAGTTTGCACTTCAATCACATCTTGATTGTTCGGTTTAGAATACACTTACATAAAACTCTGACTAAATACTTTCTCACCAAAATAAAATATGGTGAGAAATTTGTTAAATGCATATACACATATATGTACATATACATATACATATACATATATATATGTGTATATATATGTATATGTATATGTACATATACATATACATATATATATGTATATATATGTATATGTATATGTACATATACATATACATATACATATACATATATGTATATATATGTATATGTATATGTACATGCATTTGTTAAATGCATATACACATATATGTACATATACATATATATATGTACATATATATATATGTATATGTACATATATATATGTACATATACATATATATATGTATATATATGTATATGTATATGTACATATACATATACATATACATATATATATGTACATATATGTGTACATGCATTTGTTAAATGCATATACACATATATGTACATATATATGTATATGTACATATATATATGTACATATACATATATATATGTACATATATATATGTATATGTACATATTGAGGTGAGTTGCCTGATTTGGCCACTGAAGAATATCTGAGCAGAGAGTGTAGCCCTGCACTATTCATCATTCATTTATCCTGTTTCTTCCATCAGCAGTCACATCATCAATAAACACCAGCGATCCATATCCACTGGCTACGGCGGTGTTTCTCTATCCATATGCTTCACATCATTAACTGTTTCTCTCCTTCTCCAGACTTTTCTCTTCACATCATTCTGGTACAAATTAAGCTTGGTTTCAACTATCAATTTTCTTTTATTTTTCCCATAAGTTGCCAGCTCACTTAGACATTTTCTGGCTGAAAACCCAAAGTCTGATCTGGCCTTCCCGTTCTTGAGTTTGTGTTGAGTGTAACCCCGCCGCATGATTCATGTGTCAGGTGTCTCTTGTTTGAAGGCTTTGACAATGATACATCCGCCTCCTCCAGAGTTTTCTTGAATTGCTGTGATGGTTTTCCCGAGCCAAAAAAAGAATTCTGCAATCATCCACTTTAGTTGTCGTCTGCGGTCTCTCAGACCGTTTGGTGTCCAGTGCATTCCTTCTTTTAAAAAATGGACCAGATTTCATATTTGGCTATTCCCAAAGTCTTTTTTTCTCTTTGACAGGTTGATTTTGGGTTTTTGGTCTAATGATGGCCTGAATTATATCACTTTGAGCCTAATATTGAGAGTTCCAGTAAAAAAAAATACCAAATGTAAGTTCAACACTTGGATTCTTCAACCATCCATCTTCTTCCACTTATCCAACTCAGAATCATGGCAGGGCTGGAGTCTATCCCAGCTGTCACAGGGTGAGATGGGAAGTACATACTGGACAGGCTGCAAGTCTGTTATAGGGCTCGTACAGAGAGAAAGACAGCCATTTATGCCTACAGACAGTTTAGAATCACAGATTAACCTGGCATGCATGTGAACTGTGGGAGGAAGCTGGAATATTTGGAGAAAAACCACACAAGCATACGGAGATCATACAAACTACAAAAAAAGGTCCCAGCCAGTCAGAGGATTTGAACCCAGAAGCCTCTTGCTTTGAGGTACCAGTACTAACCACTGCACCGCTGTGCCACCCTCACTTGGTATCAGCTCCAGATACCCTGTCTTTGTTTGTCATGGGATCATAACGGAGCAGGCCTCACCTGGCCTTGAAACCGCCTGCCTGTCAAATGCCCAATTGGATTTGAGCCTTGAAATATTGGGGATAATGTATGAAACACGATGTAATTCCTAAACACTTGATGCAGCACTTTTGCTAAACACCCTGAATTAAATGTCTGAGTGAAAGTTTGCACTTCAATCACATCTTGATTGTTCGGTTTAGAATACACTTACATAAAACTCTGACTAAATACTTTCTCACCAAAATAAAATATGGTGAGAAATTTGTTAAATGCATATACACATATATGTACATATACATATACATATACATATATATATGTATATATATGTATATATATACATATACATACTCTTGATATTTAATATTGTGGAAAAAGACAGCTTGTAGTGATGAGTTGTTTATGCTTTAGGCTGGCCCATATCACATTTTTATCCTACTACATAATGTTTATTTGATTCATACTTATTTCTTAGAATGTTTTCACATCATAATAAAAGAGAAAGGGCATAATTTCATACATACATTATTAGTATGAAACATAGCAGCTGTATATGTAAAACATAGAGAGGGATAGATTGTTTTGATGTACAACAGTTGCTCAAGTGTCACGATCTCTTACACCCACTCTTCCTCCTGTGCTTTTCACATTGTTCCCATCCATTGTTTCAGCCTTTGCTAAAAGACCTATTTGAACCTGATGAATGTGTCAATGTGTCAATCAGGCAGGCCAGCATGCCTACCACTGGATTGAGACCAGGCTGGCGATGGCTCTGTCTGGAGTCAGAAAACGGCTTGCATCAGTCTACAAATTCTTCCCCAGGTACTACACATATCAGAGTTAAGACAGCTATATCACTGTTTTGTTTTGGGGGGTTTTGTTTTTGAAAATGGTCAGTTTATTTGGGTTCACTGCAGGTACAAACTACACGTTGAATTATAGTCACCGAAATGCTCTCGAAGCTATGTGCACCTAGATGTTCGTAGCTAAAGCTGGACCTGTTTAAACTTAAACAATAACTCGATCAAGAAGTTTAAAGATCAAGTTTTGATCCAGAGTACAACTGATGGATAAAAATGATTCCAGTTGGATTTTTTTCCCTTTGTTTTTCCTTTCAGTGAATGTTCAGTGATTGTGTCGGTGCCGCTGCCACAGCTGCCCCGGTCAAGGACGGCCAACGCTGGGCTGATGGAGATCCTCCTGGAGGAGTGGATCCTGAGACCTCTGCTGACCCTCGCCGCTGTCAGACCCACTGCCGAACTCTACCGCCTCAAAAGGAAGATCATGGACAGCCCCTTCACACGTAAGGCACCGTTTTAATTACTCCGTTTTACACGTTTATGACAGTGCTGTTGATCAATTTTACTGAGACTGCATTGACACAAAGTGTCGAGGTGTCATAAACGCTGATGTTTATTACGGGTGTACAAGTCGTGCTGTTCTCTTTTTTTCCTTTTTTTTCTTGGATCTTTTGTGATTTCCTGGATATTTTTCTTTGCTTAGATGACTTTTGGAAGGCACACTACTTCTGGAAAAGTTCACTCAGTTTTTAACCTTCTCCATTTGTACTTCATGAGTCCCAGAACCTCAAAAAGAACTTGTCACTGTTCCCAGGCTGGTGTATTTCAACTGTACTCTTCTTCTGTCTTTTCTCAGATCTCGTTTGAAATGTTTTATGTGAGGATTTAACTGACAGGTCTGGCAGAGCGAGCCTCAGTATCTGCATGGAAACCAGCTGTAGCAATACCAGCCTGGTAATTGTTGCAAATAGGACCTCAGGAGGTGCTTTTTAGGCACGCTCAGTTGGTATTCGATAACCTCTTCACTTCAGTCCATATAAATATTATTTAAAAGTCAGTAAAGTGTTATGTGCTGTAGGGTGAGAAACAATACCCAGGACAGACTGAATGGGGAAAAGTGAGCATTTATTTTGATTGATGAAGTCTAAAGGACACAGAAATCCAGAGGCAAAAGGGAAGCACAATCCAGAGCTGTCAGAGAACGCACTGGGAGACTAAACAGATGCTCAAAAACTGCAGAGAAAGGCAGAGCTGGAGTACTCATACATGAGGTAAACAAGGGGGGGGTGGACAGACGAGGGTAACGAGATACAGATGAAACCAATAAGGACACAAATGACTAACAAAATAAAACAGGAAGTAACTAACAAGTGCAGAGGTTAGACCATGGATACATGCAGCAGCTTTACACACAGTGAAAGACCAGGATAAACTAATAAAGAGGGAATCGAATTGTAAACAATAAAAAAACAAAGAAAACTGAATAATCAACAAAAATCTAAAGATCAAAGAACTAAAACCTCTGTGTCAGCACGCAGGACCATAACTGTTAGCTTTGTTTTGTATTATCTTAGATTATTAGACTAAACATCATAGAGGGGTTTTTGTTTTGTTTTGTTCATATTTAATTAATACATCATTCAAAACACTTTAGGTCATGGCTGGAACACATCTGCAACAAATAACACAAGATACCTGATCTAACCAACATAACACTTCTAAGTAAATCAGTACTGGAGGCACTTGTCTAAAAACAAATAATGACTTATACGTTGAAAACATGTAGTAATGAGCATGGAGTAACTAAATATGGAGTTAGACCAGCTATGAGTGGAGGCGTAGGTAAAAAGGGCACTGCATGTCAACATGAAGTATTTATTATTATTATTTCAGCTTCACATTCCTTCCCTTTAGTTTCCATGATGAACGGAACAAATAACATATTTCTGATGACTTCACGCGACTGTTAGCGTGTACACGTGTGCCTTCGGGTGTGTTTTGTCTTTTTGAGCTTATGTTTTGCATTGTCAGGACTTTGTGTGTCGCTCAATGCTGCAGCCAGACTCCTAACGCACTCTAGCGAGCGAGCTCACATCACCCCTACTTTACTCTGTTTTTATTGGCTGCCAGTGGAGTTTAGAATTTCTTTTAAAATTCTCACAGTCGTGTAGGAAGCTAAACGGACACACTCCAGATTACTTCGTGTTAAACACAGTGCTGCTCGCTGTTTTCACTAATATGCTAGTTGGCTCATACAAGACTGAAGACGACGGGGGGTCAGAGCCTTTCGTCCTGCGGCACCGAGGCTCTGGAACAGTTTAACACTCCAGCTCAGTTTAACTGATTAACAGTTCAAAACATTTCTTTTAATCAGGCCTTCTGCTGACATCCTTTTCTTATTCATGTCTTTATTTATGTTTATTGTTTTAATATGATTTTCTTTTTACATTAATCGTGATTTAAGTGTTGTTAACAGCACGTTGAACTTTTACGTGGCAACGCGGCTCGCTACTGGATGTAGAATGAGATGAGGAATATTTGAGCAGATGTGGCTCCCATAAGACTGAGGGTGAATGTGGGACAGAGATTTTTTTAAGCATTACAAACATCCAGGCGCAATGATACAAACGCAGCAATTTTCTCTAGCTTAGAAATGTTCCCTGAATGAAAGAAACGGGAGCATGAGATAGATTTTATATGTGAGTCAAGTTAAAAAAAAATAAGACAAAATAATACAAAAAGACACCGATCATAAAATGGTTTAGATTTTTGATTTAATAACCCTGTAAAACAGTGAGTCCACCAGACCTGCCAACATCGCATGAGTAACACCACATGAGGGTTCAATGAATTCTTCGTTTTTCCCTTCTTATCTCGCCAAAGACCAAGCTCTGTTGGTGGCAGATCAGTTCGTAGTGACGTTTGACGGTCACTTGTATGAGCTGCCAGGTTCGTGTCCACTGCTCCTGGCCCGAGACGTCGGCCGCGATCCGTCGTTCACGCTGCTGCTCGGCACAGACACGCAGAACCTCCTCCTGATACAAATGAATAACCACACCATCAGCGTTCAGCGCAACGGGCAGGTATGTGTTACTCTCGACGAATAAAGAGCGTTCAGGCCATGAGGAATAAGACGAGTAAATGCTTGTGTCACAGGTGAGGACCGACTGCAGCGGCGCCGTCAGCCACACGTTTCTCACTGATGATGGAGTGACAGTCAGGAAAGCATCAAACGTGGTGCAGGTGTCCAGTCAGCGTGGGATGTTTGTGTCATGTGACCTGTCGCTTGAATTGTGCAGCTTCACTCTGGATGGATGGTTACATGGTGGGAAAGATTCAGCATGGCCCGTTATAAATATCTGTCTTCATATTCTCACACATATACACCTTTCTCGCCTGCACAGGTGTCTCCACCGGTCTGTTTGGGACCAACGATAACGACGCAGGAAATGATTTTCCTATGTTTGACGGATCTCAGGCTAAAAACTTGGAGGATTTTCTCTACACCTGGCAGGTAGGATCAGTGAGATTAATCAACACATGGTCCAGTTCTCAAAAAGATGTGCAATATGAAATAAAGCCTAGATTTCAAGGATTTGTAAATCATTTAAACTCTACTTAAACTCTACATTTGATCGAAAATACAACAAAAAGGTTTTAAAGTGAAAAAGGACTGGGTAAAGACTGAATAATCGAGGAATGTTCTCAGGATTAAAATAATCATGAACAGTTATGGTCTTCAGGCCCTCAAGTGAATTCATTAAAAAATATAAACCACTCCGTAGCACATGTTAAAGCTCTGACATTGAAAGAAAAAGCAGACAGAAACAAGATGCAGAAACTTCACTGGGCATAGCAATATTCTGGGCTTGGGTCCATTTATGTACTAAGATCAGTGGAAAGCTGTTTGCTTGTATGACTGATAAAAATAAATTTTTTGGCAGGGGGCAAATAGAAAGGGACAAAGAAAGGCTTGTTAGTGGTACACACTTCAACTCCAGCATCCATTATAGCATAAGTTTGGAATTGCATGAAGTGGAATGTGTTCCTCGGTCATCTGTTGATGTCATCACCCTGTTAGTGATGAAAGATATAAAAATAAATAAATAAAATCCTCTTTCAGCTCTAAGGTTTTACATAAAAATGATTTGGTCCTCAGCAAGTCTTAAAATTATTAAATGTGACTTCAGATGAACAACAACTCTCACTTCACTGCGGAGGAATTTTGGCCCTGTTGTCTTTACAACATTGCTTCAGCTCATTGGGCGTTTGCTTATGCACGGCTCTCTGAAGGGCCCGCCACATCATTTCTGTCAGATTGAGATCTGGACTTTGAGTGCGCCATGGCAACATGTCAAATGATATGTTTTTCAGTCGTTCCATCAGCTGTTCCATGACCCAGTTGATGCCAAACTTTAGCTGTCAGACCGATGATCTCATATTTGAGTAGAAAACTTTGGTATACGGAGGAGTTCATGGTCGACTCAGTGACTTAGGCTACGTTCACACTGCAGGTCTTAATGCTCAATTCCGATTTTTTTGTCTAATTTGTTTCTGCTGCCTTTCCCGTGCCTTCACTTCCTCTCACCACCCTCTTGTGTACATATTGTCCCGCTGTCCTGTGCCGGAACGCCCGTTCTTCTTCCATGTGTCTTGCTCATGTTCCTTGTTACCAGTTTTTCCCCATTTAGTTTTCTGTTAGTGAAAGTCTTTGTCCACTTTTTCCCTTTTATTTTGTATTTTTGCAAAGTTTTGATCAGCCTTAATAAACGGCTCGCTTTTGTTAGGATTAGTCCAAGCGTCTGCATTTGGATCGTCTAGAAAACGTGACCTGCCTCCCACAGATCGTGACAGTTTTTTGAGGGAAGAGGCTTTCTCCTGGCAGTCCTTCCAAATAAGCCACACTTATTCAATCATTTTATAAATGTACCGTCTCGTACGTTAAGATCTTACGTGCCAGGAGTCTGAGATGTAGCTCTTGGGTTTTTAGCAGTTTCTCTGAGCACTTTGTGGTAACACACAGCTGAATTCTCCAGAGCAGCAAACTGCCAAAAATCTGCTTTCATAGAGATGCTCACACTCACTAATGATCAGTTAATCTCATGCATTTGATCTGCTAATTAGTCTCTTAATTCCTTTGGAAGCAGTGAGGGTGTCATTAGACTTTATGCGCAGCGTTTTTGCATGTTAGATTATTTGCGTTGAATAAATAATGACATGCTGTAATAAGTAGAGCAGGGCAATATGACCAAAATATTTATCACGATATACATTTGAAAATGTACGATAAGATATAACTGACGATATAATTGACACTAGACAAAATACTTTACGACTCCACAACTTTATTAGTGCAAAAAAAAAAATCAATGTATTTTCACTTAAACAAGCAGCTGTTTTTTATCTGCATTAAAGTTATATAAAAATTTAACAGTGTAAATGCAAATTCCTTGCTGACAGTTTAACCAAAAGGCATTTCCAGTGGAAATTGTCCGACATGTCCTCAGCATAACCATGTATAATATCCACAAAACTTAAAAAGAGGTTATACACACACAACACGGTAATATTATGTTGAAGCACAGTACGTATCACTCCGCGAGGCTCCTGCCTACGATAGCCGTAATAATCCGACAATCCATCAAGCTGTGCGGCTTCGTAGCTTAGCAAAGTCGTACTAAAACATTTGACAGATTTTTTGAGCGCCGTGTACCACATAACATCGTTTCAAGCTCAGTAAACACAACCAGAATTCATACATAAGGCACACAGGATTATAAGGGGCGCTGTCGATTTTCAGAAAAATCAAAGGATTGATTTTAAGTGTGCAGTATTTCCAAAAAACACGGTAATAACGACGGCCTGCTAGCATGCTCTACCAAAAATAGTGCTTTGTTGTGTATCTGACGGACGAAAGCTAAACCAGTTCCACACCACTGAAGTTGCAGCATTTATACAAACCAGTTCTGGTTCATCCGTTTCATTCAACGATCCGCTTTCGCCCTTCTCATTCTCCGTCGCCGCCACGCTTTTTCCGCCATGTGTCTATGAAAACAAAGGCACTGCGCATGCGCGTTTTACCCGTATTCTATCGCGATATTTAATTTTGCTGCCCAACATTATACCGGTATTACGTGAACGGTATCATATGGTCCAGCCCTAGTAATAAGTCATTTATTGTTGCTCATTTGAGGTTGTATTCACCTGATTGTATTGTAGGACCTGCTTGGAATCGAACCTTCAGAACTGAAAGAGGGTTTACGTCTTACAATGACTTCAAAGTCACTTTAAATCTCAATTGTAAGTTTTACCTCAAAGTGTATATTTACTCCCTTACCTCAGTCTCAAAGTGTATATATATTTATTCTTCTTATTCTTACTCTTCCTATATTTCAAGGATTCAAGGAGCTTTATTGTCATTCGCATGACACGGTCCCGGATTTATTGTTGTTCTTTTGCACTGTATGGAACTCGAGCCTCGTCGTCTCCTGTCTCTATATACTGAACTGTATATAGCAGAGATGACAATCAAGTTTACTTTGAACTTTTGTATGCAAACAGGAATTATGAAAACAGTTTGCGTTCCAAGCGAGAGCCATTAATTTCATCTACCAAACATTTGGAAAGTATTAAAAATGATACACGATAATGGGAAACATACTCCCGCATAAATATTTTGGGGGGAACGTTTTGCTGGGATCAAATACAGAATGAACAGCATCAACATTTGATTTGTGGTTTTGGTTCTCGGTGGTTAAATCATTTTCAAATCACTGCGTTCTGCTTTAATTTGTATTTCAGACAACATCCCAATATTTCCTGAAATCGAGTTTCAATGAAATTGTGAAATCTTGTGTCTACAAATGTTTGCAGAGTTTTTGTCAGCCTCGAGGTTCTCCTTAGCTTTGCCCGCTTGTTTGTGACTTTAGATGAAACCTACATGCATCAAACCTTCTGCGACAGCAGCCGTCAGTCCAGCGAGCTGTGACGCTTTGTTCTCTTCTCCCGATTCTCCCCTCAGCTCTTGTTTCAGGGTGGTGAGTAACAAAAAAACCCACACAGCAGGCATGTCCTGGTGGTTTCTTCACCAGAACATTTTTATTAATATCCCATTTATGTTTGGAAAGCTCGTCGTGGAGGGAAGTTTAAACAGATAAATATGAAAACCTTTCTGTTTTCCCCATCTCCATCTTTTTTCCTTTTTTTTCTCTTTTTGGTTGATCACATGTGATTTTTTCACAAACCTGCGTTTGTGTTGTCAGGTGGATCCCAGTCAGTTCATGTCTGTGTGTAAACTCAGCTCATCGAGAGCACCCTGCAGATTAGCATTTGCTTTCGCTCACCTCTGCCAGCAGAACTACATACCCATGGAGGTCCCCGTTCACTGCAGTGAGTTAGGCCACTGAATAAGACATGCATGATTATTCTTGTATTAATGTGTATTTGTGGCAAGTTTTTTTAATTCAGACATGCAAAATGTATATTTTGCATGTAGTTTTAACTTGTTTTGTGTGTGTGTGTGTGTGTGTGTTTCTGTTTTAGTGAAAGTGTAAAGGAAGGACAAGCTAATGAAGAGCAAAAATGGCCAGTTTCTGACCTCTGTGAGCTGCTATAACGGACAGCTTTACTCTTTATACCACTGTTTGTGCCATATTGCCTTCGTACTTTTATGTTGTACTCCACTGTGTAGTCACACATTCTTGTACCTCCTGTGACGCTTTTGTCCTGTTTAGACGTGCGTTGATTATCCCATTAATGTGAATGTAAACACATTCACTGTAGCAAGTAATAAAAACATTTTTTTTAAAGATTTGTGTCAGTGCATTGTGAGGAGGGAGCGGCTGAAACCAGCTTTTTATTGAATATCATTCCTTTCAGACTTTGTTTTGTGACCAGGACAATTATTAACACAAAGTCTGGAATTAAAAAGAGTAATTTCTTTCAAACAATTTGAGGCGTAAGCGATCAGGTCTTGAAACTCAATACACATGAGGAACAGATGTGCTATAACAGTGTAACACCAAGGCTGTGGTTTGTAGTGCAAACAGTGAAGATGCTGAAGACTCACTTTGGTCCACCACATTTACTAATCCGTACTAAAACGTAGTAAAACATCCTTGTTTCTTAGTTAACTGGTCTTTTGGAAGATGGGTATGTAGTTGTGTATCTTTGACTTCTGTCTTTGTGTGACACATTCGGCAATCCACACAATGTTCCGACTCTCCTGCTCCTTAAGTTTGATGTAAGAGTAAAATACTCCAAAGTGGAACTGCTGCAGGAAAGAAAGTATGTTCAGCTTCACCTGGAAAAATGATAGATGTGTAAGCTGCAAGAATCTACAGTCAGGGCAGCCTAACAAGAAAAGTACATACTAATACTAAATTTAAATTAATCACCTGTACTTTCTTACAAATATATATACTTTCAGCAGGTGATTAACGTGATTTTAAACATGATAGAGTCATCTCTGGGGTTTACAGAGGCCTAAAACATGAAAATATCCAGTGAGCTGCAGTTCTCATAGAAGCTAGAAGTCATGGGACAATGGCCAGGCTGCTTTAAACTAGGAATGCAACAGTCTGATAACCAAGTTACAACCAAGGTGTGCAGAAGAGCATCTTCTAGGAGAGCACATCTGTGAATCTGAATCTGTGCTACTAAAAATTCAAGTAGCTCTGAAGACAAAAGGAGCTCCAACTAGGTGGGGTGTACCTAATAAAGTGGCTGGTGACTGTATGTCAGATTTTCATATTTGAAAGTCTGAATGGTCAGCTTGGTTCAAATGTTATATAAAAGGTTGAAAAGTGGGAAAGAAATCCGTGACAGTTCAAAACAAAGCTGTTATTACCTCTTGTTCGAAGAATCGGTCCTCAAGAGTCTTAAAATCTGATCCAGGCTCAGGGTCATCAAAAACCATTTTATAGTCCTGCAGGGAAATTTGAGTTTACACTGACCACATGTCTGACTCAATGTGCAATAACAACCGTGCAGCATCTTAAAGGACATGAGGTCAAACTCACTGGGTAGCAGTCAGCCACAGCCTTGACCTGCTCATGGTCCTCTGCCTGGGCCAGGAGTTTCAGTCCTCCAGGGTAAAGTTTGCCACAGGATGGATACAGCGCACTCCTGTCTGCACTGCTGAGATCCGTCCCAAAGGAGTTCACGGTGATGATGAAGGCCCGCCGGTCCGCTTCAAACTGCAGCACGCATAAAAGCGCACGGCATTTACAGCAAAACAAATCTCAAGTAGTTTGTAAGACTTCAGTTAAACAAACTCATGCATCATAGAAAGCCAGAGTACCTCCAGGACAGGGCACATTACGTCCTTTGTGGCACCGCCCACGCTCTTGCAGAAAGAGTGGAAAGACTGCAAATATGCCTGTGCGGTAGAACAAAAGGCACCGAGATCAGCACAAATTTCATGAAAAACAGATCGCATTCAGACACGGCAGTAAAACTTAAGTGCAGCTGTTAAGCATGTTTATCACAGTAGTATAAACTATAGTAAAGAATTTATTGCATATTTATAGCATGTCCACAAATACTATAACACAGGTGTCAAAGCTGAGATAGGTTAGTCATGCCATCTTATGCCATGCTCTGCTCACCTTATACAGTTTGTTTCTCAGGATCTCAGCCTCCATCTCATCCAGGCTGCACTCAGATACGGCATCCTGGAAAAACTGACCTGTGGTGAGAATAAAACAACACAGTAACCCTCAGTATGTTGTAAATATTTTTATAAAGTAGACCTTAAAAATGGAAGCCCACTCCTGACATGAAGAATAATAACATATGGTCACAACTGTGTTTACTATATCCCTGCTCACACCCATTACTTCATGCTTAGCTTTGGTAAACTATGACTCTGAAATTTTTAGCACTGACTAATTTTTAGCTGTGCTGAGGGAACAGAGAGCCAGAGAAGTCTAAAATAAGAAGAAGTAGCTTATTAGGCTTGTTGCTAACTAACAGTCCACAAACTTGCTTGGAAGGTATTATGAACACATTAGGAGGATTTAACAGCCAAGGAGGAAAAAATAAAAGAAAACAGAAACGTGCATTGCCTTTTAATGACTAGTGCTAATCTGGCTTTGACATTTGACACCTAAAACGTTAGGCTACAAAAATTTACCAAAAAGATGCCACAGTTGTATTTTCTAAAACACCTAAAGAAAGAAATGACTTTTTAGTTTTACATTTTTATAAGTAAAAATCTTGATTTCTCACTTTGAGAACCTCTAAAAGGACACAAAAAAGTTAAAACCAATTCTAATTTGGGGAGTCATCGAACTATGAAGTGGGCACAGCCTGAACAAGTTGAATCCAAAACACATATTCATCACTGCTTTTGTTGCATTAAGATTATATGAAACTACTGTCACTCCCACCACTACTCCTAATACTTCTACTACAACTAATATAACAACATTATTGTTTCCTTTTGGTGTTATTTGGTTTTTGGAATAGCACTTTAATACTTTGAGTAATAACAATATAACACATTTCAGTGTTGACAGAGCTCCACATAATGCTATGCATTAGAAATAAACGTTATATCACTGTAATAAACTGATAAAAAGATCCAGTCTGATGAGGTCATGTGAGGCATTTAATATTGTATCTGTACTCAGAAAGGTTCATAATGCTCTAATGACTAAATTAATAGCTTGTGTGTGCAAACCACTTCCAGTAAGCTGTGGTTAATGAAGCAGGATGAGTGAGCAGGACCTGTTTTCTTTTTGCATGCATCAGTGCAAAGTGTTTAAACTAAAGTGTTTTTAGTGACTCATTGATATTTAAGTCAATGATGGTCTTTCACAAGTGTATTAGAGCTAAAAGATAATTAAATATTAATAATATACATCTTTGCCGCCATTAGAAATTTTAAAAAACAAAAAACAGAGATTACCTAGTGGTGTGTCCACCAGGATGGCTGAGTACAGTTCAGCTGGAGTGCGGGCAATACCCACGGCTGCCATTTGGTCAAACGCTCCCAGTGGGTGACACCGTGGGAGCAGCTCTGACACATCTTTGTTCTTCAGGGCCCCCGTGATCAGCATCACCACATTGTCGATCATGTAGCTGTAACTATGGCAACACAGAGACCACATGAATTGAATATCCCTTTTACCCTGTAAAATGTTTCCTGCTCATCCCATTTTTATAAACCACAAAGAGTGTTGCAGAAGGAAGGTTTTCATCACATAAAGATGACCTCGCCACGTTTGCCACAAGGTCTCCACTGTCTGCGTAAACACTGTCCTCTTTAGCTGAAAATCTCAGCAGCAGCCAACCTGCAGGATGCTGTTCAAGTGCGTCTGCTTATCCTGTGACACAAGCTATAAATAAAGCACATGCAGTGACTAGGCGCACCTTATATAGTCAAGGAAGGTAGACAGGGGTGGCAGGGCATTAGAGCGCAGGCAGCTGAATTCAGTCACCAGATTCTCCCTCAGCTTGCTGTCCAGCAGCGACACAGTCAAATCGCCCTCAGACGAGGACAGCAGTTTACCGTAGTCTGTGCTCTGAAGGTGTAGCTTCATATCTGAGCAGAGGACATGGCAAATCAAATGTTTTATACTCCACTGCTTGTTAGTTTGCCATTTCCAAATAAGCAGGAAAAGGTTAAACAAGGTACTGATCACAGATAGATAGATAGATAGATAGATAGATAGATAGATAGATAGATAGATAGATAGATAGATAGATAGATAGATAGATAGATAGATAGATAGATAGATAGATAGATAGATAGATAGATAGATAGATAGATAGATTGCTTCCAACACCCCCTCACATGTGCATAATATTTTTTTAGACTGCAGGTATTGCACATTTGCATATTATGACACATTACATGGGTGATACAAAAGGCTTACCCTCTAGTGTGTCACACTGGGCCAGATTATGATAATCAGTCTGACACAGAATCCCAGCTTTCATTCCTCGAACCAAACCCTCCAGATAGCCGTGATCCACGTTAAAGCTGAGCTCCTCGCATGTTGCCATAATGCCAAATGAGTTATTGAGTAGAACTGCCGCAGTCACAGCGTGATTTTAGCTTTTCTTTATATATATCAGCTTCTGCATAATTCCCTCTCTGACTAACGTTCATGCTGTTATTTTTCCTTCCTCTTTGACAGCAAGAAATTCCATGGCTAAAAGTGTTTGCTGTCTCAGCTCCTGCTTTTAGCACATTCATTCTGACTCGTGTGTATTCACCCCCTCTGTTTGAACCACTGTGTAGCAGGAATTTCAAAAATGAAACGAAATAAAGACCCTGATGTTTTTCTTTTGTTTGTTTGTTTTGCTCTGTTCACACAGCACGGGTGAAAAAAGTAAAAAACAAAACAAAAAGCTAAACAAGCACGGATTAAAAAGTCCGCTTCACTGCTCTTCTGTTCTAAATAGTTCAAAATACACACTAGACTAATGACTACTAGTGATGACATCTGCATTGTTTTCATAGATCATTTTTGCTGATGGCAGCAAATGTAACGTGATTGTGAAATCATATAAAAATGTTTTAAAGAGCTCAAACAGGATTTCCTGAAATCTTTGGCTTCTGTAAGCTGTAAAAACTCACTGCTTTTTACACACAGAGAAATGTTGGTGTGTAGCATGCAGATATTATGCAGACGGCAGGCAGTGAGCATGAGCCTGTGGATTTTAAATGTGTTTCATTCACTAACATATCCAACAGAATTGACCTTTGTGCACATTTCATGACTCTAACAGTGATTTTATGTGTAAACACTTATTAGTGAATGAGCCCATTGTCAGTTTGAGATGATCTCAGCTTTGTGAGATGGTGCGTTATATTATTGGAAGCCATCATCAGAAGATGGGTGTAAGCGATGATCACGGATTCAACATGCATCAACAATATATCCTCCACCACTAGCAGCCTGAACAACTGATTCAAGAGAGGGTGGAGCTGTCCTTTCATGTTGTTTATGCCAGATTCTGACTCTGCTATCTGAATGTTGCAGCAGAAAATCGAGATTCATCAGGCTAAGTATTTCTCCTGATGTGGTCTTCTGCTGCTGTAGAAGACGCTCTTTTGCATACATTGATTCAACGAAGCTTATTGCTTTTGCCTTCCTGTCAACTCAGAGAAGTCCCGTTTTTCTCGTCTGACCATTTCTTCTTTAATCTTTTTTAACCTTCCTTAATCCTTTTTCTTCTATGTAAACTAGAGATGGTTATACAGAATAATCTCAGTAGATCGTTTCTGAAATAGTTTCTGAAATAGTTTCTGAAATACTCAGACCTGCCTGTCTGGCACCAGCAACCTTGCCACATCTTAAATTATGTTTCTTTCCCATCCTGATACTCAGTTTAAAACTCAGCAGATCCTTTTGACCATGTCTATCTCAGTTTGTAATAAAAACCTGGAATTTTCTTTTCACCAGAAGCCCACATAGCAAAATTGGTATGGCCCAGATCTGGCCCACACAGAGTGCTTACACATGGCCCACATACCGCAAAGAATGACGGCTCTTTGGTGGCCCAGATCTGGTTTGCCAGAGGTGACCCACACATGGGCCAGCACAAGGCCAGTTGCAGACACACTGGTGGCCCAGAACAGTTTCAGTTCTGGCCCCAGATGTCAGCCTAATGTGTACCTTAATCAAGCCATGTAATATTAACATGTGCCAGAAAATACTAGTGCAAAAGTAACATGACGTAATTCTGTTAAGTCAGTGAATGGACTGATTCTGATATTATGCTTTTCTGCTCTCCCGGATTACTCAAGTTTCTATACAACATGCCACATTCACCCACTTTCTCTAAACTAAGTGTTTCCTAACTACATTCACACTCTTGACACGCAGACTGGAGAAGCCAGGGATCAAACCACTAACCTGCTGATTAGTAGGTGACCTGCTCTACCTCCTGAGCTACAGCCACCCACTGGTAAAGGTGAGTAAACCCTCACTAGGTTTTGGATAAAGTGAACACTCGCAAACCTATGGAACGCCAGGACTGCCATAATGAATTAATTAAATACACCATTAAATAATTAATTAAATGTGGCAATAATTAATTAAAATTGGAATTAATTAATTAAATAAATAGTTATGACACATGTAATTAATTAATTATTGACACATTTAATTAATTATTTATGTATTTCACATTTTAATTAATTATTGACACATGTAATTAATTAATTATTGACACATTTAATTAATTATTTATGTATTTCACATTTTAATTAATTATTGACACATTTCATTAATTATTGACACATTTAATTAATTATTTAATGATATATTTATTTATTTCATTTTGGCAGTCCTGACGCCTGGCTCTCGTCATGAAATAATTTTATCTGTCAGCCTCACCCATCAAACTCAGGGGGCGGGGTTAACGCTGCCCATGCAGCTTCTCTAACATTTGATTGGTTGCCGTGCAAAGTAAGTCAAAACAGGTCGATCCTAGATAATCGATTGCTTGTGTAGACTTGGGGCAGCCAGTTATCCCAGAATGCAGATCAAATCACAAGCAGCAATGGTGGTGGTGTAGTTTTAAAATACCCCGTTTTTCTGTCACCAGCTACACTTTTAACAGTGTTTTAGCCGCGAATGTCGCGCCGTATGTCTGGTCAGGTTGTCAACATAGAACATGTTTGCAAAAGTGCTCAGATGTTTTCAGAGATTTCACTAGCTCTGCTAACAGTTAGCATGCAGAGTGCACCGAGGGGGTTACGTTAACCGGTTTGTTTACATATTCCACTCTCCGTGTTCCACATGTTGCATTCGCAGATTCTCATTTTCACCGAACGATCGTCTCTTTCCGCCTGGTCTTGTGTCTCTGTGCTTCTGTAACATAAAGAACGAGCTGACATTTTTCTCACGAAACCAGCGATCAGCTCAGCAGACCCTCAGTTTACCTGCATGCATCCTCCTCCTCATCTGTCAGCTGTTTAACACCTGCTGCTAATTCAAGAAACACGCCTAGTTACCTGGTGATAGTCACAGTTTAACTGGGCAGCCGGTGCTCGATATAACGCAATGTCAGCGCATTTTTCTGCACAAGATAAGTAAATATAGTGTTTTCCCCGAGCGCAGAGCTGCTGGAGCTCGTTTCCTTACAGAGCACTTTATAGGCGAACAGCTTTATCAGCGGCTGATGTCCAATCACCGGCACACAGCTTTGAAACCTCAGCTGAGTTTTAGCTCTCAGTGGTTAAACGCTGGACTTCATTCACTCAGGTTCTGTCTGTCGGGTCACGTTTACTTCGCTGTTTTATTTACAACTGAGCAAATCGGTTTGGCTGAGGTTAAAGTTACGTTTCATAACTGCATAGTTTCACAGACGTTTAATGGTTCACTGGCACATGTGTTAGACTGAACTATCATCTAAATATCATCTGTTTTTTAATAGTTATTCAACTGTATTCTAAGCACCAGCTGTCTGTTAGAATGTGATTTTTTTTCTCTCTCTGTTGGCAGAGGTATAAAAATGCGCAGGAAAATCTGACGTGCATGGCGAACTTCACCGACGATATTTAGGGAGGAATAAACACACATCAAACATAAATGAACCATTTGTCTGTCTCCATAATTGAGAGAATTTTCTCTTCTTATGTCAACACTCTCTCTCTTTTTTTTTTCTTTTTTTTTGCTTTTTCGGTCATGTTATGTTTACCTGTCAAAGGCTTGTTACAAACTATGAAACACATGGTGCAGACTTCTGGATGTTAGAAGAAAACTAATACTGCTCATGAATGAGACTAAAGGCAGGAAGGTGTCCTTTAAAACTAAACATGTTAATAGGACCTCCCTGTTTATATCATAGTTTATGATATAGCACGTGTATTTCAGTAATAGCCTGCTGAGGCCACTATACGTGCTGGCCTCATATCAAATGTGAAGGCAGACTGAGTCTATGTTTGACGTTTTTTATATCTAATCTTCCTTTTCAAACATTTAAACAGCAGCGAGTCTGCAGCTGAGGGAATACAAATTCAAATTGTCGGAACAGGTTTGCTCGTTTCTTGGATTCATTTGGTGATTTATTAAATGTATAACTGTTATTCTAATCTGCTGCTGAGTCTCTTACACTTATGCTGTATATTTTCACGTCTCTGGAATAGTTGGCAGTTAGATAGTCAGCTGGGAAACTTTGTGTTAACTCATGGAGCTGAGGATATCGTGGATATGCTGACCTCGCTGCGTGGTGTACAGAGCGAGGTCAGCATGATTAATATTCACAATAAAAATATTAGCCGAACATCATGAAGTCTGTATGTGTTTCATAGTGTCGAACAACCTTTGTACAGTTAAAGCCAGCAGTTACTACATGACGGAAACACCAACGTTATCTCTTTTATGTGTTTATACACAGGTCACGCTGATTACTGAACAAAAACCCAAAGATCAGATGTTAAACAGATTTATTTGCTCTCTCTCCTCCTTAAACATGTTTTTAATGTTAGTTATAATTCAGAATTGGCGACTGAAACACGTAGGACACATAAGAACATCAGGAAATAAAACATCGATAAATATAACCTCAGTAAAAGAAGTCAGCGGGGGTTACTACAGCTGTGTACCGGGGCCTGCGCTTTGTCGGTGGGATTGCTTGCGAGGCGAGCGGGTCTATCCCACGCTTTGCCGTGAGACTGGGCAGACATCTCCGAAATCATCGAAACACTTTTGCAAAGAGGCTGTATCTTGACAAACCGACCAGACACATGAAGATTAAACCACTACATTCTCGGCTAAAAAAATATTAAAACGGTATTTGGTAACACACAAACAGGGTTTTTCAAAGCTCAGTTCTGTTAGCTTCCACATGCCGGTTGTTGTGTGCTAGAAACAATGGCCACCAGGCCAAAGCAATGGTTTTGACTCGATCAGCGTTAACCCCGCCCCCTGAGTTTGATGGGTGAGGCTGACAGATAAAATTATTTCATGATGAGAGCCAGGCGCCAAGACTGCCAAAATGAAATAAATAAATATATCATTAAATAATTAATTAAATGTGTCAATAATTAATGAAATGTGTCAATAATTAATTAAAATGTGAAATACATAAATAATTAATTAAATGTGTCAATAATTAATTAATTGCATGTGTCATAACTATTTATTTAATTAATTAATTCCAATTTTAATTAATTATTGCCACATTTAATTAATTATTTAATGGTGTATTTAATTAATTCATTATGGCAGTCCTGGCGTTCCATACAAACCTGTCAAACCTGCATTTGAAACGTTGGCTACCATAGCAGTATAGTATTGCAACATGGCATTTGGCCTTCTAACTAAAATAGGAAAATAGGAACATAAATACTGCCATCATTGCCAGACCTGGCCCACATCTGGTTGACATACACTCTGCCATGACACCAGTCAGTCAGAAGTGCCAGCTTGATGCCGGATCCCGGCCAGACCTGTTTTCTATGAGCCTGGGCCACATAAACCAAACCACAATCGAGCCAGATACGGCGTGCCATCACATAAACAGTGGCATCTGTGCCAGGCCTGGCCCATATCTGGATGACATACGTCTTATTTGTATGTCATCCAGTGTGTGAATGTGTGTGTGAATGGGTGAATGACTGAATGTAGTGTAAAGCGCTTTGGGATCCTTAGGGACTAAATAAAGCGCTATACAAATACAGGTCATTTACCATTTTGCCATTTATCATGCCAGAAGTCAGCCAGCAGTGCCGGCTTGATACTGGATCCGGGCCAGACCTGCTTGCTATGTGGGAACTTTTGGAGCTATAAAAGATCTTCTTCTGTCTTCTGTTGTTAGGGTTAGGGCTAACTGTAAGGCCTTTTTCTGTAACACTGGCTCTTTCCTGTCTTAAACTCCTTCATGCTCATGGACATAATGGACATATAAGGATCTCCATGAAAGGGATAATCATTCATAACATAACTACTACTGACAAATGGCGTTCAGTTTGCCCATTTGCCATTTTTCAAAGCAGAAGCAGACAGTGTCCCAGACAAGATAATATATTATGTGGACCACACATTTCCTGGATAGGATTTATAACCACTTTCCTTTGGAATTTACACAGAAGTCTCTGTGCATCTCCTCGGGATACTGAGCTGAGCCTCCAAAAGAAGGTCTAATATTTATTATCTTTCTGCTATTCACATAATTGTCCTGGAAAACCTCAAAATGCTGGTTAAGTCACTGTTTAACTACGAGAGACAGGTCGGCCTGCAGTAACGTATTCTTTACTCTCTTGTTTTTAATCCTGTGTACCGCATTTACTCTAAAATCAACATTAAAGTAGCAAATCATTAAAAATGTTTTTTAGCATCTTAATAGGTTCCACATGGAGCAATGCAAGGAGAATGTAGGCTTACAGCGTGTTTATTCAATAGCAAAAATATAAACTCCTTAATCCACAAGAGGCAGGCAAGTCCAAACATATATATCTGATTTTCAAGGCGTGGGGTACATAAGTAAATGCCATTTGGTCCTCATTAAGTCTAAAAGCAACAACACATTTATGTTCCAAAGTAAATTTACTTGCAGGTATCCCCAGCAGCAGGATATTCAAAAGCAGCAAAAATGTGGGAAATACCCATAATGCAACACACAGTTAATATCAGATTGTCTACATACATGAAAAAGCACGTCACCCATCTCTTTTTATGCATACATATAATGTTTTAAGATATTTTAACACTGTGCAAAGATTTCTGTGAGTATTTTTTTTCCGCTGAAGACAGAAGAACTCTTGAATAAATACAAACAAATACAAACAAATGCCTCACATAATATCAGAAGCATTTTTCAAAATGCTTCGATTTTATTTTGAAGTTTAATCGCTTAACTGCATTTGTGCAGACAAACCCACAGAGCACATGTGAATCTTTCCGTGCTCTTTTGTCAACCACAATATATGTTCAGGCGTTGTGATGTGTTTGCGTGCATGTGCATGCATGTGCGTGCTGCATCTAGGTCCTCTTTAAGCAGAGGGGGTTCATCCTCCAGCAGTGACAGATGGTGTTGAAGAGTCGACAGCGGCAGGAGGCGCAGGGGTCGCAGCACAGCAGGTGAGGGGAGCAGCTTTCCATCAAGCGTCCGCAGCGACGCGCCGGAGTTACGAGGTTCGACTTGTGCTTCTAAAGCAATTCCAACAGAGACAGAATATGTGGAAAAAGCACGAGTCAGTGGAAGAAGTGGAAAAGTCTTTTAAATACATGTGAACTATTTGACCCCCCGACTCATGGCAGCTCTACAAAGCGTTTTAGTGTTGTTTCCGTTTTACAGCCATTAACTTCACTGTTATTACTAAACGATTTTTTTTAAATCAGCCTTTTGGCAAAAGCTTCAACAGTTTGTTTTGTTGTTATTTTTTAAATTTAGGCACAAGTCCTGTTTACTCTTTTAAGAAAAATCTCACTCACTGAAACACGTTTTGTTGCGAGAGTTCTGACAGGGACTATAAGAGGGAGTCAAATTCATCCTACATCATAGGACAACACATACAGTGCACTTGATCTAAAGTGGGCCAGACCACTTAAGATGGAAATTCACTTTTCTAACAATATGATAACATTTAATTACACATTCATTTTTTCCTGAATTTAGGCCCTTAACCCTGGAGAACCCATGGGGTCAAATTTAACCCTATAGGTTCTCCAGGGTTAAGTTTGACACCCATGGACTAGAAAGATCGAGCGTATTTCTTGCATAGTTGCTTTTCTTCTGTGACTTTAATGGTAAATCTTCTCACATACAAGGTCTTAAATAATCAGACCTCATCTTATCCTAAACACCTCATAGTACTGCATGTGTCATGGTCCTGAGTCTGACGACTCAGTGTTTTGTTTTTCCTAATATTCTATGTTCTTGTTTATTCTGATTATGTCTTTTGTTAAGGTTTGCCATTTGTTAGGTTTCTGTTCTGTGCCTGCCTGCTCCCACGTCTCTGTGTTCCCTCTGTCTGGCCTGCAGTAACGTATTCTTTACTCTCTTGTTTTTAATCCTGTGTACCGCATTTACTCTAAAATCAACATTAAAGTAGCAAATCATTAAAAATGATTTTTAGCATCTTAATAGGTTCCACATGGAGCAATGCAAGGAGAATGTAGGCTTACAGTGTGTTTATTCAATAGCAAAAATATAAACTCCTTAATCCACAAGAGGCAGGCAAGTCCAAACATATATATCTGATTTTCAAGGCGTGGGGTACATAAGTAAATGCCATTTGGTCCTCATTAAGTCTAAAAGCAACAACACATTTATGTTCCAAAGTAAATTTACTTGCAGGTATCCCCAGCAGCAGGATATTCAAAAGCAGCAAAAATGTGGGAAATACCCATAATGCAACACACAGTTAATATCAGATTGTCTACATACATGAAAAAGCACGTCACCCATCTCTTTTTATGCATACATATAATGTTTTAAGATATTTTAACACTGTGCAAAGATTTCTGTGAGTATTTTTTTTCCGCTGAAGACAGAAGAACTCTTGAATAAATACAAACAAATACAAACAAATGCCTCACATAATATCAGAAGCATTTTTCAAAATGCTTCGATTTTATTTTGAAGTTTAATCGCTTAACTGCATTTGTGCAGACAAACCCACAGAGCACATGTGAATCTTTCCGTGCTCTTTTGTCAACCACAATATATGTTCAGGCGTTGTGATGTGTTTGCGTGCATGTGCATGCATGTGCGTGCTGCATCTAGGTCCTCTTTAAGCAGAGGGGGTTCATCCTCCAGCAGTGACAGATGGTGTTGAAGAGTCGACAGCGGCAGGAGGCGCAGGGGTCGCAGCACAGCAGGTGAGGGGAGCAGCTTTCCATCAAGCGTCCGCAGCGACGCGCCGGAGTTACGAGGTTCGACTTGTGCTTCTAAAGCAATTCCAACAGAGACAGAATATGTGGAAAAAGCACGAGTCAGTGGAAGAAGTGGAAAAGTCTTTTAAATACATGTGAACTATTTGACCCCCCGACTCATGGCAGCTCTACAAAGCGTTTTAGTGTTGTTTCCGTTTTACAGCCATTAACTTCACTGTTATTACTAAACGATTTTTTTTAAATCAGCCTTTTGGCAAAAGCTTCAACAGTTTGTTTTGTTGTTATTTTTTAAATTTAGGCACAAGTCCTGTTTACTCTTTTAAGAAAAATCTCACTCACTGAAACACGTTTTGTTGCGAGAGTTCTGACAGGGACTATAAGAGGGAGTCAAATTCATCCTACATCATAGGACAACACATACAGTGCACTTGATCTAAAGTGGGCCAGACCACTTAAGATGGAAATTCACTTTTCTAACAATATGATAACATTTAATTACACATTCATTTTTTCCTGAATTTAGGCCCTTAACCCTGGAGAACCCATGGGGTCAAATTTAACCCTATAGGTTCTCCAGGGTTAAGTTTGACACCCATGGACTAGAAAGATCGAGCGTATTTCTTGCATAGTTGCTTTTCTTCTGTGACTTTAATGGTAAATCTTCTCACATACAAGGTCTTAAATAATCAGACCTCATCTTATCCTAAACACCTCATAGTACTGCATGTGTCATGGTCCTGAGTCTGACGACTCAGTGTTTTGTTTTTCCTAATATTCTATGTTCTTGTTTATTCTGATTATGTCTTTTGTTAAGGTTTGCCATTTGTTAGGTTTCTGTTCTGTGCCTGCCTGCTCCCACGTCTCTGTGTTCCCTCTGTCTGGCCTGCAGTAACGTATTCTTTACTCTCTTGTTTTTAATCCTGTGTACCGCATTTACTCTAAAATCAACATTAAAGTAGCAAATCATTAAAAATGTTTTTTAGCATCTTAATAGGTTCCACATGGAGCAATGCAAGGAGAATGTAGGCTTACAGTGTGTTTATTCAATAGCAAAAATATAAACTCCTTAATCCACAAGAGGCAGGCAAGTCCAAACATATATATCTGATTTTCAAGGCGTGGGGTACATAAGTAAATGCCATTTGGTCCTCATTAAGTCTAAAAGCAACAACACATTTATGTTCCAAAGTAAATTTACTTGCAGGTATCCCCAGCAGCAAGATATTCAAAAGCAGCAAAAATGTGGGAAATACCCATAATGCAACACACAGTTAATATCAGATTGTCTACATACATGAAAAAGCACGTCACCCATCTCTTTTTATGCATACATATAATGTTTTAAGATATTTTAACACTGTGCAAAGATCTCTGTGAGTATTTTTTTTCCGCTGAAGACAGAAGAACTCTTGAATAAATACAAACAAATACAAACAAATGCCTCACATAATATCAGAAGCATTTTTCAAAATGCTTCGATTTTATTTTGAAGTTTAATCGCTTAACCGCATTTGTGCAGACAAACCCACAGAGCACATGTGAATCTTTCCGTGCTCTTTTGTCAACCACAATATATGTTCAGGCGTTGTGATGTGTTTGCGTGCATGTGCATGCATGTGCGTGCTGCATCTAGGTCCTCTTTAAGCAGAGGGGGTTCATCCTCCAGCAGTGACAGATGGTGTTGAAGAGTCGACAGCGGCAGGAGGCGCAGGGGTCGCAGCACAGCAGGTGAGGGGAGCAGCTTTCCATCAAGCGTCCGCAGCGACGCGCCGGAGTTACGAGGTTCGACTTGTGCTTCTAAAGCAATTCCAACAGAGACAGAATATGTGGAAAAAGCACGAGTCAGTGGAAGAAGTGGAAAAGTCTTTTAAATACATGTGAACTATTTGACCCCCCGACTCATGGCAGCTCTACAAAGCGTTTTAGTGTTGTTTCGGTTTTACAGCCATTAACTTCACTGTTATTACTAAACGATTTTTTTTAAATCAGCCTTTTGGCAAAAGCTTCAACAGTTTGTTTTGTTGTTATTTTTTAAATTTAGGCACAAGTCCTGTTTACTCTTTTAAGAAAAATCTCACTCACTGAAACACGTTTTGTTGCGAGAGTTCTGACAGGGACTATAAGAGGGAGTCAAATTCATCCTACATCATAGGACAACACATACAGTGCACTTGATCTAAAGTGGGCCAGACCACTTAAGATGGAAATTCACTTTTCTAACAATATGATAACATTTAATTACACATTCATTTTTTCCTGAATTTAGGCCCTTAACCCTGGAGAACCCATGGGGTCAAATTTAACCCTATAGGTTCTCCAGGGTTAAGTTTGACACCCATGGACTAGAAAGATCGAGCGTATTTCTTGCATAGTTGCTTTTCTTCTGTGACTTTAATGGTAAATCTTCTCACATACAAGGTCTTAAATAATCAGACCTCATCTTATCCTAAACACCTCATAGTACTGCATGTGTCATGGTCCTGAGTCTGACGACTCAGTATTTTGTTTTTCCTAATATTCTATGTTCTTGTTTATTCTGATTATGTCTTTTGTTAAGGTTTGCCATTTGTTAGGTTTCTGTTCTGTGCCTGCCTGCTCCCACGTCTCTGTGTTCCCTCTGTCTGTCCTGCAGTAACGTATTCTTTACTCTCTTGTTTTTAATCCTGTGT
Organism: Rhamphochromis sp. 'chilingali'; assembly: GCF_963969265.1. Taxonomy (NCBI): domain Eukaryota; kingdom Metazoa; phylum Chordata; class Actinopteri; order Cichliformes; family Cichlidae; genus Rhamphochromis; species Rhamphochromis sp. 'chilingali'. The sequence continues at coordinate 11,501,525 of NC_137943.1, read as the reverse complement.
ACCGCATTTACTCTAAAATCAACATTAAAGTAGCAAATCATTAAAAATGATTTTTAGCATCTTAATAGGTTCCACATGGAGCAATGCAAGGAGAATGTAGGCTTACAGTGTGTTTATTCAATAGCAAAAATATAAACTCCTTAATCCACAAGAGGCAGGCAAGTCCAAACATATATATCTGATTTTCAAGGCGTGGGGTACATAAGTAAATGCCATTTGGTCCTCATTAAGTCTAAAAGCAACAACACATTTATGTTCCAAAGTAAATTTACTTGCAGGTATCCCCAGCAGCAAGATATTCAAAAGCAGCAAAAATGTGGGAAATACCCATAATGCAACACACAGTTAATATCAGATTGTCTACATACATGAAAAAGCACGTCACCCATCTCTTTTTATGCATACATATAATGTTTTAAGATATTTTAACACTGTGCAAAGATTTCTGTGAGTATTTTTTTTCCGCTGAAGACAGAAGAACTCTTGAATAAATACAAACAAATACAAACAAATGCCTCACATAATATCAGAAGCATTTTTCAAAATGCTTCGATTTTATTTTGAAGTTTAATCGCTTAACTGCATTTGTGCAGACAAACCCACAGAGCACATGTGAATCTTTCCGTGCTCTTTTGTCAACCACAATATATGTTCAGGCGTTGTGATGTGTTTGCGTGCATGTGCATGCATGTGCGTGCTGCATCTAGGTCCTCTTTAAGCAGAGGGGGTTCATCCTCCAGCAGTGACAGATGGTGTTGAAGAGTCGACAGCGGCAGGAGGCGCAGGGGTCGCAGCACAGCAGGTGAGGGGAGCAGCTTTCCATCAAGCGTCCGCAGCGACGCGCCGGAGTTACGAGGTTCGACTTGTGCTTCTAAAGCAATTCCAACAGAGACAGAATATGTGGAAAAAGCACGAGTCAGTGGAAGAAGTGGAAAAGTCTTTTAAATACATGTGAACTATTTGACCCCCCGACTCATGGCAGCTCTACAAAGCGTTTTAGTGTTGTTTCGGTTTTACAGCCATTAACTTCACTGTTATTACTAAACGATTTTTTTTAAATCAGCCTTTTGGCAAAAGCTTCAACAGTTTGTTTTGTTGTTATTTTTTAAATTTAGGCACAAGTCCTGTTTACTCTTTTAAGAAAAATCTCACTCACTGAAACACGTTTTGTTGCGAGAGTTCTGACAGGGACTATAAGAGGGAGTCAAATTCATCCTACATCATAGGACAACACATACAGTGCACTTGATCTAAAGTGGGCCAGACCACTTAAGATGGAAATTCACTTTTCTAACAATATGATAACATTTAATTACACATTCATTTTTTCCTGAATTTAGGCCCTTAACCCTGGAGAACCCATGGGGTCAAATTTAACCCTATAGGTTCTCCAGGGTTAAGTTTGACACCCATGGACTAGAAAGATCGAGCGTATTTCTTGCATAGTTGCTTTTCTTCTGTGACTTTAATGGTAAATCTTCTCACATACAAGGTCTTAAATAATCAGACCTCATCTTATCCTAAACACCTCATAGTACTGCATGTGTCATGGTCCTGAGTCTGACGACTCAGTGTTTTGTTTTTCCTAATATTCTATGTTCTTGTTTATTCTGATTATGTCTTTTGTTAAGGTTTGCCATTTGTTAGGTTTCTGTTCTGTGCCTGCCTGCTCCCACGTCTCTGTGTTCCCTCTGTCTGGCCTGCAGTAACGTATTCTTTACTCTCTTGTTTTTAATCCTGTGTACCGCATTTACTCTAAAATCAACATTAAAGTAGCAAATCATTAAAAATGATTTTTAGCATCTTAATAGGTTCCACATGGAGCAATGCAAGGAGAATGTAGGCTTACAGTGTGTTTATTCAATAGCAAAAATATAAACTCCTTAATCCACAAGAGGCAGGCAAGTCCAAACATATATATCTGATTTTCAAGGCGTGGGGTACATAAGTAAATGCCATTTGGTCCTCATTAAGTCTAAAAGCAACAACACATTTATGTTCCAAAGTAAATTTACTTGCAGGTATCCCCAGCAGCAAGATATTCAAAAGCAGCAAAAATGTGGGAAATACCCATAATGCAACACACAGTTAATATCAGATTGTCTACATACATGAAAAAGCACATCACCCATCTCTTTTTATGCATACATATAATGTTTTAAGATATTTTAACACTGTGCAAAGATTTCTGTGAGTATTTTTTTTCCGCTGAAGACAGAAGAACTCTTGAATAAATACAAACAAATACAAACAAATGCCTCACATAATATCAGAAGCATTTTTCAAAATGCTTCGATTTTATTTTGAAGTTTAATCGCTTAACTGCATTTGTGCAGACAAACCCACAGAGCACATGTGAATCTTTCCGTGCTCTTTTGTCAACCACAATATATGTTCAGGCGTTGTGATGTGTTTGCGTGCATGTGCATGCATGTGCGTGCTGCATCTAGGTCCTCTTTAAGCAGAGGGGGTTCATCCTCCAGCAGTGACAGATGGTGTTGAAGAGTCGACAGCGGCAGGAGGCGCAGGGGTCGCAGCACAGCAGGTGAGGGGAGCAGCTTTCCATCAAGCGTCCGCAGCGACGCGCCGGAGTTACGAGGTTCGACTTGTGCTTCTAAAGCAATTCCAACAGAGACAGAATATGTGGAAAAAGCACGAGTCAGTGGAAGAAGTGGAAAAGTCTTTTAAATACATGTGAACTATTTGACCCCCCGACTCATGGCAGCTCTACAAAGCGTTTTAGTGTTGTTTCCGTTTTACAGCCATTAACTTCACTGTTATTACTAAACGATTTTTTTTAAATCAGCCTTTTGGCAAAAGCTTCAACAGTTTGTTTTGTTGTTATTTTTTAAATTTAGGCACAAGTCCTGTTTACTCTTTTAAGAAAAATCTCACTCACTGAAACATGTTTTGTTGCGAGAGTTCTGACAGGGACTATAAGAGGGAGTCAAATTCATCCTACATCATAGGACAACACATACAGTGCACTTGATCTAAAGTGGGCCAGACCACTTAAGATGGAAATTCACCTTTCTAACAATATGATAACATTTAATTACACATTTATTCTTTCCTGAATTTAGGCCCTTAAGTTTGACACCCATGGACTAGAAAGATCGAGCGTATTTCTTGCATAGTTGCTTTTCTTCTGTGATCTTCTCACATACAAGGTCTTAAATAATCAGACCTCATCTTATCCTAAAGACCTCATAGTACTGTATGTGTCAATTCAATTCAATTCAATTCAATTTTATTTATATAGCGCCAAATCACAACAAAAGTCGCCTCAAGGCGCTTCATAGATACAGAGAAAAACCCAACAATCATATGACCCCCTATGAGAAAGCACTTTGGCGACAGTGGGAAGGAAAAACTCCCTTTTAACAGGAAGAAACCTCCGGCAGAACCAGGCTCAGGTAGGGGCGGCCATCTGCTGCGACCGGTTGGGGTGAGAGAAGGAAGTCAGGATAAAAGACATGCTGTGGAAGAGAGACAGAGATTAATGACAGATATAATTCAACGCAGAGAGGTCTGTTAACACATAGTGAGTGAGAAAGGTGACTGGATAAAGGATGAACTGAAGCTCCGCCATCACGTGATGTCACATGCTGCTGTTTCTGATGTCACTTCCAGAAAAAAAAAAAAAAGAAAAAAAAAAAAAAAAAAGAGAAAGGTGACTGGAAAGGAAAAACTCAATGCATCATGGGAATCCCCCGGCAGCCTACGTCTCTTGCAGCATAACTAAGGGAGGATTCAGGGTCACCTGGTCCAGCCCTAACTATATGCTTTAGCAAAAAGGAAAGTTTTAAGCCTAATCTTAAAAGTAGAGATAGTGTCTGTCTCCTGAATCCAAACTGGAAGCTGGTTCCACAGAAGAGGGGCCTGAAAACTGAAGGCTCTGCCTCCCATTCTACTTTTAAATACTCTAGGAACAACAAGTAGGCCTGCAGAGCGAGAGCGAAGTGCTCTAATAGGGTGATATGGTACTACAAGGTCCTTATGATAAGATGGGGCCTGATTATTTAAGACCTTGTATGTGAGGAGCAGGATTTTGAATTCAATTCTGGATTTAACAGGAAGCCAATGAAGGGAAGCCAAAACAGGAGAAATATGCTCTCTTTCTAGTCCATGTCAGGACTCTTGCTGCAGCATTTTGGATTAGCTGAAGGCTTTTCAGTGAGTTTTTAGGACATCCTGATAATAATGAATTACAGTAGTCCAGGCTGGAAGTAATAAATGCATGAACTAGTTTTTCAGCGTCACTCTGAGACTGGATATTTCTAACCTTAGAGATGTTGCACAAATGGAAGAAAGCAGTCTTACATATTTGTTTAATATGTGCATTGAAGGACATGTCCTGGTCAAAAATGACTCCAAGGTTCCTCACAGCGTTACTGGAGGCCAAGGTAATGCCATCCAGAGTAAGAATCTGGTTAGATACCATATTTCTAAGATTTTCAGGGCCGAGTACAATAACCTCAGTTTTATCTGAATTCAGAAGCAGAAAGTTAGCGGCCATCCAGGTCTTTATGTCTTTAAGACATTCCTGCAGTTTAACTAATTGGTGTGTGTTATCTGGCTTCATGGACAGATAGAGCTGGGTGTCATCTGCATAGCAGTGAAAATGTATGCTATGTCTTCTAATGATGCTGCCTAAGAGAAGCATGTATAGTGTAAACAGAATTGGTCCCAGCACTGAACCCTGTGGAACTCCATAATTAACCTCAGTGTGTGAAGAGGACTCTCCATTTACCGTACATGAACAAATTGGAGTCTATTAGATAGATATGATACAAACCACTGCGGTGCAGTACCTGTAATACCTACAGCATGTTCTAATCGCTCTAATAGGATATTATGGTCAACAGTATCGAACGCTGCACTGAGGTCTAGCAGGACAAGCACAGAGATGAGTCCACTGTCAGAGGCCATAAGAAGATCATTTGTAACCGTCACTAAAGCTGTTTCTGTGCTGTGATGAGCTCTAAAACCTGACTGAAACTCTTCAAAGAAGCCATTCCTCTGCAGATGATCAGTTATCTGTTTGACAACTACTCTTTCAAGGATTTTTGATATGAAAGGAAGGTTGGAGATTGGCCTATAATTAGCTAAGACTGCTGGGTCTAGCTCATGGTTCTGAGTCTGACGACTCAGTGTTTTGTGTTTCCTTATAATATTCTATGTTCTTGTTTATTCTGATTATGTCTTTTGTTAAAGTTTGCCATTTGTTAGGTTTCTGTTCTGTGCCTGCCTGCCTGCTCCCACTTCTCTGTGTTCCCTCTGTCTGTCCATGGTGTCACAGTGTCTGCTCGTGAATCTGTCTGTTAAGTTCAGTGTCTTGTCCGGTTCTCTGTGTCTGTGAGTTTCCTGTTTTATTCTGAAGGTCGGTGTCTCATGTGAGTGTTCTCAGCCTGACGTCTGTGTCTCGTCAGCCCTGATTTCTCCCAGGTGTGTTCCCCTCCTGTGTCCCATCCCATGATTACTCCTGTGAGTATTTAAGCCCTGTGTGTTCTCCTGCCTGTTGCTGGTTTGTCTGTTTGGGTCCCCTGCGTTTGTCTGTGTCTCCCTGTGGGTCTGTTTTTGTCTCTAGGTTTCAGGTTTGTTATATTCTTAGTTTTCCCAGTTTAGGCTTTGTCAGTTCTGTTCTCGCCACCCTCGCCTTTTGTTGTATGTCATCCTCCTCAATAAAAGCCCACACATCAGTAGTGCCTGCATCTTGGGTCCTTTAATAATTCCCACACGGTTTGCCGTGCTGACAGTATGTTTACTGTTGCTTTACTGATGGTTCCTAGGATATTTAAAAGTAAGGGAGGGTGAGCCTTCATCTTCAAGACTCCTCTTCTATGAACCAGCTCCCAGTTTGTGGAGACAGACACTGTCTCTACTTTGAAGATTAGAGTAAGCGCTTTCCTTTTTGATAAAGCTTATAGTTATGGCTGGATCAGGTCACCCTAAATCCTCACTTAGTTATGCTACAAAAGGTCTAGACTGCTGCAGGCTCCATGATGCACTGTGCGCTTCTTCTTGATTCACCTTGTTTCACTCACTATGTGTTTATACACCAGTCTGCATTTAATGATTTGTTATTATTAATCTCTGGCTCTTGTCCACAGTGGGTCATTTGCCCTGTCTCCATCCCTTCACCCTCAGTCAGTCACTGCAGATGACCACTGTGCCATCCTCTACAAATTATTTCTCATGCTGTAATTCATTCATAAGTGTCCTCTTTCTACAGTTTTCTTAATACTGGGTCGTTTAGATACCTGATTTATAATTATGTGGCACAAAAAACTGTGAAAGTCATGTGACTCAATCCGAGTCTTATAAGACAAAAAGCAGTTGTAAAAAAAAAACAACTAACGTAGGTTGATGCACTTTCCACAATTGCCAGAGCAAAGCTGTTTAACTGTCCACCCTTTTCTCCAGCCTCTAACCCCACCCGTAAAACCCAGTTTTATCCGTCCATAAAAACCACACATTCTTTTCCAGTGCATTTCAACCAAGTAGAAATAAGACTTCTGAGCCCTCGTTACGCTACATCAACAGCGTGGTATTCCTAACGGGTAGCTCCAAAAAACAATGTCCACTTTTTTGTGGTTGTCTAATTAATCTACAAAAATTTCAAAACAGACGATGAAAGCAGGACTTAAACTTCAAGTGACTCGTTGACAGCCGGGATAAGCTCAACACAGGAATTTATTATGAATGAATCAAAACTTTTTTGTTAATGAACGTAAATGTGACACATGCAAGTCATTTGGTTCTCCGTTTCTTTTTCATCTGGTTTGGAACTCCACGAACACAAAAGTATTTAAACAGCTGGTAAATTTCATCTGAGTTTCCTGATCTTTCTCTCATCATCCTCTTACACAGACACTTCCTCCTCTGCCTTTCTTGTTGCCATCAATTGTTGGTGTCAGTCTCTATCTCACCCGGGAGCTAACTTTCATGCTAAAACACAGTCTCAAGAGCTAAAACAGCTAAAAGTTAAAGAGCTCCTTGATTGTTAGGCTGATGTGAAAACACTGATCTGAGCACATTTCAAACTTTGCATAGATAATTGTTCGGTTTCACTGGAGGTTTTCTGCATGGAGTTTTCAAGAGATAGCTTGAAGATTGATTTGTTTGTATTGTTTTAACAAAATGGTTTCAAGAAATATGTCTTAGCAATATAAAAAACTACAACAAGTGAGTTCACGACACTGAGGGCAGGATTAAGGTCACACTGAATTTCTATCATCACTGTTAAATTATTGTGATGTGCTACGTTTTCATTGGTGGGAAATTTGATCCTTGTGGAAAACTGGGTTGTGTTGCTGTCACCACATTTTGCTGCATGTCACATGTGTTCACTGCTGTCTGGCGTTTTCCTGCCAATGGAAAGCAAGCAGCAAATTTTCAAATCCAATAAACAGGATTATAAATTCGCCTCACAATAAAAAAATTGCCTAACAAACCGAAAAAGGCATTTTCAGGAACATCTTTACAAAGACTAAGGGCGTGTCACTGAAACATGTCAGCAACTACCTCTGAATACTTTTAAAAGGAGCAATTTTAGTGTTACTACTAAATCAGTGAGTTTATGACAAATAGAGTCGACAGTAAAAACTTACGGGAGTGACACTTTGGCGTGGTGGAGAAATCTTTTGCCTTGCAAACAGCCGCCTATTCTTCGCTTGGCTCCAAACTGGGAATGGAAATAAAAGCAGAGTCAAAAGATCAATTCAGTGTTTCAACAATGCAGCCCCTTGTGCACAATACATGATTAAAAATTGTAAATATGTACAATAGTAAATATTTTAAGACTCTAATACTAAATACTACAAGAATCGGCCCTTAGATTATGAAATAAGGAAACCAGGATCTCCTGTTGGAGGGAGTGTCTGGGCACCAGCCATGGTTAACCAACAGCGAGAGCAGAGTTGAAGCCACACAGGAGGGGGAGGGGTTAAAGCTGACAGCTGGCAAAGTCGGAGAACTTGGAGCACGGGCTTGTTTTACAGTAGCTGGGGTCCAGAGCAGGAAATTTATACAATATGCATATTTTTCCTCAAAACAAGCCAAAGAAAACCCAGCTTTACTGACTAGAAAATGTGGGCATCATATTTGTGGAGGGCTTTAAAAACAATAATACGTTTTATTCAATTGTATTATAGTCTGTGCTTGCATGGATGCAAGGAAAAAAAAGGTTATTTTTGCTAATGTTTTTTTATATGCATCATTAAGTAAATACTAAAAAGGTTTTCTCAAAGTCTGCTCATTTGTTGTCTTTGAGAGCTCCATCGTCTTTTCTTTCTGGATCATCTATAGTCTAGTAGGAGGAAAGATTTATGACCGACCAGCTGAACATCTACAACTCCTTTTCCTCAGCAGGGGAGTTTCTGTCAATCGTGACTGATTTTTTCTTCTTGGCTGTGAAGCAAGAGAAAATTTTTACACATTTAGAGCTAAATCATTTATTTTGCTTTATACTTGTAAGAAGTCCAGTCAAAACAGCACAGCAGGTTTCTTTTCTTCCTCCAAATTATTTTGCCATGCCAAGCCTACAAATGGACATAAAATGGCCTGCATTTGTATAGCGCTTTACTCAGTCCCTAAGGACCCCAAAGCGCTTTACACTACATTCAGTCATTCACACACACATTCACACACTGGCAATGGCAAGCTACATTATAGCCACAGCTGCCCTGGGGCGCACTGACAAAGAGATGTTTGCTTTAAAGCGTGTTGGTATGTGATACGCATCCAAGACTCCAAGACACTGAGGTGTTTTGTTTTGGGGGGTTTTTTCACAGACAGAAATGGCAGAGAAGGTAGCCAACGTTCCACTGGAAATCAGAATTATTTGACTCTCGGCCAGCCTGGACATTCTTTTGATCATAATCGAAACAACGTTTTCAAACCACTCACCTCACATACTGGCACCAGCAACACACTCACCCTCCCATACCGGATGCTGCAGAAGTTCAACAAATCAAAAAGCCTCTCTTTTGGCTATGACTTCTTTCCTTCTGCCCCGTGACTGATAGCTGCAGCACCTTTTCTTACCATCCAGCACAACACAGATATAGTCTAAACATCTGCTCAAAAATAAAAATCGCCCCAAGGTGTTGTGCTGGATGGTAAGAAAAGGTGCAGCGCAACACCTTGGGGCGATTTTCTTTTTTTGACCAGATGTTTAGACTATATCAGCCACATTTGTGGAAAACGCCCTTTCTTGTGCCTCCTGCTGTTCCCGAGGTTCTCGTGTGCACCCTGATCTTATCTTTATTTTACTACGCTATCTGAAATTGTCTTGTCCCCCATCAATCTTCTGCAGGAAAATATGATGAACTCTCATCTCCCATGTCCTCTCTGTGCTTACATTTGAAATGTTTCCCTCACTCCTGCTTTCTCATGAAAATCAGATGGTTGGTTTTCCGTGTAGCTCAATCATATTTAGCTCACTTTTCCAGCCTCTTTTAAATGTTAATAGAGCAATTGGCTGCTAAAGCCAAGTGTTTTCCCCACTTGATTATAAGATATCCACACACTGAGTGATCACATTTGTAACTGTGGTTTAGACTGTATGTCAAAAGGTGATGCTGTGTTGGTGTAGCATCTGTCATATTGCTGTTTAAAAGCAAGAATTCTAAATCAAGCTGTAAATACTTTCAATTGTATCACAATCATTTTGAGGTTAGGGGCCCTAAATATGCATTTTTCTATTAACAGTACATGCAAACAGGAAACTTTCAGCTGCTCCAAATGGAAATACAATTTTTTAACACTTGATTTGGCAGAGACTTCACACCAGACCTTCCTCACATAGTCATTCATCTGGGCTTGAGAACACAAGGAGTAGACAAGCTGAAAAGGCTGCATATGATGGGGCGATCGTGGCTCAAGAGTTGGGAGTTCACCTTGTAATCAGAAGGTTGCCGGTTCGAGCCCCGGCTTGGACAGTCTTGGTCGTTGTGTCCTTGGGCAAGACACCTCACCCGTTGCCTACTGGTGGTGGTCAGAGGGCCCGGTGGCGCCAGTGTCCGGCAGCCTCGCCTCTGTCAGTGCGCCCCAGGGCAGCTGTGGCTACAATGTATGGAACTCCAAAGTGTTCAAAATTAAATAAATAAATAGGTCAAGATGAAATAAATAACTATGTGAATAAATAAGACACAGATATGTAATGTGAGAATGATATTGTGAAATAATGGAACACATTTTGAAAACAATGCTCATTATTGTGAAACATATTACATTCTGCTATATATATTTTCTTATTATTGTGAAATATTATTTCATGGTCATTATTTTTCACAATAACAGAGATTATTCCTGAGGCATTTTATTTATTTCCAGCCGTTTATATTCCAAAATGACCTTTTTTCAAAGTCAGTCTTTATTTCAAAATCCCGTTTTTCCCGATGGTCTATTTATTTCATAATGCGACTTTTCAGCAGAATGACTTTGTCTGTCAATCAAGAAAGACAGGGCGGAGCCAGTTGTGTGATTGGTTGCTCCTTTACTCAGACGTAAGTAATAGCACATGAATTGTCGATTTAGGTTTAATGGTGCAATGCATCTCCTATGCAGCTGGCGGCAGTATGCAGCTCAAAATAAACTTAAGGCACCGACAAATGCAAAACACTGGGCGCGAATAACGTTACAGGTGTATCAATTCTTGTGAAGGGCATGGCTGCAGGAAACAAGTCCGTTTCTGAGTTACTCAGAGAACTTGCTAACCGCTTAGATTGAACGTCTTCACCTCAGTCTGCGTATTGCAGCAGTGTACTGGAGATGAAGTGGTCCCTGGTCCAAGTTCTCATCACAACCGCACAGTGTTAACGTTAGCAAATGCTAACGCTATCACAGCTAGCTCCACTCCACGAAACGCTGTTCAGGGTAAGTAACGATATGTTATTATTGCTTGGTTAGTCTGTCTGTCTGGCAAAAATGAGCTTTTTAATCAGTTTAGTCACAGATTTTTTTTAATACTGTTTTTTATCATAGCAAAGAATTCTATAAATTAGGTAAGAGAAAATAATTGTCTTCTGGGTTAATGTCTGTATTACTATTTACATTGTTGTAGGTAATAGTTATTCATGACTGTTTTAAAGTGGCTTATCTTCTGTGCTAATATGGAAGACAAGTAATCTATGTGAAAGAAAAGAAAGCAATTTTAGTTCAACGTAGTGATTTTGTAAGTGGGTATAATTTGAAAATGCTTTTACTAGTACAGTGGATGTTCTTTAAATATTTAACATTTAAAGTGTGTGTCACTTTACAGACTCCAACTTCAGTTTTGGTTTGGTCTCACCGTTGTAGGTCATAACACAAACAAGTCGTCAAGTCAAGCAGCTGAGGAAAGGGCTTAAGGAAACCATGGTATGGCCGCTTCTGACAGAAAGATCAGACATCATTCCTCCTTTCTTACCAAGGGAATCAGAGACTGCTCCCTGTTGTGAGGTAAGGTCAGGTCACATCTTTTAACATCTGAATAGTAAAGCTATTTGGTTAATTTATGAAGGATGAACATTAATTGTTGACACAAAACACCAATATACTGTTTTGTATGCGTGGGTTAGTTGAACAGCTGGGTTACATTTAATAAAAATACACCTAATGTTGCTGATGCTCTTAAGACTACAAGATAAGTAAAGCTATAAAATGACTGTGGCCTGCCACAGAAGATGAAGATGAGGAAGAAGAGGAATGCTCTCGAGGATAAATGCAGAGTGGCAGGTTACCGTCGGTCCTTCATTGAAAATGGTAAGTCTGCTGCGATAGGTATTTTGCCATTGGTTTTCTCTGATTATACTTTGGTAAATTACATACAGTCCAGTGATCTTGGGTCATTAACAAAGTACACTATAGTAGAGCTGGGCGATATGAGATTTTTTCATATCACGATATTTATTTTTATTTATTTTTTTATAAAAAGGACAAGAGCGGTGAGGTCTATCGCAATAGTTTAATTTTTCTATTGAGAAAAAGTTATTTCGCAATACATATCGTTATCGTTCTATCGCCCAGCTCTACGCTATAGTATAATTTTGTTTTGTTATTTGCTCCATGCAATACATAAGAGTGGTGGCATTATCAGTTGCACTAGAATTGTATGTAGACTACTTTTAGCTTTGTTAACATAAAAATATCTATAAAAGCTACAACAGCAATTTGAGTGGGGCAAAAATGTCTGGTGCCCTGTATGTAAGTGGTCATCTTTTATGGTATTTCTCCATAAAAGATTCAAAATAATGAATATAGGATGTCATTATAGTTTAAAACAATCTTCTGTTGCAGCATCTTGTGCACAACAAAAAGCCCTCATCAAGTTTTGGACAGGATGGGAAGTCTTGCCGAGAAATGACTGTGGAAGTGGTCAACAGCAATCTTCCAAAGTCTTCCACCGGTTTTGAAGTACTACGTCTTCCTGCACACTACTGTACCTATGAGTCATTTCTAATGGACATTCAGGTGTGTCTCAACTCTACTGACTCAGGTTTTGGTCTGGTTTACGATTGATTCCATAACCACATGGTAAAATTAGACCATTTCTTCTTTCTTGCATCACATTACTGTACTCGGTGTTCAAAGAAACAGACAATCTAGTGAGTTCTAGTTCTTTTTAATACACTTGACAGTGAAAAATACAGAGTACAGGTGTGCATTTATGGCTTTTTTAATATAAACTGATGAAGAGTTCAGATATCAAAATCAGTTGTTCACTGTACATTATAAATTACACAATATGTTTTGTTTATACTCGCTACTGATACAAAAAAAATTTCTAGAAAAAATTATTTGAATTAAGATGTTACACTACTCTACTGTGTTCATTGTATTAAATCTGCTCAGAGTTGACATGTACTGTATATCCAACCAAGAAATGAATATCATTAAAGTGACAGCTGTATAAAACAAATCCTGTTTTATAGCCACTCACTGTTTTGTTGAAAATGAAATTGGTTATGCTGTTTTGAGTCAGTATTAGCTACAAAGCTGTAGAAATTTAAAAAAAAAAAAAAAAAATCCTCCTGACATAGAAACTGATTAAATGTAATAATGTCTTTCTACAAGTGATTTTGAAGTATTGGTAGCACAGCAGGGTCTTGTTCATTCAGTGCATCTGGGAGCTGAATCTCAGGAATGGTGATCTCATTTGATGGGCAGCGATTATGTTGTCCTGTCCAGTCCACACCATAATCCTCATCAACCTGAAAGAGCATGCACATGTTTTAAATCTAAACTGAAGAGGTGTTTCCTGCAGCTGTTCCTAGATGGACTTATTGAGTCTGCCAGGGCCTATGTGAGTTGCTTAGGCATTGGCTACCAACTAATTATTCATTCACCCATTCTAGGTCAGGATTGGTTCTCTTCAGGTATAACAAATTTAACTTTGTTTAAAGTATTGCCATCTATACCTGACAGGTGGGATAAAAGAGAATGGCTTGGGAGGCGCACAGCAAATCTCAAAGTTTTCCAATTAATGCTGAAAGAACCAAGGATGTAAATGTATTCTTGTTTTAGCTTTACCGAAGACACCAGAGAAAGTATATCTATAATGCTGCTGAAATAGACAAAACCATTTCAATAAACTCGCTATTTAACATCAACCTTGTTATGCGTTATCAGAGAACAATCAACTGCAAACAGCAATGAAACATTCAACTATGTACTATTTAAAGCACTAATGACCCTGTTGTCTAACAAGATGTGATAAGTAAGTAGACTGTGGAAAGCTGGTGGGTCTACTCTCTGTGTAAAAGGTTCCTACAGGCTCCACTGACCCCAGTCTCCGAGTTAACACACTAACAGCTAACACTGCTAAACGTGTCTCAACGCCGAGATGGCGCCGAAAGCTTTAGCCGTAGCTGCCCCACTTTAGACAGTAACAAAAAAAAGTAAGCGATAATAATTCATTGTCAAACGTCATAATTAAGGTCAACATCTAAACAATGCTGTGTACAGAATCACACAGGTGCTCAATTACAGCATAAACTTACCTTAGACCTTCCTCCGTCATTTTCCTCCTAATTGTGCTCGGAGACACAGAAAACGTATCGGCAATTACCCCGACGGTTATCCCGGACAGCACTAAAGTCCTGAGTGCTGCACCGGGATTTCTAGACGTGGACGGCCAACATTTGAAGACTGTTCTTCCTCGGCGTATTCCAAACGAACACGGTGCTGAATTGATCTTAAACCTTCGACAATGCTGTCATCGATGCGAACATCTTGAAGAGCAATTATCATCCAGACATTTCAGAAACATCATCTAAACGACTCAAAACAGTATCTACAGGTAAATGATCCCTCTCTGATTTGCTTAAATGAGCAGAACTGGCTGAAGTTCACACCAGTCCGCCATCCTCCGTGACTTTTGACCTAGCACGCTGTTGCTAGCTGTAGCAGCCGTCCGCGGAGCCGGTATCCAGGAAAACTAGTCGATGGTAAACGATAAGCCAATAGGTGCAAAGGTCCAGCCCACTTACATTGATTGACAGACAAAGTCATTCTGCTGAAAAGTCGCATTATGAAATAAATAGACCATCGGGAAAAACGGGATTTTGAAATAAAGACTGACTTTGAAAAAAGGTCATTTTGGACTAAAAACGGCTGGAAATAAATAAAATGCCTCAGGAATAATCTCTGTTATTGTGAAAAATAATGACCATGAAATAATATTTCACAATAATAAGTAAATTTATATAGCAGAATGCAATATATTTCACAATAATGAGCATTGTTTTCAAAATGTGTTCCATGATTTCACAATATCATTCTCACATTACATATCTGTGTCTTATTTATTCACATAGTTATTTATTTCATCTTGACCTATTTATTTATTTAATTTTGAACACTTTGGAGTTCCATATTCGCCTTGTAATCAGAAGGTTGCAGGTTCGAGCCCCGGCTCGGACGCTCTCGGTCGTTGTGTCCTTGGGCAAGACACCTCACCTGCCACCTACTGGTGATAGCCAGAGTGGAACTGTAAGGCGCTTTGAGGGTCTCAAAGAGCCCTATATGAATGCAATCCATTATTATTTAAACCAACTGTTAACTGTATATTTCTGTACATTTAAGTATTATGATTTATATCGCCGCATTCATTGACCTTGTTTATAGGTAATTTCATTGTTTAATCACATTAAATTGTGCCTAATTTAATGTTTAAAAGCACTTGAAAAAGGCAAAATCCCATGTAAAATTAGGGCAACAAATTTTATTTTCATTACTGGAAATAACCGTATTTTTATGAGTAAGTTGTTTTCTGATATTTTACGGTATTATTTTGGCGCCCCAGCTGCCGGAATATTACTGTTTTTTTAAGATGTTTTTTCTAACAGTGTAGAGGTGTCTGAGGCTCTGACCTCACTGTGTCACAACTGTTATGGTTTTATTTAGTTCGTTTTATTAATCCGCCCCGTGAAACTTCAACAGTTCTCCACCAGCATGACTGGATAATGTTTTTTCACATGATCAGCTCACCTAATAAACATAATATACTACTACTACACTACGTGGACCACTGCAGGGATGCTTCTCCAATAATAATCCGCAGACATTTAAAACACTTGAGATCACTTTGTTGTTGCATTACAATGAAGAAAGCAACGGCAGCTTCTTGAAGAGCAAAATACAATTATTGTTTATATTCTCAAGTTATATTGAAAATGGTGAAAAAAACTATTTTTTGACTATATTACAGGTGAGCTTGTCTCTACAGACAGAAGCCAGACTTAGACAAACCTGGTGGACATTGTTTGTCATTTAATGCCCAAAGCTCAGAATTCATCTCAGATCATTCCATCTTCATTTTAATTTGGTTGCTTTTTTAAATTTGAAAACACAATGATAAATTTACAAAATGTGACAAATATGTGACATATACCCCCCCTCCCCCCATAACGATTGTAAACCAATGCTATGCATTAACAATGCTGAAATAAATCCTGCTGTTATCAAAGCTTTAGCGTGTGTGCTGCCTGGACTGGGAGTTCGTTAAGTTTTACTATTTTCGGGTCGTAAAGGAGATCCCTCCTCTCAGATGGATTTAGTTATGTAATTATTTATTTAATTATTGGGGGGTTTTTAATGATTTTTTTAGTCTGCTTAGAATAACGCATCTGTTTATACTAAGTGCTCAGTCCTCAGACACACAGACCCACAGACCCTCATCACTCTGTGTCATTATCTATCCAGCACTGTAAGCAGCGGTATTGTCGGTGAGGCTCCAGCCTCACGACTCTTTTTAATAATAATAATCATAAATAAATAAAAACTACATCAAATCAGGTTTGTGCTCATCGATCCTTACCTGTCACATTCTCCCTTTTCCGCACATCCTTCTTGGTGTCCTCTGCCCAGGACATCGGCAAGGCAAGCAGGAAGAAGCACAACAAGTGTTTGCCGGTGATCTTCCTCATGATGATGATGAGATCTGTTGATGACAATGGTGCAAAAAAACAACAACAACAACAACAAAAACAATCAGTCTAACGTTTAGAAGATAAATATCGGACTTTAAGGGGCTAAAGGAGGAGAAATCTGTGAGTGACGTACGCCTTGGCTGGTTGGTTCCCTCAGGTTTCTCTCTGGCTGTGAAAGAGGAGGTGGTCTGCGAACGAGGACTGAAACACGCACTCGCGACGTGATGGGCTCGATGCATAGCAGAATCTGGTTGAAGACCAGTCAGTCTACACTGAGAAATTACGGGAGAAATTACTAAATTGAAAAAGACAGGGGCGGATTTATTGGTCTTGTGGAGCCCCAAAGCAACCCTCCCCCCCCCCCCCCCCCCCCCTCCTCCCCACCACCACCACCACTAAATAGGTTATGATCTTCACAGGTGTATTTTCTCACCCTTGCAGACACAGACTTGGAGCAGACAGTGTTGAAATACAACAAATAACAAGAAACTACACTTGCTTTGTGGTATTGCACAGTCCATACAAAGAATCAAACATAAAGGAATATTTAGCTTTGCATGATTATGATGGTGCAAAACAAACCCAATTTTGCAATCTGCACTTATGTAACTCTTGTGAAACTGCACAAATGTAACAACTGACCATGAAAAATGAGAGGAAATGATTTCTTGGAGTGTTCGGGACTGTGAAAAGATCCACGGGGAATTCTACAAGGAACAGATGTACAGTATAAGGTCAATTATCAGCCCTTTAACCTTGTCCTCACAGCTTTCCTCGCTTGTGAATGCTTGTGAAAAGAAAACCAAGTTTTAAAAATATAATTTGTTTTTTATTTTTAAGTGAATTTTATGTCAATGAAAGCTGACAAATCCCAATTCTCTAGCTATTTTAACACATTTATGGTGTTTTTATTCAGTATAACAGAAACCTTTTCTTTTTAAATGCTAATTTAGAAAAAAATTGTGCCTTAGAGGACAACTTTGGACTTCAGGAGTGCAAATTCTGCGGTTGTATTATAGCCTCACTCCCTCCTGCACAGCTGCTTTGTGTACATCTGCTGGCCTGCATTCAAACAGAAGCCTAACTGGTGGGTGGACTCAGGGTCCTTACATCAATGGGGTGAAATTGTTGCATTTACAATACTCTGGGTGGATGGGAATTGCTGGATTATGTGAACATAAATATATATATATATGTATACATATTTTGGCTCCCCATCACAGAGAGTGCTCCCTGCATCTGTGGTTTTCACTGGAAACAGTTGAATATGTATTCTTAGCGTATGCCGTGCCACCTCAGTATGGTTTCCTCGTGTGCTCTATGTTAAAATGGTGATATTCCGTTAGAGAAACCTGGAAATTATATTAAAGAATGGTCTAGATTTTTTTTTTCCAACGGAGCCCCTGCTTTGCTGTTGGCATTGCAAAAATATTCACTAAACATTAGCATCTGCACGGCAAGAACAACAGCTTCTTTTTTTTTAAACCACACTGATGCTGGATTTCAAACTTGCCCTGAGGGCCCCAGATCCTGTGGTTTTCATGTGTTACTGTTAGTTTGTGGTAAGTGGAGGATTTTTATTTTTATTTTTTTTTAATTTTATTATTTTTTCATGTTTGTGCAAGTGGAATAAAAACTGAGAAGAACTTCATAGAGGCCCTGCTTTTGTACCTAATCCCTTGGCCCAGAGACAACCTGTGTCAAAAACAATTTTTGAAACATTTATTCTTTGAGATTAAGTCGTGCTTTCTGGGAACATATTTCTAAATAGTTTTGCTTAATCAAATTACCTGAAGATAACACAGCAAACCAGGAGCATGGTGGGCTTCCAAAGTACAAAAACTCATTGTCTTGGGGTCTTTTGGCAAAATATGCCATGTATAGTAACTTAAAGGCACATTAGGATTTACCCAAATAATAAAAAGAGTGTGGGAACATAAACACGGGTCAGCAGCAGCCCACCTCATTGGGATTCTCACATAAAACCTTAGAATCCAACTCATTTCTGAACTGCTGAAAGAAAAAAATATACCCATATATCAAAAGTCAGAAAGATTGAAAACCTCTCCAGTATAGCTGGTCTGTGTCTCGTGTATACAATATAAAGAGCCTTTCTGTCCCATCACGTTGACAAATAGCTTTAAGATTAAGATTAAGATCGATCGAAGCCTGTTTTTAATATGATATATGATATGATATGTAATACCAGAACGTTTTTGAGTCATTTGTGATGAAAGTGGATCAACTGTATAGAGTCAGTCATTTACAAATGGGAGTAATCACAGGGGGAAAGTGAAATTACTCCTTTTTTTGCATTTCTCATATATGTTTCACTTGTCTTGTTTTTCTTGTGGAGCGTGTGCCAAGTTTTTGATTCTACAAACAGATGTAGCGAGCAATAACCGGAGGTTTAACGTGATAAATGAATCTCTATGGTGTTCCATCGTCTCCTCATACACTGATGCACACGTGGCAGGTAAGTTTACAAAGTTTCTCTGTGCTCTGGCTTTGAATGCAGACTTCGAGTCACGCATTTCTGAGATAAACAAAAATAAGCTGCAGTTCTCTGTCAGGTAAATTTGAATTCCCTGCAATCCTGAATTGGATAAGAATTACTATCTAATATGATATTAATTACTACATCCAAAAATGTTGGGATGCTTTTTAAACTGCAAATAAAAACAGAATGCAATGATATGTAAATGCCATAAACCTGTATTTTATTTAAAATAAGACACAGAAAACATGTCAAATGGGTAAGCTGAGGAAGTTCCCAGATGTCCTTAAACATCTGGGAGCTCAGGAGAGCATCTGCTGGACTTCTGGCAGAGGAATGTTGTCTGATAGTTGTGTGATAGCTGCACAGCAGTCCTGGGTCTTCTTTACTGTATTTTCCATTTCATGGTGCTCCAAATGTTGTCAGTTGGTGAAATATCTGGATTGCAGGCAGCCAGTTCAGCACCTTCTACGGTGAAGTCGTGCTGTTGTAACAGATGCAGTTTAGCGTTGCCTTACTGAAATATGCAAGACCTTCCCTTCTGTATTGGAGCACATATTGCTCTAAAACCTGCATAAACTTCTCAGCACCGATGGTGCCTTTCCAGGTGTGCACACTATGATTTTCATAGGCACTAATGCACCTCAATACCATCAGAGATAAAGGCTGAAGACAAGTTGATAACAAATTTCAGATTTCAGTTTTCCAGGTTGCGTCAACCCATTTAAAGGAGCTTTGATGGCGATGTTACTGGATAGTTGTCACATTTGGCTTCTTTGCATTTTAGAGCTTTAACCTGTATTTATGGATGCCCCTGTGGGCTGTGTTCACAGACAGAGATTTCTGGAAGTGTTCCTGCTGTGATTTCCCTGTTATTACTGAAGTGCTCTCTGAGCCCAAACATCACGGGCATCCAATATTTCACCCGTGTCCCTTGCACACAGAGATTTCTCCAGATTATCTGAACATTTTGACAATATTATGCTCTGTAGATGAGATTATTGCTGTCTTTACAAATGTACATTGAGGAACATCATCGTGGTAAACTTCTGCACATTTTTACTTCTGAGAAGCTCTGCCTCTCTAAGATGCTCTTTTTATACCCAGTCATGTTACTGACCTGCTGTCAGTTAACTTGCATAGTTACATAATATTCCTCAACGCCTCTTTTTAGCAGCACTTACTTTTCCAGCTTTTTCCCAACTTTTTTGGACGTGTTGCTGACATCACAGTCAAAATAAGCATTTTTTCATGAAATAGTGAAACATCTCAGTTTAAACATTTAACATGGTTTCTGGTTCTATTGTTCTATTTTGTTCTATTTTCTATCTGAAAACTGTTGTATTTGGTTTTCATTGACATTTTATACAACATCCCAACCTTTTTAGAAATGGAGTTGTATATAACTCTCACTGCAAGTGGCCATTTCTTACAAGTGTAGTGAGACAGTCAAGGCCAAGATTTGATTTGGCTGCTTGTAATAGGCATCTTTAAAAAGAGCGGTCAAAGTTTAATTCAGTTTAACTTTTATTTAAGTCTGGATGAGCTGTTTTCTTCTATACATGCTTTATAATAATATAATGATAATATCTTAAAAACTCAACTCAATGAACTAAATACTAAGAGGAAAAATTAATCAGGTTCAAAACCTTAGTTTAGACATTTTCTCATTAGTATAACGGTACTTTCAGTCAGTCTTTTATTTTCCAAGGGGTCGCCACAGCAAATCAATCCACATAGTGGGTTTAGCATTGGAAGCCTTCCTGACATAGACCTCAGTGCTTGGAAGGAGCACTGGGAGTGCACTAACTTGTGGCTCCCTGATGCTGGGTTCATGTCATCTCCCTGTTTCCAACTTGTGATCTTTCATGTGCAAGTCACACATGTTAACCACTGCAATGTTAAGTATATAACACTTAACCTGCTGATGGTGGCGAAGGAAAAAGACCTGTCCTGGATACAAATCCACCAGCCGGCTGGGATCTTCCTGTGCAGTTTGAATGTTCTCCTTCTGAATGTGAGCGGGAATAATTGTCTGTGTCTCTGAGTTAGCCTCGTGACAGACGAGTGACCTGTCCAGGCATCTCGCCCCATGACAGCTGGGATAGGTTCCAGCTCCCCTCCAGCCTTCAATTGAATTCAAAATCCTGCTCCTCACATACAAGGTCTTAAATAATCAGGCCCCATCTTATCTTAATGACCTTGTAGTACCATATCACCCTATTAGAGCACTTCGCTCTCGCTCTGCAGGCCTACTTGTTGTTCCTAGAGTATTTAAAAGTAGAATGGGAGGCAGAGCCTTCAGTTTTCAGGCCCCTCTTCTGTGGAACCAGCTTCCAGTTTAGATTCAGGAGACAGACACTATCTCTACTTTTAAGATTAGGCTTAAAACTTTCCTTTTTGCTAAAGCATATAGTTAGGGCTGGACCAGGTGACCCTGAATCCTCCCTTAGTTATGCTGCAATAGACGTAGGCTGCCGGGGGATTCCCATGATGCATTGAGTTTTTCCTTTCCAGTCACCTTTCTCGCTCACTATGTATTAACAGACCTCTCTGCATTGAATCATATCTGTTATTAACCTCTGTCTCTCTTCCACAGCATGTCTTTATCCTGTCTTCCTTCTCTCACCCCAACCGGTCGCAGCAGATGGCCGCCCCTCCCTGAGCCTGGTTCTGTCAGAGGTTTCTTCCTGTTAAAAGGGAGTTTTTCCTTCCCACTGTTGCCAAAGTGCTTGCTCATAGGGGGTCATATGATTGTTGGGTTTTTCTCTGTATCTATGAAGCGCCTTGAGGCGACTTATGTTGTGATTTGGCGCTATATAAATAAAATTGAATTGAATTGAATTGAATTGGACAAGTGGTTAAGAAATTTATTGACTGATGGATGGATGGTTGGAAATTTTATAGTAATCCATCCTACAGGGACAACGTTCGTAAAACTTCAAACTTAGTGTCAGTGCCAGAGAAAGTCTTGGGAGGCCACAAACGCCTGTACTAAACAGTGACCATTTAACCACCACCCTCACACTCCACCGCCTCCCTCCCACGGCCCTGATAACCTTAAGCAAATGGACCGATAATAAACAATCAGAGAAATGATAAAAACTATAAAATAAATCATTAAATCTTTGTTTTTTGCCACCTGATTTGTCCTTCATAATTAAACAAACGGGTTTAATTATGAAGCCGCCTGCATCTCTTCATGCAGTAACACTGTGAAATACATAATTCTTTCTGCCCACCTCAAAAGAATATTTCACAGCTGCTGGGTAAGCTGTGGCCAGACTCACTGGATCCTGTAAAGAGTATGAACGTTTTTCTGCAGCCAAGCAAGCTGTAAGTGTGTTTATATATCTGACTATGGACAACCAGTTTTTCACAGTGAATGTTTTATTATTATTATTATTATTATTATTAATTTGCTCACCGATTGTTTTTTTATACAACCCACTCACATCCAGTCGAATGTTTTCATTGTACAAATCTAATAATTAAGCACCAACCTGCTCACAGCGGCAGCATAAAAGTAGCCTTCATGACCTCGGATAAGCCACACATATCTGGTTTATTCAGCGACTCAAACAGAATGAGTGAAAGGAAACAACATGGCCATTCAGTGTGATAACGGGGGCACATGAATGAGGCTTTACTTGGATGGATGTGGAGCTCTCTCTCTCACACACACACACATTCACACAGGCTTCCTTCATTGATTGCGAGCTGTTATTCACTACTGAAGAGGAAAACATCTCTCCCCTGCTTTTGTGCTTCTCTGCACTTAAATCTTACAGAGATTTCCCCGTGCGAGATAAGAACAGAACATCAAGTTCCCAGTGTCCCTCTCACTCAGATCTTTGCTGTCTCAAACTGTTATTGTGTTACAGTGCCCCCTTGTGGTCGTTCTGTTTTTTCAAATTTCCTATGCTTCAAAAAGAGCTTGTGTTCACTAAAATTCAAGATCAATGAAACATTGTCATCGATATGAATTGAATACATTACTTTGAAATAAAAAAATAAATAGGGATTTTTTTCCCCCTCATTAGGCAGCATAATATGCTGTAAATACACATTATGGGACTTCTATGTGCTTGGTATTTTGAGGTAGTACTCTTAGTGACACCCTGAAAAGAATCAAATAAACATATGCATGGCAGGGGTTGGATTAAACTGCATCTGATGATTGTTTCGGCACTGCGGTGGTCACATCATAGACTTTCTTGTGCACTTGGGTTTAAGAGGAACCAGCAGGATGTCTGATGACCACTTGCACATGTTACTGTCACCTAGAGAAGAAGATACAGAAAACATTATTGATCATTAACACCGACATTTAAAAAAAACAGTGTTAGGTGACTGAGATTACATTTGTTGGTTCGATATGTTATTTACAGTTTGTTTCTTTGTCCATGTCAGTCACTGCATGTCCTCTGTGTCACTGTCTGTGGGGGTGGTGATTGTTGAAGCTTCAGAGCTCTCAGCAGAAAGTGACGGGGATCTGTGTGAGACGGGGGAAATGAACAGTTTCAGCACAGCATGCAGCTCCTGCTTTACTGTGTTTCCAGCTGTGCAACAGAAACATAATTACTTGGCTTCTTTTAGCAGCAGGTTGAGACAGTTCTCTCTCTCCTCCAAAGTCTTCTTCAGCCTGTCGGCTTCTCTCTGCTTGTCCGCGAGTTCGCTCTGAAGACGAAGGTGAGTTTCCTCGAGACTCTCACAAAAGGCCAGAGGGTGTTTGAGATACACAACGTTCCTTACATTCAACCCCTGAGACAATATCTTTGAGAGCAACGTGTCCTCACCCTGCTTTCCTCCAGGCTGTCAAACGGACTCGGTACTTCAACCAAACACAGAAAGCGTCTTGCAGCTTCACTGGGGAACCAAAGGGGTTTATGTACAGGTCAAAATTAAACATGATTCAGGTCACCCACTAGAGTAGTACTGAAAAAAAGTCACAACACATGCACACACACACACCTTCTGAGGACTTCTTTGTGTAACACTAGGTTCTCCAAAAAGGTCTGCAGTCCAGCTTTCCTCCCTTCTAGAAACTCCTCGTCATAGCTGTTTTTGAGTCAGCGCTTAGGAGGCAGGGCTGGATGAAAGCTGGGGAAAAGCTCTTGAAGCTGCGTCAAGGCGACGAGCAAAAAGGGCAAAAACGGGAAACCAGAATCACTATGGCAACAATATTACATCAATGAGAGCCGAAAGCGTCGCTGAATCACGGTGCCGCAAATGAAAGAACAGTTGCAGCAAGGTCTGCATGTGTATCGGACAAATGCATGAGGTAAAATGTCACTTTATAGGTTTTTCATTAGTCTGACTAATTTACTTTATGGGGGTGAGTTTGATAGCTTCACAGTATCACTCCACCTACAACATACACCTGTAGGGGGAGTGCTGGTTCTATCCCTGTCATTAAATATACTGGCTGTGAGCTGAACAGTCGCTGTGTTGTCCTTAATTCAAGTTATATTCTCCCCGATTCAAGGGTGCAACATGTGTGCCCAGCAAAGAGAGCGTACTGAACAAATCAGGCAGCAGATTGTTGCAGCCCTCAAACCAATCCACATGCACATCCACATGCAGCTAAACCATCCTTTTACTGCATGTGGAAAAATGTTGTTGGTTAAGACTGGCCGAGCAA